>NW_020799098.1:1932162-1976839 GCF_003259725.1 Athene cunicularia | reverse complement strand
TTTTTTTTTTTTTTTTTTTTTTTTTTTTTTAATATAGATATTAATTATTCAGTTGCTTCTGTTAAAAAAAAAAAAAAAAAGAAAAAGAAAAAAGGAAATCAGATATAGATTGCACCCCTTGTTCACCACAGTCTCACACCCTTCTCAGCCCTTCAGAGACAGGGGACTAAAAGCCAACACCTGCTTCTCCTTTTCTCTTATTGCCAGATGCTGATTTCAGTAACAGGACAAGACATTGAATATATCTCAAATGCATTGGGCTTTGGGGCCAGTATCTCTTCAGAGCCCCAAACTAACCACTCAGAGGAGTCTTATTCAGTGGATAGGCAGAAGATTTTACGAAGAATTCTTGTATTTCCCTTTCCTAGTGCTCTTCAGGGAATATGTGTATAACCCAGAATACACCACTTCAGGCTGCCAGTTAGCTGATCAATATCTTGGATAAAGACTAAGTACTGAGATCAGTATCTCGGCTAAAGACTAAGTACATTCCTTCCTGTGCATTTATGGCCCCCCACTTAGTCCAGGATTTAGCCTAAGGATCTGACTGATGCTGGTCTTCTCATCCACAGCATAGAGGGTGCTACCTTCAGACTTCAGTCTGGCTCCACTGTGAGTCCAGGGATGCTCCCTGGTGTTTCCTGGGCCTGAGAGGAGACAAACACTCCCTCCACCTCTGTTTCTGCCCCGCTCTTTCCTCCTCCTCCTCTACCCACAGACCAGGACAGAGGTGGTTCCTACAAACCAAGCCCCATCCTACTTCCCTACAGCATCGTGCAGGTGGTCCCCTCTTCCACTCCTTTACTGCCATGACTTCCAGCTCTGATGGTGTGAACTTGTTCCAGCTGGAGGAAAGCCCTTCTTCACCCTTCTTCAGGCTAGGTGTCTGTGAGGGCTTTCTACTGCACCTTCTCATTCCTCACAGCCTGGATTTGGGCAGGTGAAGATACTATTTCAGCTGAACACTTAGTGGGACACTGAAGACTTTTATCTTAAAGTGTGTTTAGCACTGATAAAAGCTTCTGTCTCGATAAGCTTGACAGGACCGCTGTGGGGCAGCTGCAATGTCACCTCACTCTGTTATTACCCCACGTATCGCTGTGGGAGGCAGTAAATCCAGTGGGCAACAGCATCTCTGGATGTGGGATACTGAACCCACATGTCGCTTCCTTGCCCAAAAAGACAACACAGAGAGGTATCACTTCACCAGGAAAAAACAGGACAGCGATGGCAGAGCAGAGGACAGAGTCCAGCTCCCCTGACTCCTTGTTCAGCAAAGTCTGCTAGAACTGTCCCTCTTCTCCGTTGCAACTGAGGCATGAAGCATCTCCCCTGGGAGGAAGCCTGGGCAAGCATGGAGGGATTGCACCCCAGGCAAGGGATAAGTTATGGAGTTATGAAGTTATGTTCTGCCCTGCCACAGAGAGGACAATTTATGTTCTCCAGCCACCACAGCGTTTCTGCTCAGTCTACTGAGAGAGGGGAATGGAGAAATCAAGGAAAAGGCATCAGGAAAGGGAAGGGGGTCCTGGAGGAGTTCATTTTCCCAAAGCTATTCACAACATTCAACACTTCCCCTGAAGCAACATTGCTCCTAAGAGCTATTTAAATCACTGCGCTGAGAACTGGGACTTCTCCTCTGCCATGTGCGGCTCTAAACCCACTGTCAATACTTAATAAATAACAGAGACGTATACTGAAAGCATTCCTGCCATTAATCACTAACAAACCCACATCCCAGTATGTGCATTGATAGCACATCTACAATCCAATTTCTGTTTTGAGATACTTTAAAAAAAAATAATAAAAAAACAGACTATAAGGTTTCTTATTTTTCTGGCTTCTGTCTGACTGGCTGGGTTAGGGGATGCTTAAGAGACCACTGCAAAATTACTTTCATCAGCTACTGTTCAGTTGGTCTCAGAATATATTTTCCAGACTCCAAAGCAAAATTACAGTCATTCAATATTGAAGTATTTGCAGAGTGGCATTAAGCAGGGGTGCTGCTGTATTATTTACCATGGCAACTCAGGATGCTAATTTATCTTTTCCCTAAACGCTGAAGAGCCAAGACACTCGGAAATACTCTGCTTTTAATGTGACAAAATGCATTTGTGTTTCGTAAAGCATTCTACCTAACCAGAGAAGCCTCCCTGTCACACCAGGAGAGACAGAGCTGGGGATGGGAAGGGTGTTTGTCCACCGATTGCCTGAAGGAATCAGGCCATTTCATTCTTTATCTTCCCTCGAGGACTGGCTGGAGAGGCCTCCAGGAGGATCTGGATATCTTCTGCAGAATAACACGGGTCACTTCTGCAGGGAACCTCTCCCTGGGTTTTGCTTCAAACCGGGTCATTCTGAGTATTTTGCAGTGGATGTTTTCACACTCATGATGTTTTTATGAATTCTCCTTAGCTCACGTATGTCCTGAAACGTCACGCTCCAATGCCTAACTTTCCCTTCAGTTGATTAGCTCCGCCGCCTTTCAGATACATCAAGTGACCTGTTGCTTTCCATGACTGCTCTCATCACTTGTGGTGCACGGCGGGGCACGTACGTATAGAAATGCTGACAGTCTTGCTGAAGGAGGAAGCAATGTTCCTGTTCTACTGAGGTGACACAAACCTAAATGATTTATTGAAGTTTGCATGAGGGAACGTTGGGAGAGCCTCTGAGTACCAGCCTAATGGGTAAAGTAGCCTTGTGGCGTCTAAATATAATTTACCATCAGCCCATGCGTTGTTTTGGACCCAATGAGCTTCCCATTCCTTCTTGTCCTAAACAGTCTTAGTATCTCCAGCATCTTCCCACAATGAGCTTTTCCCTACTCACTCTGGCTGTGTCTATGTTACAGGACAGGAGCATGTGCCAAACACATCCCAAGTGTCCTTTAGAGTACAGCCTAGGTCCTTCCCCTATTAGAATCCCAGAATCCTCTTGGTTGGAAAAGCCCTTGCAGCTCCTCCAGCCCCACCATGACCCTCCCCCTGACCGTTCCCAACTCCCCCAGATCCCTCAGCGCTGGCTCAGCCCGACTCTTCAACCCCTCCAGGGATCCCGGGGACTCCCCCCTGCCCTGGGCAGCCCATTCCAACGCCCAACAGCCCCTTCTGCACAGAAATCCTTCCTCAGAGCCAGCCTGACCCTGCCCTGGGCAGCTTGAGGCCATTCCCTCGGGGCCTGGCGCTGGGGCCTTGGCTCCAGAGACTCATCCCCCCTCTCTGCCCCCTCCTGGCAGGGAGTTGCCGAGGGCCAGGAGGTCTCCCCTCAGCCTCCTCTTCTCCAGACTGAACCCCCCCAGTTCCCCCAGCCGCTCCCCAGCAGACCTGTGCTCCAGACCCTGCCCCAGCTCCGTTGCCCTTCTCTGGCCACGCTCGAGTCACTCAATGGCCTTTTTGGGGTGAGGGGCCCAACACTGAACCCCCTCAGCGAGGGGCGGCCTCCCCAGTGCCGAGCCCAGGGCTCAGATCCCTTCCCTGTCCCTGCTGGCCACGCCAGTGCTGACACCAGCCAGGATGCCGTTGCCCTCCTTGGCCCCCTGGGCACACTGCTGGCTCCTGTTCAGCCGGCTGTCAGTCAACAATCAATAAATCCCACTGGAGGATGAACTGCACTGCACTGCATCTCATCTCATACCCGCATACTCAGATCTCCCTTACAAACTCAATGTGACAAAGCCCTGCCTTGTGACACGGAGCCAAAGCACAACCAAGATGCACTGAGGAGCCTGGGGACTTTCGTGGTCCACTGCTGCCCCATAGAGAAAATTCAGTTTCTGCTCACCCCTCCCAAGGAAGAAGGTCAGGACAGCCTGTTCTGTGAGAAAGAAACACATTTTGCAGAAATGGCATGATAATATCAGATTATTAGCAGAGATCCTGTCCACTCTAAATATCTGGTGTGGTTTGTGTGGTGTTCTTCCCTTGGCTATTGGTGTCTGAGGATTAGGCTGACATACTATTCTTAGCTTAGTTCAACATTTACTTTGGATTGGTGTTGTTTATTCAATGCATAGAGAGATACGTGTCCACAGCCCAACAGTTCATGGCACTGAACCTTGCATATTCCTCTGAAAAAGCCTGTGCCAATTCCTCATCCTTCCCTTGCTGGTTCAGCCCAACATCTTCTGCTGCTCTGTGGGCCAACCACCACCACCATCTTGCAGACTTCTGATCAGAAGCAAGACACAGAGCAGATGTCAAATCACATCAGTGTCATCAAATCTTGGCCTTTTCCTTCAGCCAGGGTCAATCACAGATCCTTGACTCAAAGGTGGTCCTTTGCCACTCCTGCAAAGTTGTTGGAATTCCTTGTGGTCATGAATACCCAGGGCTCATTACACCGCCCTGTGATACTCATCATCTTTTATCAGTCTTCTCAGAGTTATCCAGCTGATTCCCTATTACTTGTCATTCAGCATTAACACAAACACCTTATTCCTTCCCCAATGTCTTCAAAATTTTGAAGTGTGGAAAATTAAAAAAAAAAAAAAAAAAGAGCCTGGGGTTTACTTGCTCTGCACACATGCATGGAGTCTGGAGGGTGGGTGAGGTATGAGTTTGGGCAAGTAAGGGCCAAACAATTCAAGAGTCCATTGACATTCTTCTGGCTTTGGATGAAATCTTCCGGAGAGGGAAGAAGTAAGGTTGGCATGGTAGGAAGTCCTGCTATGCACCAGAGCTGGTGCTATCGGCCCAAGCAGAAAGGGAAATCTCTGTCTGAAGTGCACATGATTGCTCTCTCCAGCTCTTCAGGAGGAAAATTATGGAGGCACCATGTCCACAACGTTTCTTCAGTGATCAACCCATCCCTTCTCCCTACATCCTGTCTCATATTGGCCATGTCAAAAGCAGACCCCCCGTTCCCTCCTTTTCCCACTCTCCCTTACCTGAACCTTCTGCAGCAAACAGCCCTGTCTGTTCCCCATCACTCCTTCAGTCTCCATATTTATCTCTCCTCCAGCCTCTCTCCTCTTCACTGTAACATCTGTTACTTTGACAGCACAGCCTCCCTCAAACCCTTCTCCTCTCATTCCTCCTCTCATCTTCTCTGGATGGGTCCTGACTCAGCTCTTCTCACTCATTCCTCTTCACTTAGCAAGCAGCCCTCCTTCTACTCTCCCTTTCACCATTTCACTCAAGACCTTGTCTTGTCTTCGCCTCCAGCCATCTCCATCGGAGTCCCTCTTGGTCACACCCAGGCACATTAATAACATCTCCTCCACCACACACCTAAGCACATAGGTCCTTTGACAGCCTCAAGCATCACAGTCATCTGCTCAGCCGGCCCTGGCTCCCACTCCATATCCATCTCTCTGCTGTTGCCATCATGCCACCCGTATGTCCTTAATCCTGCCACCAGGATGGCTTGCTTCTCAGCAAATCCATCTTCCTTACTCCAGCTCTTCCACCTTCCTCACTAGACCACTTCCAAAATTTCTTTTTCACAAGCCACACCCAAGCCCCACACTTCTTCACCAGCCTGAATAGCGACCACCTTTGCACTGCTCTTTCTCTGCTGCCTCGTCTCTTCTGCACACCCACCTCTTCCATGTCCTTTTCAGCCTCAACTGGAACGTTCTTGCTGACAAGCAACACAAAGCCCTTTTACATCTCTCCATGTGGTGGCCAGGAGGGACTTGCTTGCGAGAAAGGCAACAAAGTCCTTCTCTATGGGATCTACATACACATGGCCCCCACAGCACTGCCAAGAGAGTGATCTGAATGGAGATGCCCCTCGCTGAATTATAACGGCACTACCAACCCCAACCCACAATGTGCAATGCAGTATAAATGCAATCGTCTCTGCAGAATGAAAGGCATGTTGCCAGGCCACACACGGCTTGGCCCTGGACAATAAAGATGTAATTATGGCTTCAGTGGGTTTGCTTTGCTTTGAGGTTTCCACCAGTGGTGAAATGTTGTTCCATCCTAACCTTAGGGAAGCAGATGATCTCATGAGCTGAAACTGCACAGGCCACGCTTACCAGAGAGCCTACTGAAATGGGAGAGCTGGGAGCTCCAGTGCCCTTCCAGTGGGCTGGACGAAGGCGGTCGGAGATACACCTTGGCCTCTGGAGAAGCCAGCTCTGTTCTGAATTTGTTTGCAAAGGCACAGACTTCTGGCTTTGGTTTTTGATTCTCTTGTAACCAGGAAAGTCAACGTCCACTCTGTGCAGGAATAAAACCAGAGGATTGTTGCAGTTCCCCAGGGCAAGGTGTGTGACCCCGTGTGTGTTCTCGTAACAGCAGTCCCCTGGAGCACGGCAGCGCTGTGTTCCCATCAGACAATGTCTCCGTTCAGCAGCAGGTCCATGCTCACACTGGGCTCAGCACCCAGCTCTTGTCTTCAAACCCTTTGGGTTTCTGCGCCCACGTTCCCCTTCTGCAGAATTTAGCATGGAAGGGAAGAAAACACACTCGGGATGGACCAAGAGTCAGTCATCATCTCCCAGGTTAAACAAAGACTGACTGCTCAAGGTCAAACCCTGCTGACAAGTGTAGGATGAGGAACAGCACTAAAAAGCTTTTCCCTTTGGAAAAAGGGGAAAACAAGGCAACGCATGCCTGTGTCCCCTCCAGCTCATTCCAGCCGCCACTCAGATCAGCCCCCTGCTCACCACCTCACGGTTGTGGTGTTCAAAATCCACCTTCCAAACCTCATCCAAAACGTGCTCCTCCACAGTTCGTACCACCCCTGCTTGTGCAGGCAGTCCGTTACCTTCTGTAACTCTTCTCCTTCCCTGTTATTCAACCCAAACATACCCTCTCCTTGGATAAAAACTATGTGCTAGGCACGGCAAAATGTCAATGAGCAAATTAAAGAGGGCCAAGGCCTCTGGCCCTGAAGACAAGTAGAGCAGCATGGCCTGTGGTCATTGCCTTCCCCTTTGCTACAAAACAAGGTGAGATTTTCCATATTTCCTACAGGTGACAGCTCCTGACTCCTGCTGTCCCCTGTGATGTTTCCAGGCTTTGTTAGGGAGAGAACCAGTTGGCACAGACCAACCCAAAACCTCCTGGGGAGATTAAACCATTTGGATTATCATTTGACAGGTTCTTTAGCCCTTCCTCCACCCTATTTTATTATGCCATGATGTCTACTTAGTAGCACAGCACACCCCATAGACCAGCTGGCTGCTGGGATCTCCCTCATGGCTTTCTGTTGGCCAGCAAAGACTCTCATCTTTTCTTTTGTGGAGTTTTTTTGGGTTTGGTTGGGGTGGGGTTTTTTTGGTTTGTTTTTTTTTTTTGTGTGTGTGTGTGTGTGTTTTGTTTTGTTTGGGGTTTTTTGTTTTAGAATAGGCTGCCTTTGGTGTCACCCCATTACTTCCTCTCTCTGCCCCTTTCCATTTCAGTTCATCTTCCTTGAACAAGGAGAGGAGGAAGAAAAAGGATAAAACCAAAGTTGATAAATCTATCTGGATGAAATTTCTTGCCAACTACTTGGCTTGGCCTGGTCAGCTATCATTATCACTTATTTCCTGGTAATTATTTATGATGAATTGCTACTCTCTTCAGACCTACCAATGTTTCAGTGAGTCTCAGCCTATTTTTCCCCTGTGCCTTCCTTTAGGTTTGCGAAGGGGGATGATGTGAACCTATGACTTGGAGAGCTGTGAACTGTGCTGTTAGTCTCCACCACAGCCCAGTTTTGCAGTGTCTCAACAAGCCATGGGATTCAGCTGAGCTTGGCTTCACCGTATCACCGACATATTCTGCTCTCTGTCTTTGCAGCTGCTGTGACCTGCTTGCAGCGGTCTCTTGTTCTCCCTGTGGGGAAAATTGGAGAAAGTAGTTGGATTACATTGCCTGATTGCTAAGGTATTGCACGGAGACAGAATTTTGAGTGCCATTTCCTCTGCTGCGTAAGGATCCTGAAAAGCAGGATGGTGAGACATGCTGCATGACAAAAGTCATGGGTTTGCAACACAGTCCAGGCAACTCCAGTTTGCTTCTAGGCTCTACATTCATTTTCAACTCTGCCCTAAAATGTTTTGTTGTAAAGCTTTTTTTCTTTATATGGCATTCGGGGATTTTTTACTAGACTACAATTAAACCCAGCTTTTAGCAACAACAATTTCCAACAACACGTTCGTATACTCCAGCAAACATTCCCCAGCTCCAGTCTGCCTCTCTGGCTGTTTAAATTTACTCTGAAAGCAATGTATTTGTCATGGTAAACCATTCCCAAGCTCTTCCCTTTCCATGGATTTTAATACTCAAAAAAACCCCAATATAACAGCATGAAATACCCCAAACCAAAGTGGGCTGAACAGAACATTTTAAGACCACCAGTCTAAGTCTAATGAGTACATTTCCTAACCAGAAAATACCTTTTTTTTTTTTTTTTTTTTTTAAATGAACCCAAACTTCACATCTAAACTACCTAGGTTGGTGAGGAAGAAACCATGGTAACTGCACATTTTAATTGGATGTTTCTTGGCTAGAGAGAATGGGAAAGATTGCATAATTGGTGCTTGGGAGTCTACATAAAAATGACATAGTTTGGAGAGCCGAAGGATTCTGCTAAAGGGGAATGTGATATAGCACATCTGGCACTGGGGTGTAGCTACTTTATGTAACACAAAATCAGAAGGTGTCAGGAGCTCCGTACGGCTCCTGCGAAACAGCACAATGTCTGAGGAGTCAGCCATCCCTCACGGCTCCATCACTGACCCGAACCTGGGACCAGGATGGGAAACAAAAAGCAGCAGTTCCTCCCAGGTCCTCCCTGGTCCTCTGAGACCCGATCACTTCCCAGCAAGGAGGAACAGTGTACTGGGCAGACCCAGCACTCAAAACGCAGCTTTTTGGGGAGTTGGACCTAACTGTGGCCAACAGAGCTCAGATTTCCCAGCTGCGCAAGATGAACTGACAAGCTTTGGGCCAGCTTGGTGCTCTTTGTTTCCCTCCCAAGTTTCAGGCTTCAGCCCCTGTTTCTCAGATCTGGCCCCTGAATAATATCTCAATGCCCACTTGGCTAAAATCCAACATTTACCTATCACCGAAACACTTCAGCTACAATTCTTCAGCTTTTTGTACACCACTACCTCACTTGCAGCTCACGCCAATAAACAGGGAATCGCCTTCAGCTTGGTCTTCACTTCTAAGTTGTGTCTAAACATTGTAGACTAAATGTGTATAAAAGATCTTAGAGATTATGTCTGCGGTGCTGGTTGGGCCATAAATCCCAGTGCATGTACGGAGAAGATGGTATCTGTCTGTACCACTGCTGGAATTCTGCATGGAAAACCTTCCAGCCTAAAAGGGCATCTGGGACTTATTTAGGCAGTGAGCAAGTGAAGTCCAGCAGTAAAAGCTCCTATTACTCTGGATGCTGTGTCCCTTCTTCCCATAGCTGATGACAAACCCACAAGGAGGAACAAGAGCGCTTCCAAGCAGGGCTCTGGTGCTGGAACAAGCAGCACAGCAAGGGTGGCTTTGGTGCACCACTCCAAGTGACGTACAGCAGGAGATGGCAGCTCGTGCTGGATGAATGTAATCCACCCAAGCTGACCCTAATTATCCATGTAGATCTCCTCCGAGCTACAGCTTTTCATCTCCACCTCCACAACTTGAGCTGATGTTTGGGCTCTCAGGATGTTTATTACGACATTTAGGTCGGGCAAATGCAACCTAGCGCTGCTGATAGACCCAGAAAAAGGTAGAGAGAAGGCCCAAATGAACTGAGGGTTACATGAATCAACCGACATCTCCAGAATCACTAGTGGAACTGAGAAAGGGGAGCCGATCACACCAAGAAGGCGAACTACAACACACCCCTGACCCTGACACCAGAATCCAGCCTGTTCTTGTTGCAGGATATCTCACAGGTGCTCGGCCACCCTTGAACCCACTTGTGATTCTCCTGTGGCGCTCACTGCGCTCAAGGGGCCGTCGGAAACGAGCTGGCATGCTCGTAGCCAAGACTTGCGTGTTTGGGGAGTGAGCAAACCCTGCTAAGTGGAATCTGGCTGTGCTGTTTGTGTTGCTAAAGAGCAGCACATGGGCATGGATTCACTCGCCTCTGCCAGTTGGTGAGGGAAGGCTGGAACCCAGCTGCATTTCAAAACACAAGACGTAAACAATGATTTGCCAGCGAGAGTAAAAGTAACTGCCTCCCAGCAGACGCTATAAACAGTCTAGCACATTGTATCCAGAACCGTGGGGCCATTAGCCTTGCTATCGATACCCCGATAATGTGAACCAGGGAGAAATCACTGCCAAACCGCTCTCCTCCACGGCTGTCCTTGTACATCCTCTTCTTGTAAAGGCCGCCCTTCTCTTCCTTGCTCTCAGCAGAAATTGCCTTTTTATGCTTTCTCTGGTGCCTGGGGTTGGCTTCTCCGATGCAGTTAAAAACTCATTGCAAGGTCTTATTAGATATAAACTGCAACTGAACCGAGCGGAGGCACCCGATATCTGTCAGTGGAGGATCTGTCCTTTGTTGGAGGGGAGGGGGCTGAACCCTCCAACGGTACAGAAGATTTTAAGACAAATACCAGCCTTGCAAGCATGGCCAGGAGCCTCCTGGCTTTCCTGCAGCACTCGGACTGAAATCCCCACGCCACAGCCTTATTTATTCTTGCACATGGATGTACAGGACAGATTCTCGAGACTCATCAATCTGCCCGTGAGGGTGACAGCACAGGAGGGGATTTCGCAATCAGGCGTTTGCTTCCACGCCAAGCCCATGTGCTGGAACTGAGGATGACCCTGGGCTAAAGGGAGTTGCTGGCTAGGCAATTCCTGGCAGGTCCCCTTTTGTTAGCCTCTCCTCCCCTGTTGAACCCTAGATCTTCCCATCCAAGTGTGGAAGCATCCTCCCTGCTGCTCACCTCTGCCTCCTTGTCAGTCTTTCTGCTTCATTTCATCACTTATCCTTGGCGTCTGGCCCCGTGCTTCGAGGCAGGGTGCTGACAGCCACAGGTCAGGGAGCGAAGAGTCAAGGGCTGCTGACAGGGAGATGTTTGACTGATGGGAGACCACCAGCACGGTGCACCTCAAGGGATGCTGCAGTCCCTCTTCAGCAGGTTCTCCATCAGAGCTGGTGCATTTCCAGGCCTGGCAGAGGCCCCACAAAAGTGAAGGCTGCATATGCATCTAGGAGACAGAGGAGTGAAGACCAAATTTCTGTTAAAGCAGCTGAGTACAGAAAGACATATCAGTAAATCCCAGAGCTCCCAGCAGCTCTGAGAGGGGTGGGTAAAATTTGCACAGATTTACTTATGACCAAGTCTATCCCTTCTTCAGAAAAGTTTGCTTTTAATTCTTTACAGCAGGGCTTCAATTAAAGAAGAAAGACAAGTAAACAAGAAACCAGAAATGGCTGAGGATTATCATCTGAGAAGAGGGAGACCTGCACAAATGTTTCCCCTCACTGCAAGATGTGATGCTTTAGGTTTTTTTTTTACCTAGCTTAGAGGGCAAAACGGATCACAGAGAAAAGCCACTTATTTCCTGTGTCAGTAAGGCACTTACCCTTTGCTGAAATCCCACAGGTTTTGGTTGGCTCATTTCCCTTGCAGCTCCTTTAAAGTTCTGTTTAGTAACACAACATTAATGTTGCATCAATTCTAAAGGATAGGCCCTGCATTTTCTTGGAATTTGTAACTCCAAATGAAGCTAACACAACTGTCGCACGCACGACTAATACCCCAGGGAGATATTAGGAAGCATTTCTTTACAGAATGCGTTGTTGGGCATTGGAATGGGCTGCCCAGGGCAGGGGGGTGTCCCCGGGATCCCTGGAGGGGTTGAAGAGTCGGGCTGAGCCAGCGCTGAGGGATCTGGGGGAGTTGGGAACGGTCAGGGGGAGGGTCATGGTTGGGCTGGAGGAGCTTCAGGGGCTTTTCCAACCCAGATGATTCTGTGTGATGTGGGCTGCATCTGCATGGGATGAAAAGAGTGGCCTTGAAGGCTGTTTGTGTGATGAAGATACTTTCTGTCTACATTACCTGGTCTACTCTATGTAGCTGTCTTGAAACAGCCATGTCATTCCCAGGAAGCTCTCGGGATGCCTGTGGATCGGACAGAGAAGGCTGACAACGAGGGCCACATAGATGAGAGTGGCCTACAGAGATGGTTCTTCACATCTGAGCCATATATCTCCTTGCCACAGGATTGTGCGGATGCTGACAGCTTATATGAGCTCATAGGGAGACCACACAAATTAATGAAGGGGAAATTAACTAAGAATTGCTGAATACAGAGGCCACATTCAGCCTAGGAAGTGTTTGAGACAACATGCCTGGAGGCTGGGAGGATCTGGCTCGGCAGGAGCAGTAGGCTTTGCTCTTCATCCTTCTCTAGGATCCTGCTTTTGGCCATGGTCAGGCACAAGGTGTGGGGTTAGATGGATGTCCTGTCCAACCCAGCACTGCCCCTGAGCTCCTGCATTACGCATTCCTGCCCCATCCAGCCAGGATAAATGAAAGTACAGATCTGCCTCGTCTTTGTTTCTACAAGAACTTCAGAGATTTTAATGTATATAATAAACCGCAAGACAGAGAGAGGGCTGGGGACTGCATGTAGCCAGGAGCACAAACACAACCCCTGGGATTATAGTACTGAGAGGCCTCAGAGACAAAAGACAATTGCAAACGATCAGTCTTAGCCTGCTGCTCAGGAAGAAACACATTTGTCAACTCAGTGAAGGCAGGAGCAGGCTCGGTGCCCATCACTCTTTGCCTGACAGATATTTTGCAGCTAGCAGCGGCTGGGCCAGGGTGAAAAGTAAAGCAAGAGGTTGCTTTGGAAAATTGTGGAGGTTGCCATCAGAATCCACAGCCAAAGAGAACTCAGTGCACTTGGAGGGTCACCTCCGTGTCCACATCACAAAGCGCCTTGTGTCCAATCCCCTGCCCCGGCCCACCCCCTTGTCTCTGCTCCCCCAGCTGCTGGCTCCCAGCGGAGCCCTGACTTCGGGCAGTGGGTTTTGGTCTTCAGATCAGGAGGAGCCTTTAAAAATATTGATGCTGTATCTGAAAAATGCATTTTTAGACCACCACTTCTTGAAATGGGGATGACTTCAGTGGCCCTAGGTCACCAACCTCAGCTCACCTCCCTACCTGAGCTGCCCCACCTCGCACATATGAAGCCTTGCTGGCTTTTTTGGTCATACAGCATCACACTGGGCACTGGGCACTGGGCACTGGGACCCAACAGGTCAACCCCCAAATCCTTTTCAGTCACTGCTTCCCAGGCAGCCTTCCCCACCATACAAACATGGCTTACCTGATGTTTTCCTGGATGTCCAACATCACAGCTGATGGTGTGGAAATAAATGTGTTTCGGCCTTGAACTTGTACTTCAGTGGCTTTTCTGAGGTCTCCGAGGCCAGACTTCCGCACAACGTCATGTGCTGTTTTGTAGGACACCAAGCTCTTCATTGAAGAAAATTGTTTCGCTCCCTCTGTAGCACTCACCTTCTTGGAATGGCCCAGAAACCTGTTGGGAATAGTAGGACCACTATACAGCTGCTATGGAAAATCTAAAATGTCTTATGATTATTATATATTTCTTCTGATTCTTTCCTTCTGGGGTAGAAGGAGGGAGAAAAAAGATAGAGATATGCTCTTTGAGTGGAAGAATTTGAAGAATTAAGGGTTGATTTAAAAAAACCCGCAAACAGCAATTGTTATTTTCATACCTGAAGTCAGATTATTCTCTGCATGTGCTCACTTTTCCTTCCCCTTCCATGTGTTTTCTCTTCACTCATCCTTTAGCAGATGTACATCCTGCTCAGGAAGGGCTCAGCAAAGAGTTTTCAGTCCCCAAAACATGCAGCCAGAAAGAATTTTCCCCAAAGCCCCATCTGCTCACAGTGAAGCCCTGTCTATCCTGCTGACAGTGGGCTTGTATTGCCAAACCCTGGGAGACGCTGCCCATTTTCAGTGAAACCCTCCCCGACCCTTGGGCTGAGCTCATTTTGGTACCCCAGATGAGTGAAAGGCTTGAGCAAGGAACAGCATTTGGACAAAATTCATTCATTTATTTCTCCATCTGAAGTATTCAAACCCGTGTGGCAGCTGGGGCTGCAGGGCTTCAGAGGAAAGGGAGGACTTCCACTTGCTGAATTTTTCATCATTTGTTCACAGGAAAAAAAAAAATAAAAAATTCTTGCAAGTGTTCAGCCTGAATTGGGTGTATACACAAGCCTTTCTGTCCTGGGTGGTGGCCACGGGGGCATCCTGCCCTGGATATTCTTTTTATAATTTAGAAATATCCATTACTTTGTGATATCTGGGAGTAGCAGCAGTGCCCCTCCTTGGTGGGGGGGTTACAGACCTGGGGGGCCGCTTGCTTGGCAGAACAGATGTTGCAGAAACTCTCTGTCCTCCACCTCCCGTTGACAGCAGGTGCCCAGGAGAGCTCTAACACCCCGCTGATAGTGGCACAAATTCATCAGCGGTCTGTTAATTAACTGACAACCAGCCAACTTATTCCCTTATCTCACAGCACACAAATGAATCTGGCGAGGCAATTCTGCCTGGGACTGGGCTTCGTTAATGCAGTGCTAAGAAGTCAGTCCCGGAAGGAAAGCATCCAAGGAAACAGAAAATAAAAATTCTTAGTGGCGTCTGCATCCTTTCCACCCAGGGTGACAAAACACACCTCAGTTTGTGTCTGAGAGATTTTATACTGCAAGAGATCAGAGATTGAGCAAAGTTGCTCTGTCCTGGGAACCCTCACAACCATGTCAGGGTGGAAAAAAATTCCAGTTAAAGAAAATTCAGTGCTCTGAGAAATTTAGCAAATCTTCCCTAACTCTCATCTCGCCTTTAGCAAGGGGTTTCTGACCTACAGATTGGTTCGTTCCCCAGGAAACATTTTACTTTCATTTGAGGCACACACATTCAATGTTTTTCTTCTCTTTCTGGGGTTATGGTGCCTTGTGGGAAAGTTTGTCTGGGGTCTTGGTGGAAGTCTAGAGTCACACTAGAAAGGCAGAGGCAACATGCAGCTACGTAACACTGAAATGCCGTCGGGATGCAGAAAACTCTAAAACTACGGTGCGCATCTCATAGGCATCACATTCTTTTATAGCGGACATCAATAAAACCCGCAGGGTTAAAACCCTCCTTCAGAGGAAAGACTAGATGAAAAATCTGAAGAACTGGATGATATAATTAATTCTCTTAACCAATGAAATGGGAATTGCTTCCTGTGAATAAACACCAAGGATACAGAGGAGGCTGAATTTTGACAGTGACACTGGATGGGCTAGGCTATGAATTTCTCTGCCTGTAACCTCACAATATTCTGATTCTTGGCTGTTTCAGTTGTACATTTTTTTTGTTGAGCCCCCAGTTAGGGATAACTGGCCACAGAGTCAACCCTCTGGGCTCGTGCATACCTTACAAGCTGCAGATGGTTGTGCTGGCCACCTCCCCTCTCATGTCCTGCCAATCCGTAATGACTCTCTGGTCCTTGTATGGTCTGGGGGTTGGGTTGTTTTGGGTTTTTTTTGGAGTTATTAAGTCATCTTTAAAATGGCAAGATATTTGCCAAGACTTGGCCTGGAGCAGTTCTCTCCAGCAGCTGCAGCTTTAGTGTTTACGATGCAGGGGATAGATTAATCTCTGGCATTGCATCAATAAAATCATCAAGTGACACAGTGGGTCCAGACCTGGACTCTCGAAGACTTTGCTCCTGGAAGATCTTTGAAAAGATGGATATCCTGCAGCTCATTGTCAGGTCTGCTGTGCAAAGCCGGGGTAGAAGTCTGCTGAGGAAGAAGGAGATTTCCGTAGCCGGTTGAGGAGTTCACAGGCTAATCACAAAATTAAGGATTATCATGACATTTCTTCCTTGCATGCAGCTCAGCAGACCTACTGCCGCCCACCAGTACCTGCTCTCCCTTCTGAGCACAAGGGGTTCAAAGTTGCTACGATGGATCCTGCGTCTGTGCTGTGGTCATCAAAAACGAGGTAGGATGAGCCCCAGCTGTTATGGTAGGAAATCAGTTGTTGCTCAAGACAAGCACGTGCTACCCGACAGCGGGAGCTGCCACAGTTGCTTTCCTCCTATACCTCCTTCCCTAATTCATCGCCATAAAACTCTTTTCCTAGAAAAGTGGCATATGAAAGGTCTTCCGCCTCCCTGATCTATTTGCTGATGTCATGCCTGGCATCTTTTTTATTCATATAAATAATAGATAAATACAATTATAAATAAATAAATATCCTGAAAAAGAGGATTTGTTTGGAATCTGTGGAGATGAGTAAGCACCAAGATGAGGACGGGGTGTAGACAACATCAAATTTTGATGGGAAGGGAACCAATAGATAGGAATACAGTTTCTAACGGAGTTGAAAGGTGAGACATTAGGCCCCCTTTTAAAAATATATATATTTTCACTAATAGTTTTGACTAAAGAAAGAACGGGGAGCTGATGATTGCTGTGGGTACAGAGATAAAGACTGCAGAGGGAAGAATAGGAAATTGTCATAAAAGACAAAATGCTTGAGCCTGAGAGCTAAAAAGGGTGGCATTTAATAAGGTATGAGAGGGTGTGCTGGGGGGATCAAATAAAAAGTTTGATTAAAAGGGAAAAAAAAATACAGTTTGGAAATAATAGAAGTGGAGAAAATGTGGAGATATGGGATATTTATAACCTATTGAGGCATCTGTGGAAAATGTCATCCTAGGATGTACTGGGCAAGGAGTTTCAGTGCTGGGGAGGAAACTTTGATGCTGTTGTGTCAGACTTGTGAGGTCACAACTGGAGCATCCTGACTAGTTCTGGTGATACTTATTTTAAAATGCTGAGCCCAAACTGCCATGCTTGGAGAAAGAGATGCTGGAGTGGTACTAGAGCGAGCAGGAGAGGAAAACTCGAAGTTTGCAGCAAAGCTAGGGGACTTGGAGAAGCTAGAACATGTCCTCCCCCCATCTCAGGGTGTCTGGCATCCAGGTACATGCTGCTGGAAGAGAAGTGCACTGGCTAGGAGAGGCTGCAAGGTGTCCAGGCTCCCGTCCTGGATGGCCACGGGTCATCCCAAACCTCTCAAAGACTTAGACAGGACTAGTTTTTACCCCAAACTATGCAGGGAAGCAGTTCTGTGTCAGCTAGGGTGAAGGCTTGTTTAGCGGGAGGCGGGCGGGAGTGCAGTGTGCTAGCAGGATGGGAATCTGCTCAAGGGTAGAATATAGGCAGGAATTTAATTGGCAGGAATTTAATTGGGAACAAGACGAGTGAGGATCCTTAGCTGCCCTCCAGGCTCAGTGACTGTGGCATGACCTGATTTGCCTTCAGCCATGGCACGATGCCTTCAAGTTTGTCCAGCACATTTATTTCTCATCCAGCCCCACATAATCCAGGGGTTCCTGTGTCAGGGCACGGACATGGCATTGCTCCCTACTGCCTTGAATTGCAAAGCTCTAACTCTGGCATGTGGCTGCACCCATGGCCTCCGTTACCTGCCTCGGTCACAGCTCTTCGGGGCAGCAACAGCTTCTTTCTAGGACATCACCTGCTCTGCCGAAGGTTTGTAGGGATAGCTCCTGTAATACCTTATCCTCATTCCCAGTCGGACAGCACTGCTTCTGGCTGCTGTGTCTGTCTCTACCACAACAAGGCTTTTTCCTCTCTCTCATAAGGGATGATTTTTCCAAACCAGTGAAATGGAAGTGCAGCCCACACCTCGGTGCCTGAGCAGGGCACTGGTAACAAAGGTGAAGCAGTACCAAACTCTGTGGTTTAGGGTCCAGGCAGAGCTTTTTTTCCATCTGTGATCTACCGAAGAGGACGTGTTGTGGGAGAAAGACATCTCCAAGCACATAGCAGCTGGGGAAGGGTCAGCAAGAAGACAGACCCTAGAGAAGTGCTAACACTGAGCTTTTGCAGGAGAGGAGCTGCCAGATCATCCCAACTCACAAAACAGAAACTGAAGATCACCTTTTTTTTTTTTTTTTTTTTTCTTTTTTTTCTTTTTTTTTTTCCCCCTCCTGCTATAGAAGACAGAGGCACAAAAGGAGAAACCTGTAAAAAAACCCCTGAGAAGATGTGGTCAAAGCTTAAATAATTCATTTGTGTAGCAGTTCCCACAGGCAGAACCACAGCAGAGGACTCCACAGGAAAGGCAACGAGATAGCTCCCTAGGAGTGGCAGGGAACAGAGATTACAGATATTTCCTCTGTTTGTTACACAAACAATATAAAGAGACTTGGTTTCATTCCTAGCAGCAACGCACAACTGCCCTCTACGTACGTGTGGTGTGCACCCCGCTGTCCCTGGGTCCCCGGCTGTCCCATGGGGACAACACCCAGCAGGGATGGAGATGACTGCAGTGGTTGCAGGATGACTTTGTGACCATCGGTGCTTCAGCAGAGAGGGACAGAGAGCCCTCTGGTGATAACAGCTACCCCGCAGACACCAGCACCTGTGGGCTAAGCATCCTACAGCAAGCCTGGCTAGACCTGGAGGAGCTGTAAAAAAAAAAAAAACAAACACTCCAGGGAGGTAGGAAAACTCCTCACCTCCTACAGCCGAGAGCTCTCCAGCTGGCTTCCCAGCTTCTCCCGTAACTCCCAGCCAAGTAAAACATGCCTGTTCTGCTTCCTCCTACCTTTTTTTTAATTTTTTTTTCCCACCCAATCTGTGGTGCCAAAATCCCTCTGACCCTTGCTGCCCACATCCCCTGCACAAGCAGGTAGAAACTGTCGCAGGTTGGAGGAGATCAGGAATCGCTCAGATAATTTTTGAAAATATAATTTTTGAAAATAATTAAAAAAAAAAAAAAAAAAGCTGGGAAAGTGTGGTGCTGATGGAAAGGTTGTCAGGCTGTGGGAGCGTTTCTGACTGATGCCAAAGGTCCACCCGTGCTCTCCCAACTCAACCCACGGCCACGTCTGATGGCTGGAGCAGTCACTGGACACCGAGGTTCAAGCCCCATCTCCAGAGCAGAGCAGGCGGCCAGGTCCACCTTAGCAAATACACCTAAATTACTGTCTCAACGCAGTTATCTACGGTATTACCCTGTTTTTTAGACATTTTTCACAGCTGTGTCCCCATAGGGTTGAGGTCCTGCTTGTCTCCTTAGGTGCTGCATGCCAGGCTTGGAGATCCACTGGCATATCTAATTCAGGAACGCCCTTAGAGTCTCCATTCGAGTCCCCACAGGGAATAATTCTGCTTTGTACATACATCACTCTTGTTTTAACCCCTGACTATGTTTAAAATTAAACTGGGATTTTTTTTTTTTAAAAAAAAAGGGATTGTCCCCTGTGAATATTTAGAAAGCTCATGCTCCATAGCAGGAACTGCAGTTCCTACAAGCCAGGGGTTAAACACGGATGAAGATTTGGACTAAGTCACACCTGGCTTGCTGCTTTGTCTGTAAAATGGACAGAAAACGGATTGTCTTACCCATCTCCTGGGGGCCTGCAGAGGAGCTGCATGTACTTCACTGCAAACGGAGTTTCCCTTTTGGCTGTAGGTTTATCAGGACTGCAGCTGCTCAGGAAAATGAAGTTTTGGCAAGACTGACATTTTCTCTTGGGAATCAATGGATTTGCCAGGAAAAAGAAGGAAAAAAAAAACCAAAACAAACAAAAAAACAGAAAAAGAGAAAAAATAATTGTACCTAATGGTCTGTCTGTGAAAACAGCTGGGTGCTAACTTCATCCAGGATTTCTCCTGCCTGCCTGCCAGTCCAGCTCCATATTATTCTGCTTTTATTTTAGCCTGCGATCAGTTTTCCACAATATTGAAAGCAGCTACTGCTCTAATGAAACATCTTATCTGCTTGTCTGAGGTGTGTCTTGCTGCTGGAAGGGAATTGTTTGACATTTTGAATTAGATGGTAGAAGAAGCTGTTTCACTCAATACTAATTAGAGTAGCAGCTGTTTTGTGGTGGTGGTTTGTTTTGGTTTTTTTTGTTGTTTTTTTTTTAATGTAACACTAAGAGTAAAATAAAATAAAAAGAGATACTGATCTCTCTGAGAGAGGCTCAACATGCCGTTTTCAAAATAGCCAAGAAAGAGGATTTCAGAACTTTTATTTCAGAATTCCTATTTTCCTAAGACTTGGTAATTCTGAATCACTGTTTTCCAGAGAATTGGACTTTCCAGCAAAGAAGGAATTTCTGAGTTTTGCCTGGTGGTAATTGTAATACGTAGGCACTGCTATTAATTTTCATGTACTCCAGGGATCCTACAGATTACAATGGGGTTTAATGGGTCCGTGGAGATCCATGAAGGACAAGAGTTATGATTACAGAGCTGCTTGTTACACCAGCAACAATAATTAGTCCAATGAAAATAGTCCTGGGGTGTGTATTTGATCCCTAGCTGATGCCAGCTGGAATTGGACTGTTGCTTTCAAGCACCAAGTACACACACAGCCCTTCTAAAGGGGGCAAAACCCCTGGAAGGCCTAAACAGCAACCACGGGTCCCCAGAAACGCTGCATGATCCAAGAGGAAAAGAACAAAGCACTACAGTAAACGGAACCTTATAGTATGTATGAGCAGTAAAAGCAGCCCTCTATTCAGCTTGTTGGCCAGGAGTTCTCTGTCCCACATCTCCTGGACGCTGATGGGACCATCAGGAGAACGTGACTTCGGACACGTCTCAGTCCTACACCTCAGTCCCACAATGTCGTGCGTGTGCTGTCCTCGGTCACCAAACCAGGAGAGGAGCAAATCTCCAGTTCCAGAGCAAAGAACAGTCCCACAACTGCTAAGCAGAACCAGCCAGCCATGGCCTTTGATCTTCTCCTTTGCCCAGACAGACCATCATCAGACTATTTGCTCCTAAGAAACAATTCCATTTCATTGCTCCATGCCCCGGGGAGGGTTTGACTGAGATGATGTTTTTTGTCGAACATCCTGTACTACAGACTGTACCTTTACCTTATTGCTGCACAACAGAGAGAGACAAGATGCTTTATTACCCACCCACGCCGGATGGGAGTGACTTTTGGATCCGTCAATCCATTTGTGGCGGTGTATCACCCACACACCTTATCTCCTCCCTTCCTACACCTCCCCAATAGATGGCATCCAAGGTCTCTTCTCTGTTATTTTGAGACCACCAGGCCAGGAAGGAAACTAAGTCAAGCATTACAGTTCAAGCACAGCCAATGGCTTCTCTATTGATGGCCAAGCTCCTGAGGAAGGTAAATCCCTTCTCTTAACTGTTGGAGAAGGGCTGGCTACTTGTGTCGGAGCTTCCTCCTGCCTCACAGTTGTGCCAGGGACTGGAAGCTGTCCATTTTCTTGCAAAGTCACCTCTGAGCTCAGTCAAGGCCTAAAATCCATGTTTTCAAGCACAATCTTACTTTAAAATATTGCTTATTTTCTCCCTCCAAAGCAATCTGCAAGGACAGATCATTTGTGCTTCCCACACACTCCATCCTTGCAAATCAGGGATGAGTAAAAATAAACAGCAGCAGCACATTTCTGGGAGCCCATCTCTTGTAACAGCCTGCTCTGTCTGCTCTGACTCAGACATGACCCACAGCAGATGAAAAGGAGATCAGAACCAGCGCAAAACCAGAAGACACGGCATGGTGAGCCTTGCTGGTGCAAGCCGGGAGCTGTATTTATCGTTACACGCCTGGTGGCATCCCGTGGCCTCTTCTGCTGACAGATTTGCTGCTGGTTGTATGAGCAGTTTTGTTTTGCAGACTGTCCCAGCCCAGCACCATGTCTCTAAACCTGCTGTGGGGGCCATATGGACCCCATGGACTCTCTGCCTTTGTCTGGCAAACGGATCTCAAGGACTTGGAGGTTTTGTCCATAATTTTCCCCACCTTTTCCCTGAGACACGCATTTGGAAATTTTCCCTAATGCTGAGAGCCTTACTAGATGTCCAAAACATCTGATAGCTTTTGGGATACTGCATCAATGGTTAAGTCTTTCATGGTGCACCAGTTCCTGACTGGGATCTGCAACTGGAGATGAAGGACAGTCATTCTCCCTGGCAGACCTGAACACAACCTTAGCATGTCCCTCCTCATCAGCTGACCCAGGGGGACTTTTCACATCACCAGGCAACCAACCGTAGCCAAAACCAACCCTACGGCAGTGTATATCACCAGACCACCAGGAAATCCTATAGGCCATTGGGTGCTCTAAGAGATGCTATAGGGTAGAAAAGCATGGAAATACACCAAGGAGCGTGTATGCTCTAACCCTTGGCTTTGCTTCCCCGCTACTCCTCTAAGAAAACGGTCACTTACATTGTTCCTTCACTTTGTCTGCAGCAGCCTGACAACTTCAGCGCAGTGATACTGAGCCAGCTCGGTGATGTCAATTAAATACTTGTCCAAGCTTCAAAGATTTTAGTGTCAGATTGGTGCCAGGATCCAGGCTTCAAGAGGGGATGACTCCTTGCTGCGTTATTAGGAGCTCATCAAACACATGGTCATCGTTGTGAGATGCCAGCACTATGAGTTCAGAAAGCAGAATTTGCCCAGTCTCCGTGGGATATTATGTGCTTTTGAAAAAAAAAAAAAAAAAAAGAAAAGTTGACTCGTTTCTGGTTCAAATATTCACCTGAAAGAAATAACAAAACAAAACAAAACAAAGGGGAAGGAAAATATGATGGAAGGCAACTGTCAAAACCCCTGTGTTCTTCCTCAGTCTGCAAAAAATAACTATTCATTAAGAGAAAGCGCTTGAAAAAGGTTGTCACAGACGAGGCAACTTGGTGACAGATGTGTCTGATGTGTTGTCTCCCTTACAGTTCCTTAAAACATACCTTTGCACTACAGCCGCTCCAGATCCCTGTTGCAGATGGGTGAGCTCTACCAAACGGGAGGTCGCTCCCCTCAGGAGATGTTTTCGCAGTGCTGTAAATCTGCTCCCTGTGCTGCAGCAGTGGGGAAAGGTCCCACCTGAGCTTGGGTCCCATGAGCCGAGCGCGCAAAGGCACAGGCAGAGCGGGAGGGCGTCAGCTCAAGTCCCTACAAGCGTGAAGCAAGAGAAGCTGAGAAACTTGAGCATTTTCACCTGTGCTCCTTGTCTGATTGGGAGACACCAAGTCTCTGTGGCTTTTCTTACAGCCACTGATGAGAAAGCAGAAATCCCACGTCTCAATTTCTTTTTTTCCGGTCTCCTAATTTCTTACCTTCGTGAATACTGTAATAAAAATTTTAAATATATCATTAGAGAGACCTCCAAATCAGAAAACTGCTAAAGAATCAACTGCTTGTGTCATTTTTTTTGTTTGTTTTTTAAAACCCATGCTTTCAAAGCCCACCCCGAACACAAATCTTTCCCCGTCTGGGATTGCTGTAAACTTCTTAGACATGAGCAGCATCACTTAGACACTAACCCCAACCCATCGGGTGTCGTACAAATAGAACAACGAGGTGGCCCTGGCCCACAAAATGTGCACGTTTCGGCCAATGGCTTTTGAACCAAGCGGATGGATGGGTCCAGCATCTGTCCCTCGTAGACTGGAAAATTGCAGACCCCAAGTAAATCAGGGATTTTAGCTGCAAGAACACCACGGTGTTAACTTCTGAGTGGCTGGAGTGAACTCAGCCCCTCCTGGATGCTCTGATTTGAGTTGGGGTTCCCTCCTGAAAGACACAATGTCGTTCAAACACAGCTTACTGCTGGTTTCAAACCCAGCTGTGGGTTTCCCTGCCTGCTTGGGATCTGCCAGGCTCGGAAGGCTGCTGGCTTGAAAAGCCATCCCAGACCTACACTAGGTGAAGGTGCTTGTCTGGAGGATTTTAAAATACTGACTTTGCTTGATTTCCATGTATTCATCCCCTCTTTCCAGGGAAATAAACTGGAAAAGCGGCTCGCTGCCAATATCTGAAGAGTGAGCAATTCT
Source organism: Athene cunicularia (assembly GCF_003259725.1). Taxonomy (NCBI): domain Eukaryota; kingdom Metazoa; phylum Chordata; class Aves; order Strigiformes; family Strigidae; genus Athene; species Athene cunicularia. Next base: position 1,953,040 of record NW_020799098.1, on the reverse strand, counting down.
CTCTTGTCTCTTAAATTCTGGATCCCTGCTGAGTGCTTTATAAAAAAAAAAAATAACCCCAAAACCAGCTCCCGGCTTTCGAGCCAAGAGACTCCCTGAGTCTGGAAGCCTTCACAAGCAAAATAAAAAAAATTACAATGAAAATTACTTTCTCAACCACACTCTGCATGAGAAGGCTGCAGAACTGCTGCCACGATCCGTATGCCTTGGTCGGGAGCCCGTGGCCGGTCCCTCTCCAGTCCTGCAAATCCCAAGTCGCTCATGGCTCTGCAAAGCTGAAGCAAACCAGCATGAGACCAGCCTCAGTTTAGAGATAGATATTTGTCTGTCTGAAATTTCTCCTTGCTCTACATTATTAACAATGCCATGGCTGAGGGATGGGTATGTCCTGGGGGCTGCATCCAACCCAACGGGGCAATCTTCATCTGCTCTCCACCACGTCACGCAACCAAGGTGAGGACAGCACAATCGTGTCTATCTTGGTCTGATCTGCAAACACCCACGACTGAATATAGAAACTGTCCCTTCCTGCCATGGGTAGATAATTAAAATCAAATCCATGGCAGCCTTACTTGGTGTGGGCAGTTTTTCTTACTTAGCTGGAGCCTGCACCACTCCAACTTGGCATTTCAAAGCCATGCCCTCTCCTGCACACCCACACAGCCCATCAGCTCATCAAGGCCCTTGTCTCTGCACAGGGTTACTGCCACAGCCTCTCATCTGGGCTTGTCTGATGCAAATTTGCCTTCGTTGCACACACAAAAAAATACCTCTCTGCAAGAGTATTTTTAGCTCCTTGCCTTGGTCAGGTCAACTCATTCTGCATCCTGATTCTCTTTGCTCTGTTTCACCCCGTGGAAGGAGGGAATAAGTGATTTGCTTTTGTTATCTAAGGCCTCTGTGCTCTCTCCTGTCTCACCTGTGATCCCAGCTCCATCTCTATGCTCACGTGGTTCATCCTCTGCTGAATCTCCAAACAAGCAGCCTTGTGGTATTTTTCCCTGACTGTCTGCATGCAGAGAAAAGCCCACAAACACAATCACAGCAACGCCTCATCCCTCTGCTTCAAACCCTCCCTGCAAGCTCCCCTTTTCCTGCAACACCTGCAAAACCCCCTCGGCTCTGTTAGAGGGTCAATAGAGCTGCCCAGCCATGACGACTCATACTGGCTCATCACTTTTTGGTGAACCCCTTGGTCTGCCCGATGTAGGTTTTTAACTCCCATTTCAATTACAAAAGTTTTAACTCACCCTTTGGACATCATCTCCCAGTAGTCCCACAGCAAGGACAGTGACAACTTGCTGCACATCAGAGACCAAAGTTCAGCCTCACCTTAGCTGTCTGGTGAGCACGGATGAGCCGAATCTGCTTCTGTAGCCAAGGGAAGGACATGGCCAGCACCCAGATGGAACACCGCTGGTTTCCCAGATGAAAGAAGAGGGGTCCCACTGACAGTGGGCTCCGCCATGGCCAGACTTCTGTCCATGGGTCTGCCTAAGGCCCTGAACTCATACCTTGGCTCCAAAACTACCTTAGCCAGGGGGGTGTAATGCCTTACGGAGATTTTTGCAGAGTTTCAGTAGGTCTCTGGATTGTGTAGAGTCCAACGCAGGGTCACTGGTTGCAAAACAGATGGATTAACGGCCACATGTAACTGGAAACATCTTTGGGCTATGGCATCTCGTGCTCTCTTCCCAAAGACCCAGGACCTTCCCTTGCCAGCCTCCTGCTGCCAAAACCCACTCGCTGTGAAAGTTCCATTTTGAAACCATTTTCTGCAAATTAGAAAGGTCTCGTTGCTGGGACCCAAATGACACGTTGTGCTCTCCAGCAGCCGGGTGTGGTGTCCGCTGCATTCAAAACAGAGTCAGCCCCGCACCGAGAGGGGAGCTGGGGAGAACCTGCAGCATCGGGGGGCTGCGGGATCCAGACCCCAGGTAAAGGGAGCGAGCCTGTGAGGCTAAGATCTGCAGGGAGCTTAAATGAAATATTTCTCCTCTTTCCTAAAGTATTATTTTTCTCCTTCTATTCCCCTCCATATTTTTGGCCAAAAACTGGGAAAAATTCTTCCAAAACTGCATTTCCATTCATTTGGCAAATATTTTCTCTCCCCTATTATTTCCTGTCTGTTTGATGAAGAAAATTTTCAATATTTGGAGACAGAGTTAAGATGGGTGAACAGAAACAAGGGATATGATGCCACTTAGTGGAATATAGTTAGATAATATTAAAGAACAATATTCCGACCGCCGTGTTTCAAATTTTTGGTCACATCTATAAGATGATGTTCTTAATCCTGACATGCCCTGGAGACTTCTCAGGGTACCAAGCTAAAGACAAGGGCGGCAAAGCCTTTGCTGTTCAAAGCTAAAATAAAAAGTTCCCCTTCCAGTCCTGCAGATGCAGCTCAATGGCACAGGAAATTTTGCAGAAGAGAGGGAAAATCAGCGGCACAATAAGTTCAGGGCAGATGCTGATGATTGCAAACGTGGTCTGAGTTTCTCCATGAACATCTTGCAAGGCAGATCTTTCCAAGCCGTGATAACAAGCAGAGGGGACAAGAGAACAAACCCGCTGCTTCGCTGGATAAATCTGCTCTTGGCTGTCCTCAGATCCCTACACCAGGGCAAATCCAGGATGGTGATATTCAAAGCACTGTAAGAACACAGTGAAAGGTGCCCAGAAAACAAAACAAAAAAACCAAGACAGGAGCAACCCTGCAGAAATACCCAAACCGATACCTGCGCTACCTCCTGCAGGCAGCCGCTCTCCCCAGGCAGGAGGGATGCCAGCCACTGCTGCCCTGCCAAAGCCTGGCTGCTGATAGAAAAAAGCCTCTTATCTCTCCCCTACCCCTCCTGTAAATACACCCCAGCCCCTATGCACTGCAGAAGTGCCAGGCCTGCAGAGGCTTCAGTTGGCAGCAGCAATGTCAGCATGGTCGCTGGTGCTTTACGGTATTTTTAGCCCTCCTGATATTAGCAAGGTACAAAAATAAAAAATTAAAAAAAAAAAAATAGATAAAAGAGCCAGTCCTGATTTGGCACGTGTATAAAAGGAATACGGGGCTGCTGGGAGTTGCTTGCCTTTTGCAACATCGGGGAGCCACGGCTGTGTCGCGGGCAGGGTGAGTAGGAACTTATTTGTTCTCCCAGGGCTTTGCTGTCTCTGCCGTTAGCCCCCCACACTCTGCTCTGGGTCTCTCCACCCGCCACCGCACAGACCCACTGGAGATCATTTCCCGGGGTTTTGTCACCTCTCTGCATTTATTCCCTTGGCTCCATCCATTCCCTTGCCTGTACCAGAGCAGGACAAAGTGCCACATCCTCACGTGGAGTGGCCGGGCTCTGCTGTGGCTCTGCTTTGGTGGCCCCTTTATGGTCCTCCCGCTGTCTCCTGGCCATCTCCACCCTCCTCGCCCCAAACCCTCCACACCCCAACAGCTATTTTGCCAATTCATCACTCCCCAAGGCGCTTCCCTTCCCCTCTCCACCCCTCGCCAGGCTGGTTACCACGGGAGGGATGCTGCAGAGGTGTCAGACAGTCTCTCTCTCTGCTCCTCTTGTGGAGGTTTTCCACTCAACCCATCATAACTCTAAGCTTCTGCCATTACAGTTCATAAAGGCAAAACAATTCTTGTACTCCCGACATGGGAATGTGAGTCAAGAGCCTGCTGATAGCACAACCGTCCCTGGGAAGGCACAGGGTGCTTCTCTTCAAACTCCAGCAGCAGCCAGCCCTTCTCTCACCTCTCCCCAAGCCCTCTGCAATGACACCTCCGGGCTGAAACATCCCCTCTGAGGCTGATGTTTCATGGATTAATGTGTTTTCATCTCCAGGGCACTACAGGGACATGGGGAAGGGGCTGGCCACCCTGCAGGTGCAAGCAGAAGTTGAACTAAAATCAATGATCTCTAAGACCCGTCCTCTCTAACCCCAGATTAAATCTGTGGGGAAAGTAAGCAAGCAACAATCCCCTGTTATCCTCCTCTCTGACTGTTGGCAAGCAATGGTTTGGGGATTTCTGAGATAGAGGCGTGTATGAAGCATCGTGTCTAAGGAATGGAGGGAGGAGACTGTTTAGGCTAATATCAAAGCGGTATTTTGCTTGAATTTCTTCTGAAGCCGGAATTGACGTGGAATTGAAATAAAACCTTTGGGATGAACCCAAGAAAAAGTGTTCAGATGAAAAAAATAAAACCGGGCAAATGAGGATTTTCACATTTTCAGTCATCTGGAGAGAATCCAGTTTTTCCAGTATTCCTGAGACTGTGGCTAAGTGCTGAGGGGGAATCCTCCACCCTAGTCCCAAGCTACTCCCCTCCCAAACGGCACGCAGGAAGGCAGCACAGAGAATCGTGCTCAGAAAGCACAGCTGTGGAAAAATTGGGCTTAGAGCCCCCCCAGTGCCTCCCATGTAGGGTACACTTTGCAGAAGCAAGCCCTGCCAAAGCAAATGGAGAAGGCTGGGGCTCCTGGAATCTGCTGGGATTTGTTTTTTTTGAGTTATCATGCCCAGTTCATGTCAGGTAACAACCATGAAGGATTAAGAAGTAGCCTGTTGTTGCTCACTTAGAAAGTGGCAGGCAAAATCCCTCTCCGCCTGTGGCAGCGGGTGTCTGTGTCTGGGACGGGAGAGCAGCCCAGCAGCGACCGCAGCTCACACGCACGAGGACAACTTGAACATGTCAACAGCTGGGCACGAACAATTCGTCTCTTTGGGCTCAGATGTGGTCCGGGAGGAAATAGAGAACGTACGGCCTCACTGGGCCGTGCAAACACCCCACAGCAGAGGGGTTGTTTGGGCTCCCGTACGGCTAGTCCTGCAAACAAAAAGATCTCATGCACTGAGGAGCTACCTAGGGGACATCTCCCACTGGGACATGCTCTGGTTGAGCATCCAGCGCTTGGTCAACTCATTGGTGCAGTTTGCATCCTCTCAATGTTTGCACGTGCACGCATGCGTTAATAAGAAAAAAAAAAAAATTGGCAAGCCTCGAGCGCTCACGGTCTCTCACCCCTTCTGGACAAGGCCGTCCTACCTCTGCGAGCCTCGGTCCGAGCAGGGAGGGGAGAACCAGCGTAGCAGATGGGTGACATCCTGCTTTCCTGGAAGAGTGAGGCCAGTGCCCCAGTGTAGCTGTTGAAAACCCCGTCTGCTTCCACATGGGAGAGGCTGGATGAATACGGAGAGTGACATTTCTGGGCTACGCTGAGTGGCTCACAGCAGGCTCTGCTATTTGCATTGCACAAATAGTCATTTTATGATTAAAAACAACAACAGCAAATACAAGCTAAACCAAGATAAAACTAGCGAGTGCTGTGCAGATGTTGAGGGCATGCAAGAACTGGCTCTACCCACAGCTTTAACCCAAAAACCTCATCAATCCTGGATTGCACCTTTCCTTCCACTTTTTCATGTTTTCTCCCACAGACTTCTCACTCGACATACCCACATTTCAAGTGCAAAGCAGTAATACAGAGAATGACATTTTTCTGCAGAACCTGAATGGCAGAAGTGAATCTGAGCAAAACAATAACATACTGAGGTGGAGAGATCCTCCTAAAGGAAAGATTTTCTGGCAGATGTACCTCTCTGGAGCACCAAAACACTAATTATAGAAATGCTTTGTTCTCCTTGATTCCTGGTTCTGGGGGAAAGGAGAAATGCTACGCAATTAGTCCTAGCTTCATGTAGGGAAACTGAGGCACACACACACATACACACACTATTCCCTGCACCAACTTGCAGACCCTTCCAACACAAATAAATGTCTCCTTGCCATTTCTCTATGAAAGGAATAATCCTGACTTTTCCATTCCCTTCCAGTGCAGAGATGTAACTGCTGGTAACCCACCCCTGGATCTCCAACTATCCAGAAAGAAAAAAAAATAATGTATTTGCACTTGGAAATGGGCCAAGGCCTTCTCTGTAGCATTGCCATCCCACCTCATTTCTGGAATTAGGAAAAACTCAGTACTTTTGGCTAAACCCATCTGACCAAATCCTGGTTTTCTGTAATAAACCCTATAGACAGGCAGGCTCTGAAGGAATCAGCGCGGAGCACATTCTTCTTTGGAAAAAAAAAATAAAAATCTGTCTTTCCATCCACAGAGCTCTGCGGTTTCTTCACCTCCTTACCCACTGCACGGATGAAGACCAGCTATGACAGAGGCAAGTCATCCAAATCCCAGACTATCAAAGCAAGCGAGACGATTCCCTCCCATCACTCCAGGAATGGCAACCACCATGAAAAGCAAAGCAACCAAAGCACATCAAGACAGGCCCATCCCAGGAACCGTGGAGAAAATGTGATGCCATCCTGGGCAGAAAACATCTTGCCTGGCTGGAGGGAAGCTCAGATGTCAGATGTCTGTAATGGCAACTTTCCCCTGGGACGCATTTCTGAAAAGATCAGCTGCAAGACCTCAGAGAAACTCCCTCACGGAGTCACCAGCATGAACAGGAACAAGGAGGGCATGCTAAAGAAAGACTCAACTACAGAAAAAGTTAGAGATGAGCCCAAGGATTCCCCTTCCAAGGCGGTTTTCATGTTTTGGGCCAACAAAGTTAACAACAGCAGCAAAACAACTAAGTTCCAAAAGCTACTGCAGAAGTCATCTGTGACTGGGGGAAGCTGCTCTCCATCCCTCCTTCCCAAGGAAGGGCTTAGCAGCCTCAGAGGAGAGAAGCGGGTTAAAATTCCCCAGAGAAAGACCAGGAGAGATCTATTCTCTGACCTGCAAGTTTTCAGCTACATAGACACCCACGTCCTACACATGAGCCAGCAGGTAGGTCCTGGTGTCCTTCAGGAGGGACACAGATGGTGCCATCAGCAGATGGTGCCACCAGCAGATCCGCATCCTAACATTCAACTTTTCACCATATGCTCTGATGACAGCAGTGACAAGGTAGTGCCTTAGAGCAAAACTAGGAGATCTCACAAGGCCCTGAGCTGTGAGTTTGTCCTAACCATGGCCAAAGATTGCTGTGCTACCTCCGAAGATCTGCTGCCTGCCCAGGGCTCGCTGCTGCCTGTTTCCAGCCAGCGCTTGCTGCAGCTCACCAGGCCAAATTGGGAAGAAAGGCTGGTTTCATCACGGGGCAGGATTTTTTCAGGATCCCATACAGGATTGCAGTGGGGAAGAGGGATTCTAGAAACCCTCCTAGGAAGAGTGCCAGCGTGACAGGAAGGGACTCAGACCACAGGATACCCCGAGGCAGCGTGAGCTGAGCTTAGGTACCCTGAGAGCTGGTGAGCCAACATCCTTCCTGCATGAAAAGCACACAGAGCCAGCAATAACCCCTTGGTCTGACCACATCCACTATCCCCTTCATACCTGTGGCAACCCAAGCTCTGCTTTTTCTCAAGCAGGAGGCATTGGTTGTGTCCTCTTTTCAGGCTGTCTGCCCCTATACAATGCTCCCACTTTCTGGATGCTCAGGAGCTCAAAAAAGGAGCGCTGAATTTTGTAATTCCTTCCTTTTACCCGAACCACGTGCTGTCAGTGTAATCTCTCCCCCAGGGTCAGCACAGTTTGCCCAAGCAGCGAATGCCGAACCAATGCAGCATTTGCAGCTTATACGTCAACTTGTTAGCGAGAGCCAAGAGGCACAAGGAATAATTGTGCTCTCTGTTATTGTTGAAACCTGTAATTTGTATCTAGCCTGAGGCTAATCTCCCTTGGGAAGAAGGATGCTTGAGGATTTCAGAGTCTACCTAGTCTGTTAAAAAGAGAAGAGAGGGGGAGGGAGTTGGAAGATAGAAAGAAGAGGGTAATAAACAACCAAAAATACCTCCAAGACAGTGGGGAGTCATGGGAACAACTTGTTTCCCTGTTTATTTGAAGTGCCAGCTGCACTAAAACCTGGTGCACTTTGTCTCTTCCTCTCAGCAGTGAATTATTGGTGCCAAGAGCAGCAGCAGAGCAGTTTACTGACCACCTACGAGTAAGATGTTGCACCTCTGGTGATGGCTTAGCCAGTCGTGCCATGGGGATGCAGGACTGTCCCCTCTCCCTGTGCACCAAGCTCTGCTGACAACTGGCAGGGAGAAGGTTGGTGGGAGAGCCCCAGGCAGTGCAGGCACAAAGCTAAACCTGTTTCCTGGCCATTTAGGAGTAGCCTGCGGACTGCGTGCACGTATCTGTCTCGACCACGTGAAAAAGTCTTGGCAGGACCATTGCCTGCCTGGTTTTGGAGAAAACAGCTCCATCCTTCAGCTCCAAACACTCCGGCGGAGCCCCCAGCTACTACAGCACGAGATGCTCTGTCCCATTTCTTCAGGGTCTGACCCATTTCTTCAGGGTTTGACCCATTTCTTCAGGGTCTTCAGGCACAGTCAGGACCAGGATTACTTGGGAACACTGGAACTCTCAGCCTAGGACCTACGTTTTACCATCTCTGACTGAAACAAAGAATAGCACGTGGCCGAATCTGCACCAAGATGTGCCGAGAGAGAAGCAGGTAGCTAGATATTTAATGGCTGAGTACTATTTTATTTTTCCTTGGGAATAATTCATATTATTTGTTTGTTTAGCAGCTGCATGCTCATAACAACCTCATGACAGAAATGTAAGGCACCATCAGGAGCAGCTTCATTTTGACATAGGTGCTCTTCTGGCTGCACTATCACTTTTAAACCTGCATCCCAAGGAAAATCTTTGGCCATTACAAAAGCAACATTTGCCACAAGAGAAAAAAAAAAAAAAACACAAACAAAAAAAACCCCAAACCCACCCTGAAATTTCTCTCTATGTGAAACTATCTTACAGATGGTTGGGGCAGGAAAGTCATTGAGCAATGAAATAGCAGGGGCAGGACGTTGAAGAAATGAGCTGGACTAAATTTAACTCAGTGGAAGAAAAGCCTGCTGCTAAAAATGCTTGTGCTATCACAAAGGAGGGAAGAGCCCAGGAATGTGAGTGTGTGAATGGGAGGAAAGGGACAGAAAGGCTTTCTATAGGGTCAGGTATGGATTAAAAAGTTAGTGAAATGTTAGTGGTAGGGGGGAAAAAAAAATCTTGTTTCCACCCATTTCGGTGCATGGGTTGGAGTGAGGTTTCACTGTCTCAGGAAGAGCATCTGAGCCGCAAGTCCTGTCCTCTGCTGCATAAATACACTGAGATGTTAATCAGTGCGGGGCTGGAAACCTGCTGTCCCTAGTTAAGTGTTGCAGAGAAGCATCGTTGGAGAGACCCACCTCTGGGACAAGATCTTCTGGGTCAGAGGACACAGTGGACTGGACAGAGAGGGCACCAGAGCAATGACACTGTACGTTCCAACCAGTTGCTCTGAAGAAATGGGAAATGCCACCTTCATTTCCTTCAGCCTGCAACTCCAGCCCTCGGGCTTTTATAAAACCATGCCTAGGAAAACAGGGAAAACACTCTATTCTACCACAAACAGAATTTTTGCATTTTAACTTCTGGTGGGGGAAAAAAAAAAAAAAAAGCAGCTTTGGGGTTTTTGTGGTGTACATTTTCTTTCCAGCGAGCCCGCCACATGGAGCAGGCACCCACCCACCCAGCAGTGACACCCAGATTCCCTTTAACTCCCCCGTCCTCTCCGTTACAGCTCAAGTCTGGGCGTGCCAGCTTGTCCATCCAGGCCATCGTTCCCCTGATCACTGCCAAGTCCCAGAGCAAACTGGAGACGGTGAGGGCAATATGGGTCTGGCTCTGCCACAACATCGGTAAGTCTGGTCCCACTCTTTCGCAGAGACGTGAAAAGCTCTTTCTTCATACACCACCTCCTGGCTTTTGTCTCTTCATGCCCTGCAGAATAGTCTCCACAGCTGTGTCTTGCAGGCGTGAGCTGAAATGTTCCCTTCCTGAATTCAGGAAAGTGCCTGGAGTAGGACCTGGTTCCCACCACGGCACCTTCCGTCCTGGAAATGACACCTGCCTCACTGGCACTCGAGTGCCAGACCCCAGTGACACCAGTAAGGCCCACCTGCCTCCAGTGCACTCCGCTTCACCACATCGGAGGCCGTTTCCCTGATAATGCAAATTCGATGAGGCTGAGCTGTGCCTGGCAGCAGTCATCTGGGGACACAGGCATCTCAGCACAATGCAGGCGCTTCGTGCTACTTTATCCTACCACATCCATGCGTGCGAGACAATGTGATTGTCACTGTACCTCACTTCAATGGCACAACGGCTGTTTACATACCCTGGGAACCCAACACCCCCAAGGCTTTGGCAACTCTTTGCTCATATGGGCAATTGTCAAACTCTTGAATACTGATGGATAGAAGAGCCGTCATGGCTTCCAGGGTGGGTTGGCAGAGAAATAGGGTTGGGCAGGAGAAGGAATGAGCCCTTATGTTGGCCTGAAATCGCATGGTATTCTCCCTTTCCTAGAATACGATGTGGATGGCTTCTTGGGGCTGTCTCCGAAGATCCACGTGCCAGAGCAGGTCCTGCAAACGGGAAGAGCTGTGTGTTCTGGTTATGCCCATTTATGCCAGGAAATGTGCAGGTAAAACTCACTTTGGGCTTTCTTCTCCTGCCCCCTTGAAGATCTGAGCCACGGACATACATCTGGCATGGGGCTTGCCACACAAGCAGCATCATTCACCCACCAGGTCCCTGGGCACAGCAGCTGTTTGTATAGGGGAGTATATATGGCTTTGACAGATTAACCAGAACCAGAAATGTGAGGGATGAGGGTTGGGAGTAGCGGTGGGGAAAGCAGGAGGCTGGATATAACCTGTATTTGGCCACCAGCTTGCACGAGTGGGGCCCTGGCTTTAAGAAGGAGGTTGTACTTACCATGCAGGTTGGGCTGCTCTCCAAGAAAGCAAGCCCAAAGCAGTGTCTGGTCTGTGGTTATCTCCCCTGATGGCTCTCGCTGGACAGGGAGGCAGGTTTGAGCTGCGTGGAGGTCACGGGGTTTGGCCGGAGCCTGGGTTCCCACAGAGGCCGCTGGTGCGAGCAGCAGAAGAGCAGCCACACGTGGAATGCAGTGGAGCTGGAAGGACAGTGGTGCCTCCTGGATGCTTGCTGGGGCGCAGGGACCGTGGATGCAGAGAGCAGGTTGTTCATACCCAGGTGAGACACCTCTTCCCCCGCCATCACTGGAGACAGGGCCCCCAACACAAATCAAAGGGTTAGGCTCAACCTGACTTTGGATACGCCCCAGAATGGCCATCCCAACCCTTCCAATACACTCCTTAAAGTCTGGGTTCACCAGGCCTTGAGCTCCTGTTTTCAGGTACACCCCCAGAGGCTGCTCCCAGAGGGCCCACAGAGCCGTTCTGCTCATCCTCAACTATGGTGGGTGCTCAGAGACCTCACACAAACGTGGGCCATCTACATGTAAACATCCACCTTAAGTGCCTTATTCCCGGAGCTGGGGCAGTAACTTTTCAGATGATAACTTCCCCCTGTGACTAGTTTTTAATCTGCAGTGAGTGCAGTTTACCAAGTAACAAATCCTCATTTTCACAGCAACTTTGCTCTTATGTGGTTCCATACGTAATTACTTGAGATTTCTCAGCCCATGCTAAGCAAATAACGACTCTCATGGAAGTTATTTGTACAATTTAATAATTTCCATTAACTGTATTATGGGATTGCTTTTTTTTTTTTTTTCCTCTAATAATGCATAATGAAATAATTGTGTAATTTCTAATAGGTAATTATCTTGCTGAGAACAGTTTAAAACACCAGTGAGTGTGGGTTGTTTTTAGCTGATCACGAGGAAAAGAGGAGAAGGAGAATCAAACATCACCTAGAGCAATAGGCAGACATAATAGCTTCTTCTGGGTCCAACACAGTGTCCTCAAAACCTTCAGGTCAACAGATGCAAGAGGGATTCATGGATGACCCCAATGCATGCACCTAAGCAGGGGTGATGTTTGGAAAGTCAGGTTAGGCACATGCAAATTGGAACCAAGATGCTTTTTTGTTTCTGGGTTTGTTTTTTTTCTTCCTTAAATCATACGTAAATTCTTGGAAGAGCTTTAAACCAAAATCAATGTCACATTGAAATATATCCTCAAGTAACAGGCCTTAGTAGAGGAATCACTCAGTTGAATTATCTCTTCCGCAGGTTGTAGGGTCATCTTAACTGGTTGCTGGAAAAGGTCTGTTACAGGGCTGGGAACCGCAGTTTCAGCTTTGGGCATCTCTACGGGGAAAATAGAAAGCAAATAAGGGCAGCAGAAAACGAAATGCCAAATGAGAGCTTGGTCCTCCCTTACTGAAGCTGGTGCAGCTCTGACGGTGTGGAAGAAGTTCCCTTCCCTTACAGTGGTGCCTCATGACCAGTCGGGATGCCAAGGGTTTTTTCATTCCTTCCATGGTGTCTTCTTCTCTCACCTTGCAGGCATGACGATTTTTTCTTCCTTACTGACCCTGAGCACTTCATTGAGACCCACTGGCCAGAGGACCCCCAATGGCAGCTTCTGCAGCCCCCCGTCACACGGGAAGACTTTGAGCGGAGAGTTTTTAAAACTTCAGAGTTTTTCAGACTTCAGTTGTCCCTCCTTTCTCCAAACACATCCCTCCTCAAAACAGGTAAATTCAGAAGGGGTTGTTGGGCGTTGGAATGGGCTGCCCAGGGCAGGGGGGAGTCCCCGGGATCCCTGGAGGGGTTGAAGAGTCGGGCTGAGCCAGCGCTGAGGGATCTGGGGGAGTTGGGAACGGTCAGGGGGAGGGTCATGGTGGGGATGGAGGAGCTGCAAGGGCTTTTCCAACCTAGACAGTTCTGTGATTCTGTGAAATGCAAATCAGGGGCTAAATATAAAAGTTCATTTGTTTCTAAGAAATAAGTTTGGGTTGAGGAAAACATTTCTCCTTCAGAAATGACCCATCTGTCTATTTTTATGCACGTGTTTAACATCTAGCAGAGCAGAGACACATATTTAATCAGTTTCTGAAATCACGGACATTGTGTGATACTGTGATTAGTAAACTGGGAATTAGGATTCATAAACTATAGTTAATTGAGCCAAACTACTTAAAACCTCTTGTGCCTGGCTTTTCCTATCTAAATTCATCAACGGTAGCAAAATACCTTCAACGTACCTCAGAGACAGTCCTCATTGTGTTCATGAACCGGAGAGGGAGACTCACACATAAAACATGACCTGACACATTTGTGTCCCATTTTTTGAAAATGAAGGGAGGGGGGTGGAGTTGGTTTTCCTTGATTGTAGTTTTATGACCATTTTTCAGCTGGATACAACATGATCTTTTTACTTAGACACCCGTTGTATATCCGTTCCCCTGGATGGTCCTAAGATTATACGGATTTTTTTTCCCACACTATTTTATCAAGACAGCAAGCTAGGAGACAGAGCAATCTCAGATTGAGGGGAGTTGTCAGGCTTACAGAAAAGAGGGGTTATTACTTACCCAGAAATCAAACTCCTCCAGTATTTCCAGGCTGCTGGGGCTTTGCCGACATGGGCTATCACTCACCTTTTGAGCAGCGACTGGTCTGTACAAATCAAATTAAGTTTGGAACCGCTGACAGGCCGGTGCTGCCTTTTATGCAGCATTATGGGGACTTTGCCACGTAGGTGCTGTGTGGCCTTGGGTAGAGGTAGACAAAAATGTTCCCTCCCCGGGATGCTCTGAGGTTCTGTGGTGGAGAAGCACCATGAGATCTTTGGAGACTTGGAGAAACCCCTTTCAGGTCCAAGCACCAGGGAGGGTCCAAGGCGTAAAACCGAACGACGCAACTTTTGCTGTCTCAGGGGAAAAGTAGGAGATTAATAGTGCAACGAGTCCCTTCATCTGTGTGCCAAAGCGATAAACAGCAAAACACAGACCCCTGCCAAATATCATTAGAGGTGATACAGAATCCCAAAGGGAAGAATGAGGAAAAATAAATATTTCATTATTCTCTACCTTCCCTCCACCAGTTTTTGGTGGCCAAAAGACACAGGGATGGAGCCCAGAAGCAGCTCAGGGCTGCTGGATCCTCACTGAACGCTGGCCAATAGCTACCATGAGCCGCCACGGACCTGGGGAGAGATGTCAGGGAAGAAAACCTGCCTGGCACATCCCAGCTTCATCGCTGCCTACATCACCCCCTTGGCTGGAGGAACTCCTGTCCCTCAACCACAAAACTTACTGGGTGATCTGCACTACAGGCACAGTCTTTTTTCCTCCAAAACTGGGAGGAAAGAAGATTTTCCCACTAGAACAGGAAAAATATGCCAACTCTTCCCACCCCCTGCCCCATGAATTTCTCATCTTGTGGAGGTAAAGAACTGTATTACTGGACCTAACCTGCACAGATTAATTATTGCCATTAGTCTCATCAGCCAGCCTCATATCAGAATTGTGCTTAAGACAACAAATTGCAAACCCAGATTGTGAACCAAACCAGATGTCTGCTTTTGTTGATGCAAAATTATGGTTATAGGAAATTGATGGCAGTAAGCCATCACCTTAAAGGGCACACTTAAGTATCTAAGGCAATCTCAGTGTAAAAATTCTAGAGGTCTTTGGTGCAAAATCAGCCTCTTTTCCCTCTCTGGCTACTGTAGATCAATTCCTGATCTATTCTATTCGAGCAGCTCTCTGTTTAAAAAATGCTTAAAATCTTTCAGCCAAGATTCCTCCCACAAATCCCCGTCTCATGGGAGCTGAAGGTGGGACATCTCGCAAAGGGACCTGATTCTCAGGAAATACCTGGCTTCCCCCCTCTGAAAACCCAACCTTTTTATTTGTGAACGTTGCCCAGGCTGTGAGGGTTGGTAGCGGCAGCGACGAAGGGCATTCAGTCTTACGGAATTAAGACTGCATAAGATAATTTTAATTTGCTTATAGAAAGGCGGTCATTGGTGGCATGCTGTAGATACAATAGCTAGACTGGGAGAGGGGAAGGGAAGCCTTTGTAAGAAGGCTTTAAGAAATTAAAAACATGCCTGTACTTTAATGGTGGTTTTTTTCCCCCCCCCCCCAAACAATTAATGCTACATACATTGGCCTCCTGCAGCACTGAGCGTGCTGACATGGGAACACATCCCTAGCTTCACCTGGCCTCCCTGGAAACCAGGAACCTCTAGTGCATGGCTTGAATTAACTCAATAAAACAAACAAATGTTTGTTTTAAACGTAGCCATTAATTATCTCCTTGGGTCCCCTTTCCAAAGCGAAATACATTGCTGGCTTCCCTATCTCATCATCGCTGGCTCCGCTACATACAATGTTCTGTTCTTTTCTTTCTTCCTAAAGATCCTAATATGATGCAGCCGGCCAGGCCAGCAGCTTCGGAAACTAGCATAGAGCGAATTTAATAACAAGCAAACCTGCAGTTAATAAAGTCTGTCATCAGTAATGTCTCCACTGAACACTTGCCAGGAGAGAATTGTTTGCACTTACTGTGTGAGCCAAGTCACAGCTTTAACAGGCAAGGCACAAATAAAACCCAGCCTTCCCATTCTTTTCACATCTCTGTTTCAACCTACCAACAAAAACTGTGGGGCGAAAAAAAAAAAAAAAAAAAAAAAAAAAGTTGTGTGTCGTCCCGTCCCCCGTCCCCCCCCCATTATTCATTAGATTATGAAACAAGTTTCATAATCTAATAATTAGCAAGAGACAATTTTTTCAGCATGAATCTGGAGTCTTTTGTCACTTTGTGTTAGCACCCAAAACAAATGAACATTGTGCACAGCACGGGTGCTGATACCAGCTGTGGGCTCCCGCAGTGCCATTGCTCCGGACTCCCCCCTCTCCAGCACAGACGTGGTGAGGATGGGATGATGCAGAGCAGCCGCGCTCTGGACGTGAGACAAGCCATCCCTGGGCACTTCGGGACCCTGGGTAATGAAGAGCAGGCTTAATTTCCACAGACCTTGAGGGGGGTGGGTTTAAGCACACGCCTCAGTCTGTCTGTGTGCCAGAGCCGGGCTCTGTGAAGCGCTTTGGGATCCTCCAAGGGCAAAAGGACTCCAAGTCTAGTTCTCTGTGGCCATTTTTCTCCTGTTTTCATCTATACCTGGAGAGAAAAAAAAAAAAAAAAAAAAAAAAAAAAAAAGGTATAAAATACCATTAAACCAGGGTTTTCCAGCCAGGCTTCCCCAGTACCTGTGGCTTCACGTGGGACGATGTAGCTCGCCATGTGCTGAAAGCAGCCTGCTGTCTGCTGGTTAGACAGCCCCATCTGCTTCAGGGCCAAGACTTTGGGGCTTGCGAAACCTCGCCCTGCCTCCATTGCAAAACAAGCCAACCGCCCCTTCTGCCCAGGAGCAGAGGGAAATCCCTCGGGAGGGCTTGCTGCACTGGGAAGTGCTCGCTCTCACTGCCATACGGGTTTACAAGCAGCAAGACGTGGCACGTGGAAGGTGGGAGTGAAACCAAGGCCACCGCGACCGTTGTCCTGCATGGTGACCTCCCCTGGGGGTGCCTCATTTCTGGGTGGGAAGGTGGGTGCAGATTGGTTTTAAAGCCTCCTGCTCTCCTCTGTCCGGGGGAGCAGGTTGGTTTGATGCTGGGGAGGCGGTGGGCGGTTTGTGGTGGCCCTGAGCAGGAGATGGTTTACGTCCACCCAAGGAACAAAAGTCATTGGGAAAGAGCCCCAGCACGTACCCACCAACTGTGGTACCACCACCAGGTACCCGTACCAACGCACCTCTCCTTTGGATCTCCTGCTCTCCTCTCCTCCCTGGCTAGTGCACGCTCCAAGCCAGAACTTGCAGATTTTTGCCATTTGGTGATGCCAAAATTCAGAAAAAAAAAAAGTTTAATAATAATTATAATAGGAAAAAATGAATTAATTCCTAAAATGTGAGAGTGATGTGGGCTCTCCTACCAGCCAGGCTGACATATTTTGATCTTCCCAGCTGCTTTGTTGGTTTGACACCACAGTGTGAGACCTGCAGCTTAGAGAAATGACTCCAGCTCAAGAAGCCATGCAGGACTGAACCTCTACGGGACATCGTTAGTTCTGGGTATCACAGGGCCCAAAGGATAACTATTTCTACCTGTCCCCTTCATCTCCAGACCTAGTGGCACCATCATTTCTCTTTCAGCAAAGGGAGAAAAATGGTAAAAGGTGAAAAAGAGTCTTGCTAAGGTCCTTCAGCAGGTAGAATCAAAGAGAGAAGGAGAATCTCTGCCTCCTGTGCAGATGATTTGGTTCAACACTGCAAAAGTGAATGTGCTACACTGTTGATGAAGGGGTTGTAAAAGGTGTCTTTATTCACCCTTCTACAGCCCATGGGGAGGTGTCAGTGATGCTGGAGAGCACCCACCCAACAGAGTTCACCTACCAGCTCTCCAAACTCCAGGGCACCACAAACGGAGAGGATGTAGGTGCAGCTCACGGGAGGATGACAGTGTCTGAGAACAACGTGACCCTCAAGGTGACTCCCCCAGCCAAGGGCTTGTTCAACCTCATGATCTTCGCACGTCACGCTGACTCTCAGGACCCTTACAACTGGGTGTGCTCCTATCAGATCCAATGCATGGAGCCACATAACTCGGGAGAGAAAATGCCCGAAAACCCTTTCCATTTTTGGGGCTTTCACCAAAAAGCAAGAGATTTTGGCATCAAGGAGTGCAGCCACAAGGAGGAGCTGCTGGTTGCTCCACAGGGAACTTTGCTCTTGACTCTCCAGATATCCCGACCCTTGCTTGCTGTGTATGAGCTGGTTAATAAAGATTTAGATGCTGCAATGAGCAAGAAATGCCTGGCTGCACAAGCTGAGGAGGAGAAACTGAGTTGCCACGTGCTCTGCCCTTTCCAGGGCTACTACCGGCTCTCTGTGTTTGTGAAAGATTTAGGAGGCACCACGTTCAGGAACGTGGCCAATTTCCTTATTCGTTGCTTGAGGCCCATCAACCAGAACGAACTCTTCCCCTCGGGACTGAGCATGCACTGTGGGAGCGGGATCAGCTCCAGCAGCCACGGCCTCTCCAACCCCAGCCACTCTGTCCCCATCATCGCCACCAAGGTCGGGAAATGCAACATCACTTTCCACACACCCGCCGATGTTGAGGTGACCGCCAGCTTGAATAAGGACAAAGTCACCAGTGCCAAGTACCCCCTGGAGAGGTACGTCCTGGTCACCCACCTGAGGACTAAAGTCAGCGTCTGCGTTGTGCTCCCCGAGTCGGGCGTCTACAAACTGGGGCTTTTTGGGAGAAACAAAGACCACAGGGACTTTGTCCATATTTGTGACTATATTATATGCTGCTTCTCCAATCCCAGCTGGCCTCCCTTCCCCAGGGTGTACAGCCTGTGGAGGAGAGGGTGCGTGTTGCTAGAGCCACGCACGGGGATGCTCCAAGAGCAGAGCTGGGTCCGGTTCAGGGTGAAGGTGCCAAAAGCCTACCAAGTTGTCGTTCTCGGGCAAGAGAAGACGGTGCTGCAGCAGACCCCGAACGCAATCTGGGAAGGGGATGTGTTCACCGGGGCTGTGGGGACGCAGGTCAAACTGGCGGCCAAGTTCAGCCAGCACTGCTCCTCCCTGGAGGTCATCCTGGCGTTTGAGGTGGAGGGTGGCTCACCTGCCTCCCTGGGGTGTTCGGGGTAAGCCACAGAAATGCTGGATGTGCTGGGAAGGATTAAAGAAGCCAGGGAAGGAAGAAAACGCTCTCAAAATTGAAGGATGTCGAGGAGACGTGGAGAAAACTCCCAGAACTTTATGGTATGTTGGGGGGAGTCTGGGTGTTACCCACAGAGCTTTTTTTCCCGCAGGATATCCAGATACTTGCTGGGGCCTCCTATCCCACTCGGAGATGTTGCCACCATTTAAATCAGCACCAACATATGGAAGGCTCCTAATATTTTGCTTCTGTCAGAGGAAACCATTGTTCAGCTTCTCTACAGGAAGGATGTCTCACTGCTTATTACCAGCTTGAATAATTGTTTGGAATGTTTTATTTGACATTTATTCAAGAACTTGGAAACCCACATAGTTTCCTTCTCTTGAGAGGATAACAACAACAAAAAACAACCAAAAAAAGCTCAAACTGGAGGCAACAGCTTCGGATGGTAGCAAGATTTCTAAAAAGTAAATATATAGTAAAGCGAGTAAGACCTCATTGCAGAGGGACTCTGTGCTTGGGCAGGGGAAAGGAAGCAAAGAGATGCTGTATTTTATCATCTATGTCTTTAAAATATCTTCCAGGTCTTCATTATCAAGGATGACATGTAGATATATACTTAAGAGCATTGAGGGCTTGAAACAAAGAGAGGGAACAGGCAAGGAAGCAGCTCTGTAGCCAAAGCGTCTAATCACGGAGTGGGAAGCACGGGCAGCTCTGCTCTTCAACTCTGACACATGCTGCAAGGCACCACAAACACCGACTTACTGAAAGCCAACTCGATTTTCATACTTAGGTGGGCTAGAAGGGACACAGTGGAAATACTTCTCCGTGTCTGCACTGGATTGATGCTTGAAAGGGGTTGTAACAATGAAGAACAAGAGCTGGGTTATTTTTAGATGCTGCACAAAAGATATTGGGGAACAAGGTTTGCTTTCTTCAGGTTTGGCAATTGAAATTTGACTTTTTAGCAAAAGTTTATGTAGATTTGAACTTTTTTGGGCCTGGGAATCAGTTATTGCAGATAATGTATCAGGATCCACTTTTCACACCAAACGTGCTGGAACCACGCTGATGTGTTGGAAGATTTCTCTGAAGAACAAAGTACAAGGACTACATTGAACGAGGGGAAGGACTCGCGATGGTAGACATAGGCTGAACTCTTGCCTGTGGTGCTAGACAACAGTTTAAGCAGTACAGATCCCTGGATCATTCTCTCCTGACTCATGTTCTGGCCACTCCATATTGGGCCATCCGCTTGGATGGATAAAGGAAAGTGAAGCACAGTGTGACTCACCTCCCTTGTCTGTCTTTCAGAATAACCATAGTCAAAAAAAAAAAAAAAAATCTGCTCCCTGTGAGGCTGAACAGACGATCCAGAGCCCAGCCTCAAAATTCAGAGCTTGGAAAGCTGCCGGTCATCAGTACTGTCCTCCAAACTGCCCCCACCAGCTGAGTACCTTTGCATGCACCTTCCATGACCAATGGTCTGACCACGCTGCGCCCCCTGAGCACTGGGGATGCTCCTGTGCAACTCTCCAGACCCCCTCAGCACTTCCCAACCTGCGCGTTGTCCACAGACAGCACCAGCAGTGAAATTATATCTGCAGACCCAGCAGGCTCCCAAAGACTGCATTTTTGCTTGTTTTGTGGCTTGGTGAACAAAAATGGCCAGTGAAATGACTCTCAGTCCCCACTGCCAGCTTCCTCTCCATGTCCTTTCCCTCTCCAGGCAGTTTTGCCATTACCGTTTGTGAGCTGTGCCCCTCTGACCCTCCTGAGCCACTCTATGTATCTGTGTGTACACACACGTTGTTAGCTGGAACTGTCCCATCTTTGCCCAGGTTTAAGCAGGCAGGTCATGATCACGTGCCTCCAGGGAAAATCCCGCTTCCAGCTCAGTGATTAATTCCTCTTTATCCATCATAATGAGGTCCAGATTAGAGTTACCTTGAATTGGGCTCCAAACAACTTATGTCAGAATATAATTACCTGGAGGTGCTGAGAACTTTAATGATACTCCCACGGGGGATTTTTTTTACTTCAAGGATCTGAAGTCAATCTACTCATATTTCCTCACTGTGCACACTCGGGTATAGCATGTAGCCTATTTTAAATGTCATTCTTATTTAGATTTACATACCTCAAAGCCTGAGCCTAGAGCTCTAGGAGCCTTCGCAATAAACATGAGCACCAACTCTGCAAAAATAACAGCCGTGGGGCAAGTGCCACTCATGAAAAAAACAATGAGAAGCAAAAGAACAAACCTGCAAGTCTCTCCTCCTCTTGCACCCTCTGCCCAGCAAGATTAAGTTAGGTAAAGATAGATTACAACACCTACCTGCAGTTATAAAACATACCTAGT
>NW_020799098.1:1919403-1932112 GCF_003259725.1 Athene cunicularia | reverse complement strand
ATGGGGTCCCCCCAGGCTGCAGGGGGGTCTCTGCTCCCCCGGGGCCTCCCTGGGCGCAGGGCACAGCTGCCTCCCCATGGGCTGCCCCACGGGCTGCGGGGGAACCTCTGCTCTGGGCCTGGAGCACCTCCTGCCCTCCTCCTGCACTGACCGCGGCTGCAGAGATGCTGCTCTCACACGTTCTCACTCCTCTCTCTGGCTACTGTTCCAGTTTTCTCTTTACCTTCCTTAAATACCTTCTCGGGGAGGCGCTGCCACCCTCGCTGGCGGGCTTGGCCTTGGCCAGTGCTGGGTCCATCCTGGAGCCGGCCGGCGTTGGCTCTGTCGGACATGGGGGAAGCTTCGGCAGCCTCTCACAGCAGCCACCCCTGTGCCCCCTGCTACCAAAACCTTACCACACAAACCCAATACAAGGAGGCTGCACCCAACTCTACAAGCCATCTTGGTTGAGAGATTCCATTACAGCAAAAGCCAAAGCAGGTGAGACCAGGAAGGGCTGAACCAGAAACCTGCATACTGAAAGTGTGAGCCTTTCCTACGTACAGTAAGACGGCAGTCCCCACACGGACTGAGGTTTTATCTTCCTCCACGGACCCATCTGCAACGTCCACCATGCTGTGCCCGGCATCCTTGGCTTTACAGATCTCCCTGTGCGGTGCCTGTGTGTACGTTGTCATTAGTGTAAATTATGTTAATACTTGTTGAGGCTGAAGTTATCCAATGAGGCTGTACCACTGAGGCATCCACGCAAATTTTCTTTGACTTGTGCTTCTTCACTTCAGTACTATTAAAACCCGAGATGGCCATCCTTTCCAATGTTGGGCTTCACTGAGCGTGTTGGGTGGGGAGTTGTTGGGGTTTGCAGAAACAAACAGAGATGTGTAATCAGCCATGAGGCTGCAGCAAATGAACAGCAGGACAGTCGGACACGAGTCAAAGTCTTCCTGTTTGCATGCTACAGCTGGAGGGAGTTGTACACTCAGAGTACAGCCCTGTCTGTACACGTGCATGGGTTTTCCACACCAGGAGGTCACGCCAAGGCTGCAGTACTGCAAGCTGGCATGGCAACACGACGACGCTTCTTCCACCCTTGGAGCAAGTCTTGGCTGCATACGTACGCCAACGTGTGCACTGCATGGTTGTGCACGTCATGAACCAGCCTGGCTCAGCTCCCATGTGGATGTCCCAGCATCCTGCACTGCTCTTAGAGCTCAGGTATCAAGGGTAGGATCCAGCTGTGGGGATACCTGCACTGGGGTGGGAGTCACTGACTTTGAAAGATCAGACCAGATTAAATGCCTGCACACAATCAGGTAACTCCCACAATGACTATGAGAAGAACACAAAAACTACTGTGCTTTGGTCAATGAAGCCAGAGAATATGCCAGGAAAAACAGGCCTTACACTGCCCAAATGTCTTCAAAATAAGGAAAGACAAAAAAAAAAAAAATCTATTTCAAGGAAAAAAACAAGTCGATTTCCAACTTTTCCTCTTTGGCCTGACAAGTGGGATTTCATGGCAAAGATGCAAGAAAAAAATGAGTATAGACAAGAATAATATATGTAAGAAGTGTGTTTCTCAGAGCTGAGCTGTTTCATACAGTCACAAGAGACATGTAAGTGAGAACAATCTTGTTCAGCAAGTCCCTGGGGATCTGGCTGGAAAGACAAGTGGGAGGGAGGAAGAGTTAAAAATATTTTTCAAAGAAAGCTTGGCTGCCGCTTTGCATCTCCGCAGGCTGGCATAGGAGGGGGACTGGAGACAAACAGGATTCTGCTGGAGGTACCGCTCCTCCTCTCCAGTCTGGCAACGTAGTCGTCATAACACTGAAAAAGATGAATCTGGAAAATCCCTGAAGAGGAGTATGAGGATATAGCACAAGTGACTCTGGTTGTGGAAGTCTCACTTTCCACAGAAAAAGGGAGGAAATGATGAGCAGGCATTTCTGCACACAGCCAGGGAGAGACCTTCCAGAGCCAAAGGCCGGTGGGAAAGCCACACAAGGCATTTCTGTAACAACAGAACTGAGAGATTAGCTCCTGGGTAGGCTAAGCACCAGGCAAACAGATCTCCCAAATCCCACGTTGTTAAGGATTTAAGCTTCAAAGCCATTTTACAAAGCTACCCAACCATGGACACCTCGTTAGCGTTTTTGTGACTGCAGCCAAAGATGTTTCATCTCTAGGAGCCGCAATAAACAAATCACCACGGGACATAAGTTGGGCAAGAACAAGAGAGAGAAGGAACAACTTCCCATTGTATCAAAGAGTTGTCCTCCTTAGGAGAGACCTGCCAAGAGCACTGGAGTGATGAGAAAACCATGACATCACACTTACAACGTTTTGCTTGTTTTACCAAAGTCTTCGCTGCCCTGGCCCTGCTGTTTTCCATCCGTGGGCACACGGCGTGCTCAGCACATACATAAGAAAAGGACTTCTGCTATCAACCGTTCTGTTTACCATGGATAAAAGAGTGGTAACCAAGGTTACTTGGGTTTTGCTCCTGTGATTTTTTGTTCTCAGAAAAAGCGCTATTCCCCCTCCTTCTTTAGGAGGTGCACTGCCAGCAGCTCCCTGGATGAAACAGGACTCTGCTGTACTGAACCCTGAGCGCAGGAAGATGGGGTCCCCCCAACAGACCTTGCAGCCAAGGAATAAGTGGGTACGCTGAGGGGAGATGCCCCTGGGGGTGACAGCCTTCACATGGCGGCTGTGGAGGCCAAGCTAAGCTGTCCCAGCTGTCCCCTAGACCTTGCTGCAATGTCTCCAGGAACGGTGTCACAGCCCTGCAAGAGTCCTCTCAGTTCTTCCCAGGACCTGCATGTACAGAAGGACACCTGGGCTGTTACGGCCGTATCGCTAATTAGCTTTGTCTTGAGGGGAGTGTGGTGCAATAGCTGTCTTGAATCAAGCCAAGGGTCCACCAAGGCTGAGCAGGAGCTAGACCCAGTCCTAGGGGAAGGACCACAGGCATACGGCGATGGCCACCTTGCCTCAACCCGTCTAGTCTCCAGCAATCTGCAGTCCCCACCCTGGCAGACACCACGTTTCCCTCTCTGTTATTCTGCTTACTGGCTCCTGGTGAAACATTTCTCCTGCAAAACGGCCTTTCTGGTCCTAGCTACACTTTCGTGTAACATAGCAAGGAGTTCCTGGGCTGAACTGCAGGTTGAGATCCCAAAGAGGGTCCTGGTAGCTAAACCCAGCCCTGCTGAGAAAAACCGCATTGCTTCTGCGGGTCAACCACAGCGAGGTCTTCTGATCTCAAGGCACTGCCTGCTGCAAGGAACAGTAAGAACTGACTTGCTCCTTGCATGTAACGATGGGTTAATGACAATGCTGCCTGTCTGGCTGGAGGAGAGCGTGTTGCACTCTCATTACTCAGCATAACATTGAGCTCAGATCTGCACAGCCAAGTACGATCTAGCGAGTAAGTACCAAGCACCCATAAACCTGATGGGAAGAGGCTGGTGCCAAGGGAGGCCAATGGTGAACAAACCTCCTCCTTTAGCTCCCTAACCCTGACTGACCCTTCCTTAAATTCCAGATACAACCAAGCAGATCCCTGCTTTCCCATTGCCAAGGTACGTTTCAAGAGGATATGAGGGAACACCCAGCTCCTGCACGCAGACCTTTTGTTCACCTGTGCTCTATAGACATAGCAGAAACAGTATTTATTTTATCACTGTTGTTAGGTTTTTATTCCCCAGAAATACTGTGTTTCTTAGTTTTTTTATTCTCCAAAAATATTATGTTCCTTAGAGAACTTCGTTGTGTGTGGTCAAGGCAAGATGGGACAGCCAGGCTTGGGGTCCCTTTTTAGGTCATGTTATTGTCACAGTCCCAGGTCCTGTGTAAGTTTTGGGTTTATTTCAGTATTTCTTTGCTAGAAATGTGCTTAAACTGCCCTAAATGCGCTTTTTTTTTTTTTTTTCCTTTTCTGAAGCTTTCCCCAAAGACAGACTCAATTGAACATTTCAGGTATCTCAAAACGGGAACAAAACATAGCTCAGATCCCCAAAATAGCTGCCATCAAAGAGGCAACACAGAAGCAAGGAAACAGCTGTGCACTTTGTTTTCTTTCTCCTACATTCTTTTTATCTTCACTTGGGAGGAGAACGGAGTAACCTCTGCTCCTTGCCTTGCAACACTCTGCTAATCTGGGGGAAAGGCTCCAGGCAGGGTTCTGCAGCCCCCTGTGAACTCCAGACACACGCTGGGGTCTCTCAAACGCTTTGTCCAGAATTTATCACACTGAATCAAGGCTGTCCCCCTCCTTATATCATCTGTAGGGTCAACTAGAAAACAGAATCTGGTAAAAGGGGTTTGGTGCTCGGAGTCTTCTGTAGCTGAGCTTTTTTTGTCAATCCAGAGAGGAGATTTACTCAATATCCTCATTATTTTGCTTTTTTTCCTGCTTTCCTCCTACGGGAGGCAGCTCTATGGCAGCACTGAGGCTAAGAGAGCATTTCTAACACAGCAGAAGTGACGAAGGCCACCTCTGTGAGGCACAGCAGCCCGAACACACCCATGGAAAGAAGGACGCGTCTTCACACGCACCGCAGATGGGGAGAAGCAGAGAGGGAAGGACGAAGCCAGAGGGGGACAAAGCCATGCGAGCTCAGGGCAGCCTTCAGCAGCCCTGGTGCTACAAGACAAACTGTGTGAATCAGGCATGAAGAAAAGGTCCCACAGCTTGGCACCAGGGTTGTACTTTGAATCAGCAACCATCCTTTCCCCCAAGCCCCAGCAGCTTTTCTTTCTGCACAGGGTTCACCCTTTTCTTCCATTGGAAATGAAAGAGGAAATCTGGCCGCATATGATATGTAATTAATTGAAAGACTCTGACTTACAGAGACAAAAGAAAAAAAAAAAAAAAAAGCCAGTTCAATTAAGTTACAAAAATTAATCTGTGGCGTGATGACCTGGTTGACTTTCTGTGAGCTTAAGTCTTGTTCAGGTATCGGTTAACTCTTCACAGGCTGTCTAACAGCCTCAAGGCTTGCTGCCCTGAGGAATGCCTTCCTCAGGTGAAGCCAAGAGCATCCTTTTTTTTACTGAGCTTCCCCTTTGCCTTCAAGCACAGCAGCTTCCAGCAACCCCCGTGCTTCACAGCAGGGGATTTTGGGGGCAACGCTTAGGAAGGACAACAGGGGTAGGGGTAGTGTTGCATGGACAACTGCATGTCCAGAGCGGAAAACCAGGAAATTAAACAATTACAAAAAAAACCTCTCAGCTGTCCAGATCATAAAGAAAATATTGATTTTTTTTTCTCCTCATCACCCTATAAACAGGATATGAATGTAGATCGCTAGCCTGGACAGCAGTGGGAAAGCTGCCAGGAGAAGACCAGGCAGAAGAACCACAAGCCCCCACACCAGCATCTTCAAGGCTCAGGCTTTGAAGGCTGTCTGCAACAGTGCACAAATTGTCCTTGAAATGTCAGTTGGTCCGGACTACGGAAGGCAGAAAAGGGATGAGAGCACCTCTGTGGTGAGCAGGAGACACTTGGCCATGGCCGACTTGCTGCAGACAATCAGAAATGTTTGTTTACAACAAAGAGGTTGACCCAGAGCAGGGGGAAAATGCCTTCCTGGCCCACTCCAGCAGCTGTCTTCCCCTGTGGCAGGCTTTGCCAAAGGAATCCTCCGGGCTGCTTTTTGTACACATTAAACTTTGATTGAAAACGATCATTATTTTCCTCTCCGCACCGGCTGCCAAGAAAGCGGCAGATGGGTGAACTCAGCGCTGCCTGCGAGCCAGCTGAATCAGAAGCTCTCTGAGAAGTGAACTCCTCCGTGCGTCCCGAAGGGACCCACGAGTTCAGGACAGAGTTTAACGTACCCTGGATGATGCTGGTGTGTTCCTCCTCTTCTGCCATGTCCCACGGCACCGAGCAGGGGGCTGCCATCTACATCTGCAAGGAAGAAAAATTGCAGTTTGAGTTTGGTTGAAGCCAGGAGAAAGAAACCCCATGGCTCTAGCCACATGAAAAGACATTCACCCTGCTTCTCAGTGATGTAATCCCTTCCTAGATATCAACACCCTAGGCTTACATTTCTGTTTTTTCTCTTCCTCCTACTGAAGATGAGCTCTGCCCTTCCCCCTTTCGGGATACCACATCCATCCCAACAAGGCACCACCAAAGGAGGCTGCCACCAGGGTGATGCTGCACAGCTCAATGTTTCCAGCATCTAGAATCCCTTTCCTCCCCAAACCTAGAAAAGCAACCCCATTGGGTTTTCTTGCAAGGGGAATCAAGGCAGAGACTTTCCTTGCTTGGGCACGTGATCTGGGCTTGGCCTCACGCTAACATCGTTGCAAGGCACTGCGTATATGCAGTTATGAGACAGTCACGTCCATGGGTTGCTCTTTAAAATTCCCTTCCAACCCAAACCAGATGAGACCATGATTAACACTGGTCCCCCATATCTCACATTACTCCAGTGGATCTCAGCAATTCGCCATACCGGACTTACCACGGCCAGCCTTCCCCTCTTCACTCCAGCGATGCTGCTCTCATTTTCCGCCTACTTTTGGCAGATCTGCACCAACCATGTTCTCACATCTGGAGCATATTTCCACTTCGTTACTGAATCAAACAATAGTTTGCTTGTTCATGCCAATGTTGGCGGGAAGCAGGAGCACAGTGCTCCTCAGGGTCCCCAGCAAGGACAGCAAAACCTGACAGACAGCTCCATCACTGGGGGCTCACAGGGATCACACCACCCTTCCCCAACCTACACAGGTGATAGCACCCCAGCACTCCTCTACAGGTGTTTTTCGAGGAGTGGAACAAAGGGTTTGTTATTAGCATGCAGGGACTGCGCTGCTGTGCATGGTGGGGCTCAAACTGCTTGGTTGTACCCAAAGGCCCCCCCTTCCTCTTCCTTATCCTCTTCCTCCAAGGGTTCCCATTCAGCTCTACCATTCAAGAACGAGGTGGTTAAGACACCAAGAAAAGCCTTTGTCAGGAGGTATAAGCCAATACTCAGTTCAGGTGAAGACTTCATGGTTGGACGCCCCAAGGAGCAGCAGTGACCGTCTCTTGGGGCAATGGGCATAAACAAGATGGCTTTTCATGGGCCTTCCCACCCTTCTCTTCACCCTTCTCCTCTCCCTCTACACTGCTTTAAGCCCTTTAATGACCACTCAGCTTGGGAGAAGAGGCTGAAAGAACTCAAGAGCCAAAGCCGTACCCACCACTGCCTGCAGCACGGGTAAGAAGACAGGCAGCGCACAGGGGCGATGGGAAGGAGCACACCGCATTTCTTTCTGTGCCCTCCCCACCCTCTCACATTCCCCACAGCAGCCCATCCACCGGTGCTGGCCTGTTCCTTTGCTTTGACCTCTCTGTGAGCCCTCATGTTCCCAGGAAAGTTTATTATCAGAGCTTGCACCCACCTAACCTAACCAAACAAACCACCGCGGGCGGAAGGGCACCCTTCCCACACCAAGCCAAACCTAAAATATTTGTGTTTCATTTGCTTTGCAGCAGTGATTTTAATCTGCAGCAAAGACCAAGCAAGTGCAATCATCCCTTCCCTGCTTCCCTCTCCCGTGTTAGGGAGGGGAATGTAGGGGTTTTAGTTATTTGTCCAGTCTTGCAGCCAGAACGAGAAAAAAGGCCATTGCTTTGAGAAATCTCTTACCAGCCCTACTGTGTCATGACCACATCCACTGCCAAGGAGCTGGTCCTTGGGCAAGGGGACAACATGGCCTTTTAGCAGATTTATTTCTAGGGAGAAAAAAAAAAAAAAAAAGAAGGCAGAATTCAAGGAGCTTTTTAACCCCATCTCCAGAAGAAACAAAGCTGTAGGGACTGCAGGGGATCACAGAACCATAGAACAGTTTGGGTTGAAGGGACCTTAAAGATTATCCAGTCCCACCCCCCTGCCCCGGGCAGGGCCACCTTCCACCAGCCCAGGGTGCCCAAAGCCCCGTCCAACCTGGCCTTGAACCCTTCCAGGGAGGGGGCAGCCACAGCTTCTCTGGGCAACCTCATAATAAGTTTCTTCTTTGAAGAAATTGAGTGGTTTGTACTTTTCCCACTCTCCATTAACACTTTCTGAGCTCCTGGCCAACCTGAACTGGGCTGGAAGGAAGGACTCCGGGCTCAAATAGCTAAGCCATTTATGCAGAGAAAAGAGATCTAGGCTGTGCCCGCCACTGGGGATGTGTTCCTAAACAGCAGACAGCTGGAGCCAGCCACTCTTGTGTCCTTGCCCCAGGCTGGACCAGCAGCTAAGAGGCATGGGAGGATGTAGAGATGCTTCCCTGCGAGCGGGATGGCTGCTGCCTCCTGTTTCTGCTGTACTCTGGGCCAGCTAAGTCCAGGAACAGCAGGTAATGTCTTTATTTTCTTCCTAAAAGAAGATGTGTGTTAGGTAGGTGCATGTCACCTTGGTGGTCCCTTCAGGATGGAACACACGGAATAGGGGCAGGTCACCTCTGACAGCACAAGACATGTAAGAGGCACCATAATTTGTAATTCGTGCCAACAAAGGGAGAGGGGATGTGTCTGCTGGTACAGGATGAACTTCAGCCCTTATCTCAAGAGGTTCCACAGGGAAATACAACAAAATTCTCTATTGTTGCACAGGAAACACATCTTTCAACAGCCTTCGGCATCAAACCTGCCTCTGGGACCTTCCCCGTCTGCTGGTGACATCCCTGCTGACCCCGAGCAAAGCGCTTCCTCCCCGTGTCCCCGCGACGGGGCGAAGCTCGCGAACCGTCCCAGAGCACCGGGAGGGCAGCGACCCCCAACCCAGCGCCACAGCCGGGAGGGCGCGCGAAGCCTCCACACCCTAGGCCGGGCTTTAGGAAAGAGGAGGCTGATGTAGAGGGTGGGCACACGGGGTTAGGACCTGCTTTCCTTCCTGTGCTCGTACAGCCCAAGCTCCACGCTGAGGACATGCCGCGTGTTTGCAACCCTCTGACTTCAGAGACAACCAGAGACAACCACTCAACCTCTGATTTGATGCACACAAGATACCTTAGATATTCTTGCATCCCTCTCCACAAGATCCCGCAACCCATCCTTACCTTACGTCCCCTGCAGCCTCCCCTCTTTGCCAGCTCCACAGTTTTTCTTTCTCCGGGGCTTCACAAAGCAAGCAGAGGTGCAAAGGAAGACGGTGGATAAAAACAGCTCTTCGACTGACAAGATAAAGAGTTAAAGCAGGCAAAGCAAAAGCTTTGGAAGAAAAATGGTTATGTAATAAATCAGATATTAGAAGGCAGGAAGGTGTGCTATATAGAGGAATCAAAGTCCGGAACAGGATGTATATAAAGCAAATATTGAACTAACTTTGATAACACAGAAAAATAGAAGATTTTTGGTGGGGTTAACTGAAGGCTCAATTTTAACTATTATAAATTTCCTGTTTAACTCGTGTCGGGCGGTTTTACAGTGATCTATACAATACATTGTGTGCCTAATGATTTCCTAGCCATGAATGGGTCACTCAGATTTTACTTTCCATGCTTTTTTTTTTTTTTTTGTCTGTCCTGAAGCAATAAAGCTATTGAAATCCTCCAGGCCTTGCCCATTGGGTGTTTTCTTTCCTACCAAGACATCAGACTACCCTGAAGGTTTATTTTAAGCAAAATTCAATAGGAGGGATCACACAAGCACCTTGTTGGAAGTGTACAATGGGAGCCGAACCCAGGGCTATTCAATTAACAAGTGCTCCATTTTCATGCAATTCCTGTTGTGAATTCATCACTTTAATTAGGTTAGCGATTTATGAAGCTAACAAGGCACCATTTGTCTGCCAACACGTAGGCGAAGGAATTTGAGATCAATTTGACATTGGAAGGCAGAGGACCTCCCGAAAAGCGAAGCAGAGCTGGAGACCTCTGCAGATACTACCAAACTCACCAAAATGAACGAGATAACGGAAAGCCAGGCACAGGACCGAGAACCCCGACTCAAGGGAAATGTTCAGATTCATCTAGGAAAACCTGACTCATCTCTCTTAGGAAATGAAACTCGTATAGCAGGCATCCACATTATCTATTCCCTTTCAAAGCACTTTAAGCTTTTAAGGGTTTTGCTCTTCACTGACTCCTATTAGTAAGGGAGCACGATGCTCCCGCCGGCCATTTGAGACCTTCCTCCCAGCACCTACTCCGTGATTACCCTTGGCCACTGCGCGCCCCCTTTGTTGTCAGGCCAAACCATTTCTAGTGTCCCCAGATGAGACAGGATCTCCATCTACCCTGATCACTCTTGCTTACATGTTTTTGGAGTATTTATTTTCTGAGCACAAGTGACTAAAAAAGCACAAGTTATCCTACAAGACTCTAGGTCATCTCCTACCACGCTGGGAAATTGGTACCATTCACATCTCAGAAGTTTGTTGGTTTTTTTTTCTCAGAGATGCGTTTGCAGCAGCCTCACATTCAGCTTTTCTTCGTCGGTTCTTCAAGTGACATGAGCTCAAATCCCTCTATCAATACCTTCATTATTAGATTGCCAGTGCTACCCCTAGGTCCTGCACTTGGTTCTCCACCATTTCTTGACCCTCCTCTGCATTTAACGCTCCTCTACATCCTTAGTTAATCTCCTATACAAAAACTCTTGTGGTTAAGATCATTTACATAAACCCTTCACTGTGCACATTCCTCATGAGCTCCACAAAATAACCTTCCCTCAGCCCAATTCTCCTTGTAACACTGACCACTCTCATCAAACCTTCAGCCAATTCCTGACTGACCTCATGATCCTTCTACCAACGCCCTCAATCTCCAGATTAACAGCTTCCCATCTTGAAAACATGTATGCCAAATATACTGTCCAAGGCCAGGTAGGTGAGATCTTCCACATTCCCTTTACCTAGAAAAGGAGTCACTGGAGGAGAACATCAAGTTGAAAGGGAACAGTGAGTGATAAGGGGGACACGAGGTCCTTCCCAACTGATTTTGCAGCTCCTAGGACACCCACCAGTGCGTCCCTTCCATCCATGCTTGTAGACTGTAAGAAGTTATTTTGGACTAGAAAAAAAACCCCACCAAACCAAACTAAATTTTTAAGATTTTTAAGACCAAAAGGACCTCGAGAGTCTCTGCTTGGTCTTGCCTGACTTGCCACAAGAGATTTTACCTGTTCTGTTCCCTGTGTCAGCACTGAAACAAGAGTACAAGAGACATTATGTAAATATTTTTCAGTTGGCCAAACGTGGAAGCAGCTGAAGCGCAGGAGCCTGGGGCTCAGCTTCTGGCATCCACGCTAAGGATGAGGCAACCCAAGCTCCACCTTAGCTCTGCCTGCAGGTCCCATCGGATGAGATGACCAACCTGAAAGGGGAAACGGAAGGGCAGAGGTGGAAGCAGGGAGATGCACAATATACCTGAATGTCCTCCTTTGATGAGGAGGAAAGAAGAAAGTCCTCAAGTTCAAGGGGACTGGAACAAGGATTTGGGGCGGGGAATGAGACCCATACCTTTGAAGCTAAATGGCTATGTGAAAAAAGTGAATATACGTTAGCTGGAAAGTTTGATTCTGCTCCACAGTAAGTAGAGAATGAGAGAGAGGAGAATAAGCCACTTAAAACAAGTAAAAAAAAGGATGCACCTACACAGGAGTTTAGTCAGAGGAGACCTTCTTTGACCTTTATATTTTGTTCCTAAAAAAGGAGACCGTAAAAATTACAAGCTTGTAAGTGTGCTCACAATTTCTTAAATGTGTTGCACACTCTCTTATTAAAGTTTTGGCTCCTAAAAATAAATTGACATTCCGACAGGCTCAGCCCGAAGAAGCAAGCTGTAGGTTAGAGCTCAAGGTGAGGGCAAGGGGGCTGGGCAGCGAATGGAAACTGCAGCGGGTGAGATCCAGCACCAAGTCAGCACTGCCGGCCCGCTCGCAGAACAGCCAAGGGTTTTAAAAATAGGAGCAGATAAAACAATCACACTCTGCGTACTCTCCGGCTCAAAGCTTTTATTGCTTTTTATTTTTCTGCTAACGCACAAATGTAAGGATATTTCCTCTAATCCTGTAACACAAGAATTTTCCCCCAAACGCTGGTTTGTTTTTTTTTTTTCCAAAGATTTGTTGATGCAACTTCATACATTCACAGATACCTTAAACCCCTCTGCGTTGCAGGAGCTGGGTAAGTAAATGGTCACAAAACTGAGGCCAGCGGGAGCAGAATCAAACTTGAGTCTCCATGGAGGAATCACTGCTCTGTGATCACTCAGTGGCCACTCAACTCAAAGCTTATGACCACCACTTCCAGAAAGTTTTAAGCTAAGTATTCTTGGAATGGAGAAAAATGATTTTCCCTCATTTTTTTTTACTACGTAGAAATAATCTAATAGAATGGAGCACCCCAGGATTACAATGCAGGGGGTAAAAGCAGCAGGTGGAAAGGCACGTCTGTGTCACCTGGAAGAGTCAAAGGAAGCACAGAGAAGGGGATCAGCAGCATGTAAAGAGGCAACACCAATAATCTGATGTTATATTACAAGTGTATACAGCTAACAAAACGGTAAAGATAGAAGTCGGTATCTGGGAAGGAAAAAAAAAAATTATTTTTTTTTTTTTTGGTATCTGTAGGCTATGTTTCCTCCTTTTAAGTCCTCCAGATGATTCCATTGCAATACACCCTTGCTAAGCTCAGGACTGATATCTACAGCACGGACTTGGGCAGAAGCATGAGAGCAACAGATTTGAGCTGCCAAACTTTGTTAAGCCCCCCCCCCC
>NW_020799098.1:1916605-1919353 GCF_003259725.1 Athene cunicularia | reverse complement strand
AAAAAAAAAAAAAAAAAAAAAAAAAAAAAAAGTGCAAGTGTTGTCAAACAGACAGAAACCATTTGCAGATTCCATTTCATCAGCAGACTGATCTGACTCATGCAGAGCCTCCCACTCAGCAACCGAGGCAGAAGGAGGAGGGTAAGATGGAATCGCCCTCTCCGTGGCAGCCTGGTTTTAGATCAGCAGAAGCTGATCCTGAAACTGCACCCTCATTTAGACAAATACAAGGAGTAGGATTTGTGCACATGCAACTATCACCCTTACGCACAGCTGCTGCAAGGCAGTGACAGGAGGCAAGACCTGGATTAATACCCATCATCCTGCAACGAGTTTTAAATTTTACCCAATTAGAAGCCCAAACAAAAAGATCCAAAACTTAAAAATAGCAGTTTCAAACCCCCCCAAACGTCAAAGCTTTACACTGTAGTCTTTACACTTTTCTACCAGCTTAAACAACTAATAAATTTTAAAAGAAAACTGCTTAAAGCTTAAAAACTCAAGTTTAGGAGACAGCGTGTTTATGAAAGAGGTCACAGACAGACGGCAGATGGATACTGTTTATTGGTTCTTTCCATCACATCTGAGTTACAGGTGCAAAAGTCACACAAACTGCAGGTATAAACATGTAAAACAATACAAAAATAAATGGAAAGGTAATTTTATATTTACTGAATCAAGTCGTGTAATAAATACAATAGGCAAAAAGCTTCAATCACACAGTTCAGTTTAACTGAAGTTACAGTAGTGTTTGTAAATACAAGTTTTTAACTTAAAAGTCGCAAATATTAAAGCATTGAGAACTAGTATAAAAGTGAATTTTGGCACATTGTAAAGTGAGAAGTGTTACATTAGTATCTGACTGTTGTGTAAAAACGAAGCAATTTCTCACTAGCTTTCTGAGGTACATTGTTTTTTTTTTAAACAATCTAAAATTAGATCAACAATGCGGTTCTAACAACTCACAGTTTACAATTCACTATACCAGTTACAATTTTTCCCTTTTAAGAATACCAAAGTATTCCAGAGCTTAAATCTGTGCAAATTCGGAAAAGTTTCAATTAAAAATTAATAATAATAAAAAAAACCCCACTTATTAGGGAACTTTTACATGCAACTTAACTCCTCCCTGCAATCGCTTTTGTTAATTGCAAAGTGTAAAATTGGATTAATCCCAAATTGCACAGCTTAATATAAAATACTCCCAGATTGCAGGGCAGTTCAAGTTGCAAACGTTCCTCTCCTAAGTTTATCACATTTTTCTCCCTATAACTTCAGTAACTTCTGATCACACACATTCTCGGTGAAGGGAAAAAAAAAAAAAACAAAAAACCACCACCACAAGCTGCTAACATGGAGGTCAGCAAAGCATGTAAACCCCTTGAGGACTCTCAGCACTTCTTCACGCTATCAGAAATGCCTGGACACACAGTTACTGTTACCAATTTTCAAAATACAATAAAAGATAAAGGAACAGTGTAATGGCACTTTTGCTGTATCCAAACATTTGTGGTTTAGAAATGGTGCTTTTTTTTTTTTTTTTTTTACTCAACTTCAAAAGAGTGAGGAAACCAGATTACCCTACAGATGGGGTTCGATACAGTATAAAACATCTCTGACCAGAGTACAAAAGTTACGCTCTTCTAAAAAAAAAAAAAAAGTGCTGCTGATTGTTAGAAGTAACTCCAAAATAATCAGCAACTGCTATTAAACTATCAGCAGCATCAGGCATTTACACATTTTAGTCCTCAAAGAGTTTTCTTTTAAACAGTTTAACCATTTGTGCTAATATTTTTCACTAGGTTAATTTTAAGTCCTTTCACCAAAACCGTATTTCCTTTAAAAAAAAAAGAGGGTGCAAACAATACAACCCGTGACATCCATTTATTTTATGCTTTGTGAATAAATGGTGTCATCTGCAAGGCACTACTATGTTTAAAGGATACCACTGTCACAGTTTCACTATTTCTTTTTTTTTTTCCCTCTGTTTTAAAGTCACAGTTTAAAAAAAAAAAAAAGAAAAAAAAAAAAGATTGAGGTAATCAATTTATTTCAATACCAAAATATATTAATTGAAATAGTACCAGTATGGTGAAAGGTCTTCATAATACACAGCTATTACCATATAGCATGCAGTATATAAGTATACTAGGCCTTTGTTCCGAGCTTTTCTGCTTCAGTTTTTTAAGGAACGGCTCAATTTGCACAGCAGCATGCCAATTTTAAAGACTGATTTCCTTTTTGTTCACGGGGCATCTCGCTCCTAATTACAACTCCCGACGCCAACCCCAGATGAAGGAGCCCCATCGCCATTTAGTTTTGAGAGCTGCACAAATTGGCAGTTCTTAAAAAGAGTTCAGCAGAGCAAAATAAGCTACAGCATCTTCATCTATCGCTCAATCAATTGCACTTAAACCTACTCCGTTATTGACTGACACGGTGAGACAAAGCGCCGGCCAAGTGCCTGCTGTCCCAAGCACTGGTATTTCCTCCGGCATCACACAGTCATACCACTAGTCTAGAAATATGGCTTTGCAGATTAGATAACTCGTACTGAAAAGGAGCACGCTGGGTTTAAACTAAGTTTCTTGGCAAAGAACTAGAATTTGTAACGAATTTTCTAGTGCCCCTTTTTATTGCGGTGTTACAACCAGGGTTTTGTACTCTAATAATCCTGGCTTGATAAAAAGAGTTTCATGCAACCAACTGGACTTAGTTTGTAAACACCCGCTAGCCCCCCCCCCCCCC
>NW_020799098.1:1837806-1916555 GCF_003259725.1 Athene cunicularia | reverse complement strand
CCCCCAAATTCACTGCTAGCTACATTTACTCTACCAGGCACTACAGTATATTAAGACTAAAGTATAGCCATGCATAGATAAACTCACGAGCCTTGTCATGATGCTCTATACCTGTAACAGGGGTTACCCCAGAAAGCCTAGAAACAAACTAATCACTGGCTTTTACTGTATAACAGGATACAAGGAGTTTATAAAGTCTCATGGTGTGCAAAAAAACAAAAAAATTCTTAAATTCAGACAGCTTTTAAAATCTAGTAGGAAAGCTAGTAACGAAACCTTATCAACATCTATATCCCAATCTGCAGCACCTGGAATTTCACCTCTGCACCGTGTAACCCCCACAGCACAGGCACCCAGCCAGCTAGTAGCGACGTGTACTGAACACCTCCCTAAAAGGTGGTTCAGTTTTTGACAGGCTTATTGAAATTTCAGCCATTTCATATTCCAAAGGTAAAAAAAAAAAAAATAAATTAAAATTTAAGTAAGGCATAAAACTGTATCTAGCCTGAGGTTTGACAGCAGGAGTTAAATCTCATTTTTTTTTTCTGCCACAAAAAGAGACTGCATGGACAGGTTGTACGTATTTTAAATGTGCTGTAAGAAATTATTCATTCCATTTCTTACTGCATTACACACACCTGTCCAAAAAAAAAAAAAAAAGTTGCAGTTGTATTAAAAGGTTGAACTCTTCCTAAGGCAAAGGAATAAGAAATTAAAATTTCCTCCTGGACTGTTTTCACTTGACTAAATTCTGAACACACAGCATTCTACAATCATCTGCTTATTTAAATAAGCTTCAATAATGACCTTTAAGTAGCTGCTAGGGTACCTTATGATACCTCAATCCGTGATCTGTGAAGTCTCACTTAAAATTGTACTAAATTAAATTAAAGGACAAGTGGCCAGAATTCCTGTTACTATATCATTTACTAATGCTGAGTAAAGGTTTTGTTGCAAGTAATTAAAACCCGGTGCATCAGTTTAACGAAATGTTACGGCATGCAAATTCTTCTAAAAGTTTCAAAACCAAGTTCTTTCATATTTCAAGTGTATCTTAAGATATTTTTTACCTTTGGAAGTTAAGTCGTTTTCATGAAAAGGAATTCTTTACTAAAGAATCTCCCTCTTCTCTCGCTTTACTTAGTTTTTAGCAGTGAAATAAGAATCCTTCAGAGATAATCTTCTAAGCAACAGCAAGTTGCGGATTACTGCCATTAATTTCATATATATTTTCTAGAACACCAATAACAAGACTGTGAAGAAAGCAAGGTGCCTCCACTTATCTCATTTCACCCTGAAATATATAAACATCTTTTCTAAAGAAAAGTCACAATTTCAAATGCAGATTCAAACTGCGCAGAGACTATGAGACATGCTGTCCCCTCAGAAAAATGTTGATGCCTAAGTGCTCCCCCATTTCTCGCTTTGGGAACACCCTAAAAACTGCGGGATCAGGTTCTCCTCTGAGTTTAGTTTTTGAAGCGTTCCCCCATTTCTCGCTTTGGGAACACCCTAAAAACTGCGGAATCAGGTGCTCTTCTAAGTTTAGTTTTTGAAGCGTTCCCCCATTTCTCGCTTTGGGAACACCCTAAAAACTGCACAATCAGGTACTCTTTAGTTTTTGAAGCGTTCCCCCATTTCTCGCTTTGGGAACACCCTAAAAGCTGCAGGATCAGGTGCTCTTCTGAGTTTTTAAATGTTCCCCCATTTCTCACTTTGGGAACACCCTAAAAACTGCAGGATCAGATACTCTTCTGAGTTTAGTTTTTGAAGTGTTCCCCCATTTCTCGCTTTGGGAACACCCTAAAAGCTGCGGGATCAGGTGCTCTTCTGAGTTTTTAAATGTTCCCCCATTTCTCGCTTTGGGAACATCCCCCGGTCCCACATGCTGACGTACACCACTGCTCATCAACGCTCCTGTGCAACAAGTTTCAAGGGACACCCAGAGATTAAAGGGGTTTGATTATCTGCATGACAGACCAATTCCATGATTACATTCTGACCTACTAGGACATACAGTTTCGCTTCTTTTCTTCTTCTTTTAAATAAGTTTCCACTACTAGCCAGAGATTCCACGTGATGCTTTTTACATTCTGGAATTAAGGTGAAGTGGAAGCAAACCTGACAGTACAAACAGCTAAGCAGTTACCATATTAAAATGCCAACCTTACAGGAATGATCTCTTAAGTTTTAAAAGGAGTGCTTAAAACTGACATTTCACTTAATTTTCTAGTTAACCAGCAAGGACAACAGCATTTTTGGTTACTTACACTAGGTGGTTCAGAAATGCACAGAACGCATGTGCTTATGTCTTCTGCTCAAAGAGATCGTGATACTCTTGTTCTTCTAGTTCTCGGTTGTACTTCTCTATTTCCCTGTTGGCTTCTTCCAAGTAATCGTTCATGAATTGGTCCATTACTGATTTTGAAAAACTAAGGAAAAACATTTGTGCGAATAGAGTTCCTTAGAAAAGAACATACAGGCTTGAAGGACGTGCCAGTTCAGGGAGACTTGCTGAAAGCAGAAATTCAAGGTATTACCTCCCGTGAGTCCTGCAGCCAGACCTGACCACAACTACTCGGTATTACTGGGGAATAAAGGAGTTGCACAATAGACATTTCCCAATCAAGAGGAAGAATGTAAGAACAGCAACCCTACAGCAGGTCTGCAGATGTTTACAGCTGTTTTGGTTAAGGGAAAGTCTCAAAACCTGCCCCAAATTCACATCATCCCCAAGTGGTTAACCAGAGCCTGTAGCTTTTATTGCCAAACACCAAGATGGTGGTGGAGTAAAAGCCCAGGGAATGTTGAAGTCCAACTTTGCTGTTAAGCTCTTTTCTGCCTGTATACCGTAACCAGGAGCTTACCCTGCAGACAGAAGTCTGCTGGTTTAAAATTGTCCCACAGGGCACAGAAAATAACTGCTTTTTCTTATTCCAAAACAGAATCACAGAACCCACTTGGATTTTTGTAAAGTCTGCTGAAGTTAAAGTGAAAAGTAAACGGGGAATACAAAACCAAATTTGAAATTTTGATAATAAAACCAAGACAAAAGCAATAGAAAGTTATGAAAACAAGAAAGAAGAACAGGAACACACTGGAACATTAGTATTAGTCTGGCATATTCTCGCCAAAAATATGATCAGGTTTAAATTTAAAAATAAAAATAATTTCTGGAAAGAAATCCAGAGGACTCTGCTTGGTTTATATTCTGTAAACTGACACCAAACAAGACTAGGAAGGACAGTGCATTTACAAAGGTGTATATGCCAGAATTTGTTATGTAAATCATAATGCTTGTACGCTGAAGTAGTTTTAAAATACGGTTTTACTTGCTTTAGTGAATTTAAAAAAAAAACCCAAACGCAACTCCACACCTAATTCTGAACACCCTGTTCATATTACTGCATTGCATTCAATCAAGGGTTTTCTCGTACCGAGCTGCAAAATGAGAGCAATCATTTAATATCAGCTTCACCACAGAATATATGGCACAGAAAAGGATGCTGCAGTAAAACCTAAACCAGCCCCGACAGTTTTGACTTGAGCGTGCGCACGCACATGCACGGACACAAAATTATATTCATTTGGAGGTTTTATCAGTCGTGACCGGGCATTAAGCAATATTACGGCACTATTTGGTTTGAAAAAATGTTTCTTTGACAAGCTGCAGTCCATAAATTATTCTCTCCGCAGGCTCACGTACAGTTTGGGGATTGTTTTGTTGGTTCTGTTCTGCTTCTTAGATCATATCTCTGAAAAAGTGTTTTAACAGCAATCTTCAAATGGCAAGTAGCCACGCACAGATTCACAGGGAAGAAAACTTTTCACTTCGGATTACCACCTACAAATCAAACTGGCTCTCCAGCTTTGACAGTATACGTTTTAGATTTGCACAGCCTGTTGCCTACGTAAAACCTTTAGAAAAAAACAAACCCTAGATGTTAAAGGATACATGGATGGTAGTCCATTTTGTCACCAAAAAAATTCACAAATTGAGTCCCGTTGTAAAAATAACCAGCTGGAAGTGGATCCAAGTGGCGTTTCACCTACATTAAGAAAGAACATACCATATATTAAGCACTTAAAACTGCTTAGAGACGATCCTAAAAAACTTAAATAGATAAAAAGAATAATTCCTATTGTTGAACTTCACAGCCAGGGATTAAGGTATGGCTCCATATGGACTAGGGGAGTTAGAGACACTAACCACAGTCATACCAAACTCTTAGGAACCCTACTCCAGAGATGGCACTTGCAACCTAAAGGTAGATGATGAGGGCAGGATGAGGCATTTGGGATCCTAATTTGCAAGCGACAACCTGCACAGCACAGGGAGGAAAGATGGGGAAAGGCCGTTACAGTAACCAAAAGCGTAAGCTCGGCCAACGTCTTACACCTCACCTTACTTTTCAGAGCTAACTTAAGCTCTGAGGTAACACCAAGATTTCTATCTCATATCCCTCCTGGATAGTCTCAGCTGTGTTTCAGGTATATCAAGAGACAGTAAACACCATGATAATTTAGTGCTCAGCAAGCTTGTTACGGCAAGTATGGGAGGTGCTCTGTCATACAACTGGTTATTTAAGAAAATCAGTCAAAAGAAGGCTTTGCTATTAATCTCTCCTACTTACATGAATGTTTTTTATTTCCTGAAGGGTTAGCATTCCTCTGGTTTTCAGGGCTTTCCTCTGAGGTTTCTGTATGAAGAATAAGGCCCCGGTTATGTACTACTGAGCAACAGTGCGATACTACAGTTTAGTTAAGAAAAAAAAACAACCGGAAAAAAAAACCAAAAAAAAAAACCAACCCAAATAACCCAAACCACAAAACATAAAGTTCTTCCTTGAAAATGGGGATAACGGTAGTGAAATCTATGATCACATGCTATCGTGCTCAAGCCCAGTGTAGAAGTACTTATTTTAGAAGCATGGATTTTCAAAATTATAGACAGAATTATTCAACTATATTAAGGCACTTGCAACTATGGTCTGGAAACAAAGGTGCAAATTAAGTGATCTTACATAAAGCACCGGTAGAAATGACAAATTCTAAAAGTATTTTAACAATACAATTTAAATAGAGCTTTACTGCAAAGAAAGAAGAAAACTGGCACAGGAACAGAAAAACAATCTAGTTTTTGGTCTGAAAAGTTTTATAATTCGTTTCTTTTATGCAGCACGCAGTATCTCTCAGAACTACCTGAAACCCTACTATTTGTAGTCTTGAACTGCTTAAAGAGGAAGCACTTCACACTTGAGGTAGCATTTCAGTTCCAAGCTCCACGTTATTACCCACGTGATTATGTACAGAGTGTGAGATCCCCTCACAGAAAATGTTTCCTTCCCTGAAGTAACACAACCTGCTAGAACAGAGCTGGGAATCTGAAGATCCTTAGAAACAGCTCCCACAATGGTCTGCAGGAAACTTTTTTTTCCTTCCTATGCTTTTTAGAGTTACTCTGTAAATCCTAAGCCATAAAAGAAGTAACCGTGAGTATTTAACTAACAAATGTTTCAAAATGGGCATCGCAAAAGGGCACAGTTGGGACTGTAGGCTCAGGTTCCAACTAGAGTGCTAAAATAGGAAATCTGTATGGTTGAACAATTTCTGTCCAAGTGTATTTCTGAATCAAGCCTCAAGACTCACTTCTTAAGACCTTCATGTGCAGCCTGGCAAAAGTAAAACCTGCTGGTATTACTCCTTATGTAGCAGTGAACCATCTTGTCCTGCACTCCTCGCCAGGTCGTGTCTGTCCCCGTGCAAAGTGGCAACACATCACCACTGCAAAAGGTGCCTTCTAGGCTTGGTGATGTGCATATTCCCTGCTCCCTGCTCCAACTTCTGTCACACAGGTATATCAGCCATGCAGAAATCCATGAAGTCTTACAGAGCTGCACATGACAAATTAAGCAAGACAAAACGCAAAAAAAAAAACCAAACCACCCTATACCCTCCATTTCAATGGATTACTTCCAAGGAGGTTTAATTTAGTGAATCAAAACAGGTTTTCAGCTCTGCAGCATTCAGGTACTTCAAGAAGATTTATTTCATACTACACTTTAGCTTTTGGCATGTCTCAAACTAAACCATTTTGTGTTTATTCTGGACGTTGTCCATTTGCTCAAGCGTTCAAGAGCAGCTCAATCCATGAATTAGCTGGAGCAGATATTAAAACAATACACAAATTGCAACACACATTTGCAAACTGTTAGTCCCCTTTCTGAAATACGTTTACACCCTGGAATGTGAATACTTTGGTAGAAGAGAAAGGAGATTAAAAAAAAAAATAAATTTTGTTTTATCAAGGAACCTTAGATTCCTCCTTTTGTTGTTAAGAAATGCCAAACAGATCACGCTGAGCATTAGTAAATGTGCCTACAAACCTGTTTTGCAGTTTCTCTGAGCCAGTCTTTTATATCCTCTTCCTTGAGAGAGCAGCCAATGAACACAAGGAAACACTCCTGCTGACTGCTGCAATCTCTGTTATCGCTTCGTGAATCAGGAGGAGTCGGCCCCTCCTGAACAGGCACAAGGCTTAGTGAATTAGATGATGTGTTGTGGCACACCTCAATCACTTTATCAGCATCTATCAAGAAGACGGA
The DNA here is from genome assembly GCF_003259725.1 of Athene cunicularia. Classification (NCBI taxonomy): domain Eukaryota; kingdom Metazoa; phylum Chordata; class Aves; order Strigiformes; family Strigidae; genus Athene; species Athene cunicularia. Next base: position 1,909,950 of record NW_020799098.1, on the reverse strand, counting down.
AGGACAAAAAGCATACTCAGAATTGCTTATCTAAGCTTAACATCAACACGTTGGTGTGGACAGAACACAGTACCTAAAATTTTTCGAATGCATTTACATGTAGTGCAATCAGAAGACAACACATTAAATAGTCATTTGCCCTTACCTGAAAACTTAACTTTGCCCATGATGTGATAAATGTTTCCAGAAAAAGGACTTGGCTTGAGCAATGATTTAATCGCTGTTTGAAACAGAAGACAAATAGATTATCTCACTTATTTTTCTCCTCCTCAGTGTAGCGTTTGGTCAGACCTATGCTACAGGTCTCTAATCCACATCCTACTGCTTGAGGGGAAGAAGCTGCAGCGTCCCCCGGAGCCCCGCTACGTAACATTTCTCTATGTTCTCATTTCTTTGCTATGGTGGGAAATTACGTGTTTGGCAGAACGAACGCTTACAGTGTGTGGAAAGTAAAATGGTGCTCCTTAACATTGTTTTGCTACGGAAAGAAGGAAAGGCATGGTTATATAGCTACTCTAGTAGCCTAACAGGGTTGTGCCTATTTTCTAGTAACTACAAAGAATTAGTTGGCATAAAAAGTAGAAGCTGATGATCACTTAGAAAAGGTTATTTCAACACTACTAAATAAAATTAAACATAAAATAAAAAGCAAACATATGAAGGTAAGTGTCTCAGTCTCTAGAAACCAAAAAATTTCTGAAGAAATTAGATTTTCATTGGAACAAAAATTTCCAGAGCAGACACCAAAGAAGATAATTTACTCTACTTTAAGGAAGGAAAGCTGAATTTTCAATTAAAAAGTTTACTCCAGCACTAATTAAATAACTGTGCTACATCAGCGCCTTCATTCCCTTCTATTCCTCAGTATTCCAAATTTGGATTTAAATCAAGTCAGTCAAAGTTCATTTGTACCTTTACATTTGGTCACAAATCGTGTTTTTTCTAGAGGACGATTAAACCACACACAGATCTGGACCATTGGAGGGAAGACAGACCCAGCTCCGTATTTGCCTTCATACCTGAAGGCAAAAACAAACACACAGCTTCAACTTACAGAAAAAACACACACGCCTGTGCTCTTCACCTAACAAACTTCTTAAAAGGAACGTTTATTATTTCACCACAGGTAAGCCTTGTTCATAGGAAGAAAAATAAGATTTCTTCTCTACCACATCCATGAAAATGTAATATTAACAGCATTAGGTTGTTCAAAGCACTCAGAACTCCTTTTGATGCTCTTCCCACTGTAATTTCTTTTGTTCTTACATACTGTCTACATACTCTTCTTGTTATACTATCATCACCTAGATTAACAGTTGTTCAAAAGTTTTAAACACTTTCTTTTCCCACGTTCTCTCTCTCCTTTTGGCTCCCTACAATCCCCAGCAGCTCTGACATCCCAAACTTTGTGCCCGTTTACTTTAGGAGCCTCATTTGCATCCAATTTAGAGCAAGAATTAGCAATAAAACGATATACCTACATACAAGACTGGCAAGGTATGGCAAATAAATTGCGCTTCCAGCTCTATAAACTTAACCAGAAAACAGTCAGCCAAGAGTTAGAATGGCTGACAGGTTTATGTTTTCTGCCAAATAGGTGCAGCAAGGATAACTGCAACAAGATGTGTAAAGAACCCTGAACCATGAAAAATACCACTCGGTATGAAATGGAAAGCTTGGTACCGTGTATTAGTGTGCCCTTAGCCTCTGCCAAGACTGTCAATAAGGTTGCTGGTTTTTATAAATAATTGTTCTGCTAATAGCTAGACTGACACAGCAAGTTCATTCCAGTAAGGCTGAATAGCTGTCAGAACGAAATTACTCTAGTCATTATTGACCTCACCCCTCCTAATCCTTCCCAGCTTATTCCCAGAGGGTTCTTTTCTATTCTTCTGCAAAGCAACAGCAATCTTGCCATTGATTTAAATGGTGTCCAGAAAGGATCCTTTACCCCATAAAAGGACAGCAATCGTGTATCTACTAAGTATACTCATCAGCTCCCTTTTTAAAATGATTTACAAAGGCAATGCCTGTTCCAAATGAGTAGTCTTGAAAAAAAAAATAAATAAATGAAGTTAGCGAGACTTTTTAATCTTCAAGTTAATTAGAAAAATAGTTTTAATATTTTTCAGTCTAGATACTTGCCAGCCAGGATACATTAAATACCGAGCTCTCATCATCTGAGGATTTGAAAAACTGCTTTCCGAGAGAATTAATTCAATATCCTCATTCCTATAAAGAGATGAAGATCAAGATTTTTAATTTTATAAGTTCAATAAAACGGCCACTATGTGTATGCTACTTATATAAAACAGAACGTGTTAGTCACAGTAAAATTAAGAGTATTTTTCCCTTAGTGTGACAGTAACGCAAGTCATACTCTGCAAACAAAATCATACATTTGCTAGTCTCTAGACTTACATGACCATAAATGTAAAGGGAAGATGCCTTTTGCATGAGAAATAATTAAGAGAAATCTGCATTTCCTTTGTATAGGTTACCAGAGTAAAACAAGAGAATGCAAGTTTCTAGGTGCGTGTATCCCTTCCGCCAAAAGTGACAAATACTGGGCAGTGATTAGCGTTACCTAGTTACAACTCCATTTTCTGCCAAGATGAATGAAACAGCAGGATTTGCCGCTCGGATAAGGCTCTGCAGTTGCATAAGGAGTGGATGCTTCTGCTCTGTAGCATGACTTGTGAAAACCACGGTACTCACTAGTCCTGTGTAAGGGAATCAGAGGATAGTATACACAAGTCAGGTATGCAGCAGTGACTAATAAACAATTAAGCAACATAACAGCCATTCTTCTCTCATTTTCCTTCCATCTTACTACACTGAAGAGAAAAAAAAACCAACACCACACAACAAAAAAAGCAAGGAATCTTCCATCTCGCAGAAATAATTTAAACTCAATTAATCAAAAGAATCAATTAAAAGAATTAATTCATACAAGAATCAATTTGAGGACTAGTTTAATAAAAACAGTAACATTGAAAGCCTTTTGGCAAATTCAATGTGTCGGAAGAGAGGTTAAACAGCTAAAAAAAAAAAAAAAAAAATAAATCAGTATTTTGCTTTGACAGTTGCCACTTTCCAAAAACAAGAGAAGGGTTTTTTTGGCTCAGTTTTTAAAGAAAGACCCTGAAATGAAAAAAAAAACATAACAGAGGGGAAAAAAAAAAAAAAAAAAAAAGGAAAAACTATTTGTCCTGAGCCCCAGTTCCCCAAAAGACTCAGCTGCGTCACCAGAAAAGCAATTCCTTTTCCAGACTTCACAGTATCTCCTTCACCTTGCACCTAGTGCCAGTGATTTCACTGATGACATGGTGACTCTGCTAAGCAAAAACTTTCCCAGATTTGAAGATGGCAACACAATCTTGACGTTACACCTGCTGTCTTGCCAGGTATAAGACAAGTTTCATGTTAAATGAGAGCCAACCCCCTGCTACTGCGGATGTCTCCGAAGGCAATCGGAAATAACACACAGCAATCACAGCCATCAAGCCCTGGGCCCTGGAAGGGATTCTCATTAAGGAAAAAAATGAGAGATGACATATCGCAATTATATCAAGAATATTCCAATTATATCAAGAAGGTGTTACATCAGAACAAATTGCAGCCCAATCCCTCAAAGAGATTGCAGTGCCAACTCATTGGGACTCCCTAGGATGTCAGTACGGGCCAGAACGTGTCAGGAATGCTATTTCTCTGCTCAGTGTGGGCAGCTCATTTCAGACACTTTCCTGTAAGTACGAGTGTAAGACAGTAAATTCTCGAATACCCATGAAGAATTGAACCAGGACGCATGTCCCCTGCCCCCAGCTCATCACTACTTAAAGCAGAATATGTAACGAAGCTCACACCGTGATCTGCTGCCTACAGTTATTCCTGATCTTTACAGAAGTCCTTCAAATCCACCAACCCTTGCAGAGAGGCTTCTTTACATAAAAATTCCTACACCAAACGTTTCTGGGGTACTTGCATTATACCATATGCTCCCAGTCACTGTTACTTGCATCACTGACCCTTTCAGGCAAGAATTTGAATAATAAGCCAAGCAAATTTCCATCATTAGTACTTCTCTTTTTTTAAATCTCCCGCAGAAGCTTCCACTCCAATTTCAGAAACATCTAAGTCTTCTCCAACACTGCTTTTGAGAGAGATGAGGGGTGATGGGAAAACAGCAAGCACGCTTAGAAATTTAAGTCACACGCATGCTTGAAATTATTATGTAGATCATGCAATTAAGATGAAAAGTATGAATAAGCTAATCAACAACCACCACATTATGAGTGTGCTACGCACAGTGGTTTTTTTTTTTCCTTAATATCCCCAAACTTAATATTAATTTAAAAGTCAAGTTTAATTAAAAGCATAGTTATACTTTCTGTGAAGTTGGCACAGAACAATAAGAAGGCTGTAGAACATAAATGCTATGAAGCATCCATTGCAGTTAGAAGCACTGTGCCTTGGAGAGAATAGGGAATTGTCAAGGACTAAGCTGGAAAAGTTGAAAGTTAAGAAAAAGCAAAGGAATAAAAAAAATCTAGCAAAATCAGAAGCCTGTGCATCTTGTCTCATGCTCCTCACCCACACTCTTGCTCCGTCACTCCCCATTTCATTTGTGCTTGCCGAAGGGGAACAGCTTTTGGGCACTAGCTGTCATTCTCAGCTGTAAACTCCTTTGCCACCTTGGAAGTAACAGGAGACTGCTCAGAGCCTGGGGAACCTGCAAGCTTTGGCTCTGCACACATGGATGCATAAGTCTTGTAGGTGCCAGTATCCCACAGAAATCGGTCCTGAGTTAGGAGGCAACGGTCTGCGACACTGAACTGACTGACAAGTGGTATAATCCAGAAGAAAAGTAGCTGTCTGAGAAGTGGGAGATGCCTACACAGCTCTAGCAACAAATAATTTTGACCTTCTCTATTTAAAATTGTCACTTCCCTCTCTGTTGCTACTGCATTTTGAAGACCATTCAGTTTTGTATAATTCCTTATTAAAGAAAAAAAAATTAAAAAAAAAAAATCTTTGCAGCCTGGGGAATGGCACATTCAATAGAAGCAGTAAAGAAACAGGAGGGATGGATTAAAAATATCTATGCTTTACAAAAATAATGGATCCTCTTTACTCCCAAATGTGCAATGGTGATGTCTTAATCTGTAAAACAACTTCACATACAACACAAGAGATGCCAGCGTGCCCTTAGACTAGTGAAGCGTCATCTTACAGCTTCTGTGCAACAATGGGGGGAAGGAGAAAAAAAGAAAGAAGGGGCATATTGGGAAGGAGTGAGACAAAAGGAAATTACAGCACACAGACGGTGGTGAGGGTTTTTTTGAAAAGTTTAAACAAGTACGTAAGGGAGAGACAAAGCAAAACTGCTCACGTTGGTCCCTCTGCTCAAGGCTTCATCAGTTCTCTCTGATTCTCACCCATTTGTTAGACTTGTGGCCTTCCAAAGAGAAAGTGATGTCACATAAAATGATGTCCTGCTGCTCACATGCATAGGTACCCAGAGAAAGCCACACAACAGAGGAGACCTGGAAAGCAGCAGCAAAAGGCTAACCCCACTCCCTCCCAAAATAGCAAGATATAATGTGGACAAGATAAGTATCCAAAGGTCTAATTAATTCCTGCTTGCCTACACCCACACTTGTCTTTTCTTACACCCTCATGGCAAGTTTTCAGACTGATACAACATCCAGTATGACGGTGTCTTGGCCCGCTGACAGTCCAGTGACACAAAATAGGATGACTATCTCTCAAAGTGGATGTCTCATTAAATATTCCTATTGTTGCACCAGGAATGGTTTCTCAATTATGCCAAAGTAAATTCTCTACTATACATGTGATACAATTCTGCATTTGTCTGGAAAGTTTAAGAGTGTACCACATCTCAGTTCAAAGCATACTTTTCCTCTTAAAACTTTTTACACAGAAATTGCTCCTATTCATGTGAAACAATTTGCTTTACACGAACAGACCTCTAGGCTATCTAATGTCACATTTTGTATCTGAAAACTAGATGACAAAACCTTGCAACATGCAGAAACAATTTGCCACCAGAAGAACATTCTTCGGTATTTTTCCTTCTTTCAGTGTTTGGACCAGAAGAAAATTAGCTATGCTTGTCCTAAGCATTTTTTAGTTCTTCCCTGAACAATGACAAATTCTCACCCAATCAGGTCTGTACAATTGCACTTAAAAAAATAAAAAAAAGATAGCTTTAAGTATTTTTTTTTACTGTCAGAGAACAAAAAGGCATTCCACTTTTAGTAGTTATTGATACTTCGTTATATTAACTCTCCTGCTCTCAATTTCAACCATGACTAAAACCATGACACCCATCTGTTAGCCAGTTCCCCAATTTGTAGCATCAACATTTTTTCTCCAAATAAGAAAAAAAGTACGGATTTCTATAACAGCATCTACATAATTTCTAGCTTGTTCATTCTTTTGAGTTCTTTGGATTTCATTCCTTTGGACTCCCTTCACATATGAATAAGAGGTGACATAATTCCAGCAGCAAACCAGAGCTCTACAGAGTCTAAACAGCCTCAAGAAGAGTGCAGCATCCTACTCTGACAACTGCGTTTAAATACAAAAAACTACCATCCTGCAGTTCACTTGGGGAGACGTGAGCGTAAGATCAGGAAGTCATGCTGCAGTCCGACGGCGACGTAAAAAAAAAATAAAAAAAAAATTCTAACTATCATTAGTCTACTCAATTTCAGGCTGAGCTTATAGTCTTCCTACAACAAAGACTGCCTGACTGGAGAGATCTGTTCTCATATATACACACGCATCACATGTACTGGTGTTAATGTTGTAAATCTGCTTTACCACTGTTAATAACAACTGCAAAGGTGCTATCGCCCCATTTGTTTCTGCTCTTGAACTTATTTGATGGTAGGTCAGGAAGGATCGTATCCCGTTTATGCCCACAGCTGCTCTAAGTTCCAAGCCCAGCAAGGAGGACAACGTATTTCAGAGTCAGAATATAAAACTGAATGGAGGCAAGAAACTGTTCTTTTGCAAGTGAGCTGTTTTGCCTGCTGCAGTGTCAAATGAACCCTGCAAGGATCCTCCACGCTGCTTTAAGAGGAGGATAGGGGGAATGAGGTAATCAGCTCGGTTTTGCCTTTTTTAAAATAGTAGAGAGGAGAGCTCCTTTCCTCATGCCTCCCCAAAAGGGGATGGGAACTCAAATCCAATCCATTTTATTCCTAGATTAACAAAACAGCACAAGCTACAGCAGTTCAAGGTAAGCAGCTCAACTCATGGTCCTCAGACACCCTTCCTCCAGCTGAGGACAACCAGAACGCACCATGCTCCATACCTGGACGTTTTCTTCAGGTGCCTATGGTGTTAAATAAAGTAACGTCTGCTCTGCACAGATGGTTCTTATCTCCAAGAGTTTATCATGATCCTTTGATAGTGTATTTATTTGGCCATATGGGTCAGCTACTTGTTCTGCAGAGCTCAAAGTCAAGAGAAGTGACACGTACCTTGTGAACACTGGTCCAAGAACTTGGGAAAAAGAAGCCTAAAAAAAAAAAAAAAAGAAGTTTGTACATCAAGAATGGATGTTATTATTTAAGTACAGCATTTACATTCATTTGGACACCGACAGCTAGAGTCTTACTATCCAACCCATTTTCATGTTTCCTTTCTTCAAGCCATGTAACTGGAACATCCCTGTAGGTTATGTCTTTCAGGAGTTCTTCCCCAAGAATTACTTTTGTAGATGGATTTAATTCTTTAATGGATTTGAGAGCCAATTCCAACCACACAATCTATTCTAGGAGATCAGAAAGGCCTCAGTATTACTTTAATTCCTATTTAAACAATGGGAATTTTAAAGCTTGCCCTAAAGAATACAGTGGGGGAACTCTTCATGGAAGGACTGTACGTACATAATGCTTTCTGTACATATCATACCATTTTTTGCTACTGTGTGAGACAAGGGACTGTTAAAAAAAGCTCCAGAGGAATTTAGTACTTTATCTGTTTCCCTTCAAGTACCTCTCCCCTGCCCTGGCTTACTGTTCAACACAGGGAAGAGATTCATGCTAGGCTCCTGAAAGAGCTAGATCTCTACAGTAATGAACTCTGAGACAGGAAAAGGTTTTGATTTTCTTGACTGCAAAAGTTTCAAGTCAGATACATAAAAATCACTCTGCTCGATTCGCACAGCGAAATCACCAGAGTTTCCCAACTGAAAGATTTGTCACGGGCAGTACATGGCTACTGGGTAAGTTCTTATCAGAAGAAACTTCAAAGCGAGACACAAATAGTCTACAGCATAGGCTAAGCCTCTTCCTTCAATTGCTACTGCACTTCAGGAGACAAACAATGTTAGTCAAAGGATTGCAGGCTACTGCTGCTATAAATACAACTCAGTACCATGAGCAGTAACACGTTAGTAAGTTTAAAAAAAGCCCCTAAGAATGGAACTTGACTTTCCTATAATTATGGAAAGAACAAGTTGAAACAGCACTCCAGCATCAATTCACCAATATTTTATGTAGCCTTTATTATTTATTTACACTCTTTGTCACGGAGACAAAAAGCAGCAGTAAGGTAATGTCTACTTATTGACTAGTGCAAAGCACAAGAAGCGTATTGTTTAGTGTCTTAAAAACAGCTAGGAAGTTTAAGGAATGCACTTTTTTTCTAAAACGACTGGGCAGTTCACCTCTAAACTGATGTACGGAGTTTTATCACAAATAGCAGCAATGCTAAGAACTCTGACAACTGTTAACTGCTTTCCCTGACTTTTAACAAACCCGCTGCAAGGCATAATTGCCAAATTTAAGTTTTACAATTTTACAGACCGGTCTATGCAATTAGTTCCACGTTTGAAGTGCAGAGCACATACATAAACTATGAAACAGCAACCATACCACACTATTTTCAAATGTCAGCGACTTGGCTTTGCTACTGTTTCCTCCCCACCCTGCCTCTGCAGTAACCCAGGATATCAGATTTTAATACTTGCGATGCTTTTGCTTCCGTGCTTTGTCAGTCTCTTCAACAAGATTTGGGACTGCTTCCCGTAAGTTCTGTATTTTAAATCTGTAAAGTCTCCACTGAATGTTCAAAAGCAGTGATACAATCATAACCCAAACTGAGACGCACGTCTCAATTTTAAGACTCACCGAAAGATTGTGAGAAAAAGAATGATTTAAAAAGCATGTGCGACAGGACAGTTCATCGCCCAGATTTTATGAAGTCTTTACTCACAGTATATGCATTTAAGCAGTATTTGTTTATTCTTCCACAAGCTAAACTTTTATTAACATTATATATAATTATATATGTAGCGGAAACCAAGTGTCATCATTATAAACCAAACAGCACTTCAAAGTTCATCCAAGATGGATTACCTAGCAGTTTTATATGAAATTTAAGATAGTTTAATGACAATTAACCACGATATAGATCTAATTATTATAAAAGTTAGCTCATAAACTTACATACCTATTTTCAAACTAGTAAAAAAAAAAATAAATCTTAAAGTATACCTATGTTCCATATAGCAACTCAGAGGCTCTACACAAGTATTAACCGCTCCAATGATGAAAGACGACTTCACATCTGGGTCAGGATGAGTTTGCAGAGCCTGCACGACATCAATGACATCAGTATATCTGTAAGAAAACAAAACAGAATGTGGTTTCAGAGAAACAGAACGACACATCTCAACATCTAGTAAGAAATCAATTGCTTGCAAGAAGGTTAGATTTCTAAAAAAGCCTACCAAAACCAGTTATAAAGCAGTTCAAAACTTGGCAAATCCAGACAAATTAAGCCGACTCCAAGTAACATTAGAAATAAATTCTTGACAAGAACAGAGAAAAGCAGTATAAATTTTGCACTGAACAACAAGTCTGGCTTTCAGTAAGCACAAAAAGCACAACGTCATACAAATATGTTACGCCTGCTGCCAAGCATATTAAGCTCCAAATATGATTCAAGAAAAAAAAAAAAATTAAAAAGCAACACCTCTCACTTATCAGCACTCCAATTTAAGCGTGCTTCTATAATTAATTTGTGCATTTTTTTTATCAGTACTCCAGCCACTGCTGCATTATATTTCTGTATGATAACAAAGCTTAGGTGGAGTTTTTATCTGAAGTATTCATTTCTCAGTCAATTACAATCTTCTCTCAAAACTGCACTGTCAGTTATCAAGTTGATGGATTATTTAGAGAACTCCAGCTACTTTACAGCTGTCTACACCAACACTCAACTACCTAGGCAGAATGGAAAACCTGCAATTAGCTGTTCCTGAAGCCAGTGCTGCTACCAGAATATCAGTTATTTTGCACATCACTGGACTTTATACCACTCAGTAAGCGTCCGATTTTAATATGAAAAAAAAAAAAAAACCAAAAAAAAAGCTTTTTAGCACTATCAGAATGACCGTAATTAAGAAAATCCTAAGATCCTTATTTATGCTCTTAGTGAAAAAGGTGAACACTTGGTAGCCTGGGAATCAAAACCATTCCAGCCAGGTTAGGGCAGCACTTCCCTCAGGCTAGTTTATGTAACTGCTCATGACTCAGAAACAGTGGGCAAACATACCGCAGCTGATACTTGTTCTCAAATGCTACACTTGAGATGGAAATGTCAAACAGAGGCGGCTCAGAGTCATCACATTTATTCCCCAAGAAAACTGGTATTTATCGGAAACACATTAATCCGTCTTGCTTCAATATCACCTGCTGTATCAAGTGAAGAGCGTATTTCTAACAGCCTGCTTTCGGCTAGGAGTCTCAGGTCAGAATCACAGACCCACAGAATAGTTTGGGTTGGAAAGGACCTTAAAGCCCATCCAGTCCCACCCCCCTGCCCTGGGCAGGGCCACCTTCCACTAGCCCAGGTTGCCCAAAGCCCCGTCCAACCTGGCCTTGAACCCTTCCAGGGAGGGGGCAGCCACAGCTTCTCTGGGCAGCCTGTGCCAGGGCCTCACCCCCCTCACAGGGAACAATTTCTGCCTTAGATCTGATCTAAATCTCCCCTCTGTCAGTTTAAACCTGTTCCCCCTCGCCCTATCCCTCCCCCTGATGACGAGTCCCTCCCCCCTTTCCTGCAGCCCCTTTCAGCCCTGGGGGGCCGCTCTAAGGTCTCCCCGGAGCCTTCTCTTCTCCAGCTGAACCCCCCAACTCTCCCAGCCTGTCCTCACAGGGGGCTCCAGCCCCCCGAGCATCTTCGTGGCCTCCTCTGGCCCCGCTCCAGCAGGTCCGTGTCCTTCTGCTGTTGGTGCCCCAGAGCTGGACCCAGCCCTGCAGGGGGGTCTCCCAGAGCGGAGCAGAGGGGGAGAATCCCCCCCTCGCCCTGTGCCCACCCTGCTCGGGGTGCAGCCCAGCACACGGGTGCCTTTCTGGCCTGCCAGCACACATTGCTGCCCCATGTTTCATCCATCAGTACCCCCAAGTCCTTCTCCCTGGGGCTGCTCTCAAGTCCTTCATTCCCCAGCCTGTACTGATACTGGGTCTTCTCCCTACGAGCAGGACCTTGCCCTTGGCCTCATTGAACTCCATGAGGTTTGCACGTGCCACCTGCCCAGGTCCCTCTGGATGGATTCCTTCCCTTCACCACACAGCTTGGTGTCGTCAGCAACCTTGCTGAGAGTGCACTTGATCCCACTGTCTATGCCACAGATGAAGATATTAAACAGTACTGGTTCCAGTACAAGCCCCTGAGGGACACCACTTGTCACCAGGCTCTATCTGGACACTGAGCTATGGACCACGACCCTCTGGATGTGACCATCCAACCAATTTCTCATCCACCCAACAGGCCACCCACCAAATCCATTTCTCTCCAATTCAGGGAGAAAGATGTTGTGGAGGACTGTGCCAAAGGCCTTACAGATGTCCAGATAGCTGACATGCGTAGCTCTTCCTTTGTCCACTGATGCAGTCACTCCATCCTAGAAGGCCACAAGGTTGGTCAGGCAGGACTTGACCTCGGTGAAGCCGTGCTGGCTGTCTCAAAACACCTCCCTGTTCTCCATGTGCCTTAGCACAGCTTCCAGGAGGATCCTTTCCATGATCCTCCCAGGCACAGAGGTGAGGCTGACAGGTCAGTAGTCCCCAGGGTCCTTCTTTCTACCCTTTATAAAAACAAGTGCAATGTTTCCCTTTTTCCAGTCACTGGCGACCTCGCCTGACTGCCACGACTTTTCAGATATCCTGGAGAGTGGCTTGGCAAGTACATCACCCAATTCCCTCAGGACTCTGGGAAGCATCTCATCAGGTCCCATAGACTTTTGTATATTCAGGTTCCTCAAGTGGTCATGAACATGATCTTCTCTTATAGTGGGAGGGACCTTTGCTCCCCGAGACCCTGTCTTGCGGTCCACCCATTTGAGAAGTGTGGGAAGAGAGGCTGCCAGTGAAGACTGAGGCAAAAAAGCTGCTGAGTACCTCAGCCTTCTCCTCATTTGTTGTTACCAGTTTGCCAGTCTTGCTCATTGATAGGGGTTCACTGACTTTCACCTTCCTTTTCTGGGCTGACATACTTGTAGAAGCCCTTATTATTGTTCTTTGCATCTCTTACCAAGCTCAGCTTCTGCGGTGCCTTGGCCTTCCTGACTCCAGCGCTACATGACCGGGCAGCATCCCTGTAGTCTTCCCAGCATACCTGTCCCTGCTTCCACTGCCTGTGCATTTCCTTCTTGCCCTCTGGTTTGACCAGCAGGTCTCAACTCAGCCATGCCAGCCTCGTGCCCTCCTTTCCTGATTCCTTACACCTGGGGATTGAGAGCTCTTACGCTTTATCAAAAGCATCTTTAAAGTTCTGCCAGCTCTGGTTTGCTCCCTTGTCCCTGAGGGCAGTTTCCCAGGGGGTCCTGCTAATTCCTTGAACAGCTGGAAGTTTGCTTTCCTAAAATTCAGGGTCCTGACTTGACTTTTTGCCTGCTCCATATCCCTCAGGACTGCAAACTCCACCAGTGTGTGACCACTGCAGCCCAGGCTGCCTCCAATCCTGACACCACCGATTGGCTCACTTGTGTAGGTGACCATCAGATCCAGTATCACATCCCCTCTGGTAGGGCTGTCTACTGCTTGACTTAAGAAGTTATTCCCAAAGCATTCCAGGAGTCTCCTGGATCGCCTACAGCTCACTGTGCTACTTTTGTAGCAGATGTCGAGGTGGCTGAAGTCCCCCAGCAGGACAAGAGCCTGTGAGCTCTTTATGGAGCTGCTCGTTCTGAACTACGGAGGCTCAGAACATACCATCACAGAAGTGATGTGCAAAAATTACACAAAAATTTATTTGGATTGCAACTCACGTACAATATTTCCTCTCTTATCTTTTATCAGCTGGAACTTTGAAAGTTTGTGTCAGATTTTTTGTAGCTAATACTGCCAAAGAATCCAAGCAAGGACTACTAGGAATGCAAAGGAAAAGCAAGCACCTGTGCACACAAAATAGTTGCAAAAAAGCAAAGAGTGGTCCTTACGCTTACTGTAGCACACTTGTTCTCTGTTTAAAAACTTCAGCAAAATGTCACAGTAGCTTACACTTTAAAGTTTCTACTTAGAGGAAAAAAAAAAAATCCTGCGAACTGAATGGATCATTTAATTCCAGACACTATGAATTTATTTATTAAAGATTCTCTAGCACTCACTGGTCTTTCAAAAGTTCTAGGTACTGTAAGCCCTTGACAGGTATAATTATAGTCTTTATGTCACACCATATCACACTTCCTAAATTTAATTTCTATTCCACAGCAACTCAAATTAAATTTTACCAAAATGTGCTCATCTACTGCCTTAAAGACAATAGATCTTCCTCTGAAAGAAATAGGGAGGTGCTCCACCCCCATTTTTCTTCAAAACTATTTCAGCATTTTAGCAGAATTTTAAAGGAAATTATGTAGGAAAGGTAGGGCAAGTAATCAGCTAACATGCTTTCCAGCATTCTGTAAGTTTGTGCATTTACCCCATGGTTATTTTTTGTTTTGGTATCAGTAAAATACAAGTCTTTTGGGAAAAAAAAAGCAATAGTTCACTTGTGTATTAACAGGGACTACAACACGCAACGCTCTCTAAATATTAAGATAATGCTGTAGCAGGTAATATTCAGTAATATTCACCTGAAGCTCTGGAGTGCAACCTGCAACAAAATCTCAAGATCTCTCTGCTCTGTCACCCTCATCTAAATCTGTGGCTTTAAAGACAGCCAGCCAGCACTCCAGCAGGCTTTAAAGACAGATAACCAGCATGAAGTCTCACCGGCTTTGAAGGGCAAATACCTCTATCTAGAGCCTCCAGGGAGGGTGGAACAAAAACCAAAACCAAACCACACAGTGCCACACTGATAAATAAAGTGCCGTTTAACAACAGTCTAAGACACAGCTGGAAAGGGCAGGAAAACTTCTTTTGAGAAGCCACAAATCACAGTCAATCTCCTAAAAAGAGCCACCAAATGTAGTCAATTCCTTCCAAATGATTGAAGGAAAACTACGGACACCTTTTCTTCCCCATGGAGTAAGAAGCAATAAGCTTAACAGACTGTAGAAAAGCTGAGTTTAGTGCCTATGTAAAACAATTCACAGAACGTCAAACAGAATTTAGCAGAGAAATTTGCCTGCTTCAGACTGATGGGAAAAATTTTTAAATGCCTTAGAAAAAGGAAGGGAATAGAAAATCCCTCATTCTGTGCAACAGTTCCAACATTTTCCAACATTTACCCTTGCAAGACCACTAAGAGACGCTTGTTCTTTTTAGCATAAGTGGACTGACGGACGCTGTGGTTTTGCTGAGCCTCCAGGACACTGGAGAGGTAACGCTGGAAGTGGGTTGCACTGAAACATTCAGGACTATCCAGAGTTTGCCGATAAACTATCCACCTAAACAACAGAAAACAAGGAAAGAAGTTAATGCTCTATGACATAATATTTGTTTTCTTTTGATTTTGAACCTGCCGACCAAAAATAAATTTGACAAGCCCTAAGATTCCACATCTCTCATACCACATGGGAAAGAGCAATTTACTTGGCCTTCTATCATTTCCAGAGTAAGCACATTCTTTACATTACTGCCAAAAGGTTTTGTGGGGGTTTGTTGTTGTTTTTTAATAAAACAATGTTCAACAGCTTCTTCAAAGCAGCACATCATATGAGTAATTCTGATCTTTGCTAGTGATGCGGTAAACAAAAGTTTTATGAATCCAATTCAAAAGACTATGGACATGAAACCACTGCAAAAATAAAGAGTAACGATGACATTTGCAGGAAAACATGATGAAATGCATTATTACAGAACATTCAAAAGTCACCTTATGTGTTTGCCTTATAAACAGAACCACAAAACTGTTCTGAATCAACTCGCTAATATCAAGACACTCAGTTAAAAGTAATACAAAAAAAACCCAGTCCAGAGCATTGCTAAGATTAAATGCTAAGATGTTTGACTGTAAGATTTAAAAGGATTTATTTTTTTGATATTGCAGAAGCTGTATCATGACAGAGAACGGCAAATTCCAACAGTAGATTTATCTTTTTGCCATACAAGAGATGACATAAATATATCTCCTGCTATTGTAGAACAGAAACCAGGCTGGATTAAAAGCAATGCTGTTGCAAGGACTGCTAGTATAGACTTCTCCAAGAAAAATGCATTTTAGACTCGTTACAAGTCAATAAACAGAAGCTCTTCACCCCTTTCCTTCAAGTTGTGACAACATCCAGACTTGCTTAAGGCAGGATTCATTTGGCCCCTCTAAGATTAGTCTGAACTGTAGCATCAGTGATTGTTCCAGACACACGTGATAGATCTACAGTGATACCTGTGGTGTTCTTCATATGGAACATCAACAATGGAATCTTCTGCACTATCGTTCTTGTCTAAATGTCTAAAATCTAAGAGGAAACCTAGCTGGCATAACACAGTTAAGAGAGATACCTGGAGTAACAGAACTGATGTCCCCTAACCCTATGGTGTGCTATGTAGAACTAGTTAAGGGGCCACATAATATTTACTGAATTTATTCTTATAACACATCTGTTTACAAATTAAAAACTGGGATATCAAAATAAATAAATAAATGATGTGCAACACTGACAGATTCGTTTCCTTCACGCCGAGTAGATCTTTGGTGATTAGTATGACCACTGCTTTGGACCGTAAAACCAAAACTGTACAAACCTTCCACGCTCCTTGTTAAAAGTTACAAGAAAAGCACAGAGATCGCTGCAACGACATCCTGGCAGACCCGTAATGATGGTGATAACCACCTAAAACACAGGGAACAGGTAAGAAGTGGGGCAACCTGAAGACTCGAAATGAGCTACAACAATTACACATGCATAAGGCTTCTACCTTGATAAAAATCTTAAGTCTAAACGCAAAATTAAGTAACGCTAACCACCGAAACAGCGAGATAGCGTAGCACTGTGTTTATGCAGTTACAGATAGGAGTAATTTTAGAAAGACACGTTTTCTCTTGGTTTTCATACCTTAAATACTGTGAAAGGATAATTAATAAATACAGCAAACAGTATTATCAAAACTTTTGCATTAAAATCTAGTCTGCAGTGTAAGTATTAACGCAAAAGTCAGGCAAAACACCACAAGAAACACCAAAAAGGTTACGTTCCCTATGATGACCAGGGTACATTCCAAAACACACAACAGTATTTGAGCAAAACGGCTCAAAAAAGGGATGGCGCACATCAAACGGTCTTGTCGAACACAACGAGCAGCTCTAGGTTAAGAAATTATGTCACCTTGGTGTCATAAAGCACAACTATAGAGCATATGGAAGTTGAAATGAGGGTATTATCAATTGTGTGGAGATTTGATGGCCTTTTCCACGTGGGTCAGTTGTCACCCACGCATACATATTCAAAGGGCTACTTCCCCTACAAGAGGCAGATCTACCAAAACAGGTTGCCCAGGATAGTGAGGTGGGTTTGGGCAAAACGCAGTCAGCCTAGGGCATCCATTTACCCCCCAGCAGCTCTTTACTTTTGCCACCGTGTCTGGCACTCGTGGCCATCGTGGTTCCTGGGGTGTCAGGGTTTGCTTCAGAACTCCCTTAGTTCGCTCTGCTACTCCATTTCCTTGATGGTAGCATGGGGGTGTGGGAAACACTGTATTCCTTCACCGTGTGCCCACTCCTGGAGCACCCCGGCAGTAAGGTGTTAAGTGACTGAATCAATTTGGGTGTGGGCAGGTAGCTAAACCATCACCTTAACCCCTTCCCTGTATTCTCCCTAGTAAAGAACAGAACAGACCTAATGAGATCAGACAAACAATACACATAATGACCCGCTCAACAGCCAAAAACATAAATCCCATGGTGAGCTGCTGAAAACCTGCAAAATATCGCAATGAAAGACCAACAATGATTAATAGGATGGGACAATTCACTGGGTAGGAATTCAGTGAGCCTTCCCCTGTGTGTCAGCGGTTTTCCACGCTCAAATGAGCTTTCCAAGGCCACAGTAGGCATCCAGACTATCAAATCCCAGGGAATCCCTTTTTTTTATTCCCTCAGCCCATAAGAAAGTCCTTAAGTGTAGGGGTTGATCCTTCAGAGGGTTATGTTCTCCTAATCGAGTGCAACATAAGCCACATGCATGAAAACACCGGGGTTGCACAATTCCCTGGTTACAGGCCATCCTGCTCATTGCCTCTTTAAATAAATCTTTGCTCCCTGAGCGACTTTGGTTTTTTGGGCAACCACTCTAAGAAGTGCTCCCATTTCTCTGTTTCCTTTATAAATACATTCCACATAGGAACCAACTTGTCCACCTGAGCACTTTTTCCCCCCCCCCTTCTGTCTTCTGTCCCCTGAATCCATGTGCAGGGCTTTGATACTTCCACACTTTCCCCTGTATCCTAGAGGATGCAGCGGTGAACCACACGTTTTTAAGATTGGGCTAGAGAGGAGAAGCAGGTTTTATGCATGAGGGAGAAGGTGCTGTGTCACGGTCAGAGGGTGGATCTTGTCTTTGGAGCACTTTGGGTGTTCCCTCCTGTATCTGCGTGGTGCAGCAATAATGATCTAACCGCATATTCCCCTTCCTTACTGCTTCTTCCTTCGTGACTCCCACAGGAGAGGGGGCTTCCAGATATCATAACCCCTCCTCCAAGAATGGTTTTGGGGAGCTCTTGAGCCAATGCATAGTGAGCCACTGTCAAGGAGTGCCAATATCCCTGGGGAAGACATGTGAATGTCAATTGGATTCCTTCCCACGGGAGGGCAAAGTGATCTCTGTTTGCTTCCTGCAAAGGGACCACGCAGAAAGCATCCCCTGTGTCCCATGGTGGGTGTCCTCCTGCAGGGCTGCACCCACCCAGCCACACCAGGCACTGCCACTGCTGAAGGACCTGGATGGACATTCAGGCACTGATAAATCAACTGTTAATCGCCAATTTTTGTTTGGTTTGCAGACCAGCCACGCCAGGGAGTTGCAAGGTGCCTCAGCTGCAGTTTCATTCCCAGGTAACCAACATTTCACCAAGCAGTTGCCTGTTGTTTAGAGCCTCCAAAAACATCTGTAACCCAACTCTGCTTCCTACCAGTAACTATACCACTGCCAAGTGGTATCATTTGAGTCCTGGTGTCTACTAATAATGTGATAGGTGTTGGAAGGGGGCCGAGGGGGCAAGCAATCATTAAATGCCCTCGGTTGTTTTCTGTGACCCTCTTTAAACAGATCCACCCGCTGTCCCCCATTAATGACACCCTCTACCCAGTCTCAGTCTCCTCCACTAAGCAGCTAAACTCCTCCTGGAACTTAGACGTCCAAGGCTGAGCAAAGTATCTGTTTTGTCACAACCTCTGATTTTCCCTCCCCAGCACCTATTATTTCAGTTTTTATCAAAGGGCTCAATACCGCGTTATTTTCCAGATCCTCTAAAGGATCAAGTGGTTTGGGATTTTGGGATTCCCATTCCACCTTCTTCGATAGGGAGGAAAAAACAGTTTCACTTTTGGAATCAGAGTCTCCCGCTCTGCTCCACTCAGGTGACTCCCTCAGGACTTTTTTCTGATCGTTTGAGTCAAGCAGATCAGTACGAGGTTGGTGATTCACCTCGTACTGCATATCTAACAGGGTCTCTTTGCCCTTTCCCTTTTAGCCCTTTCTTCCACCAACTGATTTTGCAGTTCCTTCACTAAATCTTGGAGAGATTTTATGTTTTCTCCCTCAGCAGGATCGTGTGCGCTCCTATACTGCTGGGCTGCCATCAGAGCAGCTCCCAATACCCCACATGCAAGTGTCTTTCCTTTTCTTGTCCTCCTTTTTTGTTCTTTTGCTGATACTGTCCTTTCTGCCACTGATTAGGATCATGCCAACTACTGTGAGTCCGTATCACCCCCCACAGGGTGAGGCACACTTTCAATTTTTCAGAAATCAGGAAGCAGTCAAGCACTGACATTTCCCAGGCAGTCAGGGTTTGCCACTGCTCGACCCTCTCCTGGTTTATAGCTGAGGGGTCACTTCCCAATTCCCCTCATCTGTGTATATCAGATGGAGAATGTGTATTCCAACTGAATCCTCCTTGACTCAGGAAATCCTGCCAACAACACCAATTAAAACATCACGTCCCAATTCTTCGGACCACGACTCAGATTCCCCAATTCCCAGGTCAGGGTTCAAAGGTGAAACCACACCAAGGATTCTTCAAATCACAAAACTCTTTTTTTTTTTTTTTTTGTTACAACAGATATTGGCATGAAACTTTGTCAGTAAGCCTTGCAACCTCTGCAACAAGTGGTAAACCTCATGACATACACTGACAAACCTTACAACGTAAAACTGACAGGTCCTACAATGTGCCAGGACAAGACTAAAACATGCTCTGACAACCTTGCCTTATACACAGGGATAATGAGAGGAAAAAGAGAAAGAGAACAAGAGAGAAAGACAAAAAAAGAGATAGATTTCACTAGTCCTGTTTCTAGTGTTGGTCCAGCCAGCCCAGGGGTCCAGTTCTGGTGGAGTGCAGCCACCCGGGGCTTTGACTTGTGTCCTTTTATAATTCCTTGCCCCTCCTTGTGATGAGCACTTGGACTCGTTAGGCTAATTAGGCATCACATGCAGTTCATGCTTCTAGAATTCTCCTTGTTTTGGTGCATGTGTAGTTTGTACCTACAGATTCCTTTGGAAATGGGTCAGAGGGCTTGGGGGTCACTGAGGAGCTACTCCCCCCTCCCTGCAGGTGTGATCATTGACATTTCCTTTTGATGTGTGCAGTGTGAAAAGGGCTTCTCTATTGACCCTTCATGGAGGAGTCACTCAAGATAGGGAAGCTCAGCCTCAGAAAAGTGTGGTCCCACCTCCATGGGACCCCCTCATCTCCCTGCCATTACTGCACACTCCTGGAGTTTCCATAGAAACTGTTTCCTTCACCAAAGTTCTTTACTGAATGTTTGAGACATTCAGTATGGTTTCACTGGACCATTATACCTGATAACCAGTCGTCACCCAGCATATCATCCTGCTACTAGCAGACATACTACCTCTTCCCGTTTCTAACTACATGATATTTGGAGATAGCCATCAGCAGACTATTTGTATCCTACCCTCAAAATCACTTTGGGATGCTCAGAGGAAGTGAGTAGTCATAATAAAGAGAAGCCACTCAGAAAATTCAGAGGTACAAAGTTTTCACATTTTATAGAATTCGGTATGAACATTGCAAAAAGAGTTTTCTTTAAACATACACAGAGACAGGTACACCAAACGTTAAAACCATATTAAAAAACTTTCATAAGGGTTTATTAATTCTGAAGTGTCAGTATGGTCTCTGAACTAGATCCCAGGAAATCAGCCTGCCACCATATTGCAGTATTCAAAGAGAAAGACTTTATTCCTGCTGCTTTGATTTTCTTGCTCAGTGCAGATTTCAAATGCTGGAAAGTTACAAGGAAATATTTTCCCTGAAAATGCTATTTAAAGCACTCCTTCAGTTTGACAATTGTCACTGCCCCTATAGAGAACCGAGTGTTCTACAGATAATATCAGCAAATGTTAAATATCATGTGCTACCTCTCTGCTATTTAAAGGACTTTTATGTTCCAGAGAACAATTCAGTTAAATTATTCAGCAATTCATAAAAACAAGCTACTGCTTTAGGGCTAACTCTCTCTGGACATTAGAGAAAACCATTCCCTTGAAGATCTCTGCCTCATTTTCTGCCTCTATTTTATCAGGCTGAAGGGCCATCAGCACTTCCAAAAGACTGTTTAAATGAAAAAAAAAAACCCTAAAGTAATGTAATCAGGAAAACAGGGCAGAGCAATTTATTCCAAGAAACAGACTTGAAGCAAGTTCAGTGTGAACTGGTGGCACTGAAGAAGGAGGCAGAGAGCATGGCTAAACACACATCAGTACTTTACTACATTCCCTGCAACAGAACCAATGCCAGACAGAATATTTGCTAAATATTGTTAGGGGTAGGAAGGATGGTTGAGTTGCTTCCTTACCTTATCGCTTTCTGCTTTGCTGTCAGGAATAACTTCTGACTGTTGCAATAAAACAGGAAGATGTGCTCTCATTACTGGCTCGTGACTGACACTGCTGACTGTAAAATGTTGCACAAACCTGCCAAAAATAGAAGTTTTATTTTCTTACAGTCAAGACCAAAAGATTTCATTCATATAAATAGTTGGGAAATTACTAAAATAAGATTGTTACAACGTTAAAAAGAGGCTTCCTAGAGAGGAAATAATTAATCTCAGAATAAAAATACCCAGTGTGAAGACAGAGCTATTCAATAAGTGATTTTTAGATGATTATTACATATACCAACATATTTTTGTATTAGTTCTGACAAAACCGATTCCTTGAAAACAAAAATAATTTCTCACCTCTCTAATTCTGGAAGGGCAGCAGATATTTTCAGCTCCCTGCATCTTTCCCCAGAAGGAGAAGACACGGCAATAAATAGCTTCTGAACACTGGAATGCCTAAAACAAGCAAATTAATTAAATGGTTAGTTAAAAGGACAAACCTAGAAATTTATCTTCTGTAAACCAGATGGCTACATTTTAACTAGCACAAAAAAAATAAAGTGAGTGTTGCACTAAAAATACAAAAATTCCTTTTTGAATCATTATCAAGATCCCCAAAGGGCAGAAGTATTTTCCTGATTGTGGCACACAGATAATGCGTAATCGCACCAGAGCAAGTGACGTGAACTTACAGACTTTTTTGTTCCACAGACAGAAATTCTTCCTGAACAACCCTTAAAGATAATCCTGAGTTTGTGGGGTTTTGCCATGAAGAGAAAACCTGGAACAAACCAGAACATAAGCATCACCATTTTACAAAATGTCTTTAGGAACCGGGTTTGTTCACCTAATAAGTTACATGCATTTGTAACTAGCTATTAAACATTTCACAACACTGCTTTTGCTGCAAGAATTCAAAATATGGAGAAAGTCTCCACAGATCAGATTTTGTAAGCTTCTCTTTGGCTAGACTGCAACTGGTTTTAGAAGAGACTTTACTGAAACGGTCTAGTTTCCCCCCCGTCTTCATAGCTGGGGAAAAACAATCCTAGGAAATAAATTTACCCACTGAAGTAGGAGCACCGTTCACGTTTATCTTTTAGTCGTAGCATGCTTTACTGATAAAACTACTAGGTGTTAATAGTGCAACTGCTCTACAGCAGGTATTGCATTAATATAAGTCTCCTTGAAGTAGTAGTGTAATTTTCATTAGGTAAGATTGCAGCAATCATTTGTAGAAATTTAAGAAAAACTCTGTTCCTTTGCAGAAGAAAAGAGAGCCCTTTGTTTCTCTAGGGAACAGTGTTTTGGCTCGCATCCTACTGCTCTAGCCAAGTCACATTAATATGAATGGCACTCTGAACCTAGAAATCAGATTCAGATGAATCACAGAGTCATTTAAGTGTTCGGTATTTCCCTTCTTTTAATAAGTAAAGGCAACAGCCATTGTCATTTTTCACAATAATTTGCTGCAAGACAAAACAACTCTGGGGAGGGGGGGGAAGACTGCTTTCCATTAACAAATCGGCATCCTAAACACAAGGGTACAGAGATAAAAACCATCAAAATAAAATAAACTTTTGATATTAGCCAAGACAATATTGCTTATGTAGAAGGATTCACGCAATCAAACAAATAACCACTTCAAAACATGGATAAGAGACTAAGGAAAAAGCCTACAAGGGATGGAAAGAAGGATAGGTCAACAGAAAATTGTGTTCTTTAGAAGTCGAAGGGCTAGGGATAAAGTGAAAACACAGGTCAGACTGAGACAGAACTCAATGGAAATAAATCGGTCCTTTTTTGTAAAACTTAATGAACATTTAAAAAAAGAGCTGCTACAGCATTAGAGAAGATAAAAAAAAACAAAACAAAAAACACACAGAGGAAATCAATACAACCCAAAGCCTAAGCAAACTTTCCTCCCCTACCAATTCGAATGAGGATGTGAAATGTACTGTCCTGTCTTCACAGGACCTGCAAACCACATTCCAGTTCTGCGTGCTCAAAATCTTGCAACCGTCTCAGTTACAGGGAATTTAATGCACTGAGATCTGGAGGAAAGGCTAATTGTCATATTTCAGGGAGGCTTGGAATAATTAAAGCATAGGTCCAATAAGTGAGGTGCTATGTCATATGACTGTAGAAGAGTAAAACTAGTACATTTTAGTCCATCTTTGTAACTAGAGGTCTGTAGAACGACTACTATGCCTGTACAACTTCAGTGGCATGCAGACTTGTAGAAAAAAATTTTGGAGGAAATCAATAAATACCTGAAGGTAAATACGAACAAACTACAATAATATGTTTCCATGGCTTACACAGTCAGGTACACTTGATCTTATGAATAGTTTTCATTCATGAGATAACATCTTCAAGACAACAGATATGTTTCATCTACTTGAACTCAAGTAAAGCAACTGCTACGGTGCCAGATGAGAAACTTACACTCCAGAAAATGAACCTCAGTGTAGAACTGTACAGTAAAATGCTAACTCAAAGGAAGACTAAATAAATAGCACAAAAAAAAAAAAAAAAAAAAAAAAAAAAAAAAAGGCAGAAGGCTGGGGAAATTCATCAGCAGAATTGGTTAGGGAACGCTCCGTGACACCCTTGGTGATGAATTCGGCATAGACTGAAGTGAATTGACAGCATTTTAGGGAACTAAGCTGGGAGACAGTCTACACAGCACTGAGATGCTTCATATTAAAAACAGAAAAATTCTAAGTACGGAAGAAACAGAAAGAAAAATAGGAGGAAGTTACGTATGAAAGCAAGAATGAGCACAGAAACATTTCAAGAATCAGATGGAGTATCAGTGGGTAGCAAAAGAGAATGGACCTGAAGGAGTTTCTCAAAAAGTGAGCACGATTTATTAATTCAAATGGATAGCGAAGGCAAACCAAAGGCGCCTCTGAACATTTTCACAAGAGAGAACTATTATTCCCTCTGTGCAATAACCAAACACCCTCATCTCCGATACTACACACAGTTTGGATATCTACAGCCAAAAAACAGATCAAAAGAAAAGTATTGCAATGATCAGAAGAGAACTTTTTATAAAGCTAGATTAAAAAGGATCTGGTTTTATTTTATTAGGCTAGAGAAGCCAGAAAGAACAGGTCTGAAATTTCTGAATACCTCAAGGATGTCCACCGGTAGAGGAAAAGAAAAAAAAACCAAACAGATATAAAAGGAGACCTAATAAAATAGGCTGAAAATGCAAACCCGAACAAAATATTCCCAACCACTCAATTAGCAGAACAGTGGGAAGAATCTAAAGACTTAAGATAAAAGGAGGAGCAATTTTATGGTAACATTAATATTACCAGTGGGGACTACTCACTGAGCTAGGTGGTCTTTTCCAGTCCAGTGTCATGATCACACACTAAAACCCTTGTGAAGTCCTAAAATCTCCAGGCTCGTTTCCTCAAAAGTGCTATTGTTATAAAGTTTTGTTTATTAAAAGCCTCTGCATTACAATGCATGAAGCCAATCTACTCAGAGAATAATACAACGCCATATGGGACACTTAAAGACTTTAACAAAACTTCCCTAAGGATCACGATCCAAATGTGTCTAACCACAAAAAAAACACAATAGAACCTCTGCCACTACATACAATTGCTGTAGCCAATTATACACCAGTGCTACATTTAAAATGCAACTACTAGAAAACAAGCTTTTAGAGCACTCACTGGCTTCAGAAGACAAACTGAAAGCACATGGTGAGCATTAACGAGCAACACAATCACTAGAAATGCATGCACAAGTTAAAGTTTCTCACACATGCAAGTTCCTAAGATCAAGAGCAATAATTCTCCTGGGAAGGGCTACATGGCAGGGCAGCCCACAACAGTTTTGAGTTTGTGAGGCAGATGCCATAGATGACCCAGAGAATCAGAGTTTCTGGTTGGAAGAGAGCTTCTGGAGGTCTCCAGACCCACCTCCTGCTCAAAGCAGGGCTATTGTTGGCATGAAGATCAGCTCAGCCACGACTTTAGGCAGCCAAGTTTTAAACATCTTCCAAGTGGAGATTCACTCTCTGGGTGTCCTGCTCCAGTCACTGCACCAACCTCCTACTAACGTTCAGTCTGAATCCTCAGAGCTGACATCTGTGGTTACTGCCCCTGGTTACCTGCCACTACTGGCAAAGCTATCTGTAATAGTCCTTCCTCCTGAAAAAAAAAAAAAAAAAAAAAAAAAAAAAAAATCACATCAGCCATCTCTCTCAATACCCTCTGTGAATCCCATCCAGCTTTGTAGAACAGGTTTTAACATTCTTCCTAACGTGATGCTCCCTCAGTATTAACTGCCCCTTCTCCTTTCTAAACGGTGCTTGTTCACTGAGACATAGGAAAAGGTTTCGCTCGTGAAGACGGATGCAAGGAAGACCTTGAACTTTAACCCTTCCTGCATTTATTTACCAGGTGACAAGCTTTAGTGGCTCAACTCGAGAAATAAACCCCTTCTTTCCAAATCTTATTAAGACAGACATCCACCAATTCATCCTTGCCTCTCTTCTGAAACACAAAGATTAACTGTGTGCTTTTCCCCCCCACCCAAACTTTTTTTTTATTATTATTTTTTACTTTACCTGTGAATAAAAAGCTTTATAAATCTTTGTTTTAGGGAAAAGTGCAATCATCAAAAAGTTGTCTTGGGTATGGAATTCAATTGGTAGATGAGCAAGCAAGGAACTTTTGACGTCTATGAAGAGAGCAGCAACAATACTGGTTGAATCCTAGAAAAGGAAGAAACAGGACAAATAATTAACAGTTATTGAAAGTGAAAAAAGGCTTAATACATTAAATAGCAGAGACCAGAAGAGAACTACTAGTCGTAGCTAGGCAGGCATGAAGATATGAATGTTCATTAGCTTGCACAGCGCAGGTATGGAGCAGAAGGATCAACTGGAGCCACATAAGATACTCCTCAGTTTCTACTTTGCAGCTATTAGAGGTGTCAAGCTTTAAAGAAAGCATCTGAGATTGTTCGAATCACCTAAGCCCTGTCTTGTCTTGAAAGGGAAAGCTTGCAATTCAGTATCTACTCTTTTCCCTACACGAAAAACTAGACCTTTAGCCCCTTCCTGTGCTAAAGCTTCACAACAAAGTCACCTTCATCTATACCCACACATCTCCTCTGACACAGATATCCTGGAAGAATGAATTCAATGTCAGCTAGAAAGATTAGAAGGATAGCATGGCGCTATTGCAAACTTTTTATTTTTATACCACGCTCTTGGGTTTTGACCTGAAAGAAACCACGTTGCCATTAGATAGAACTATCAGGCCTGTGCTTTAAAGTGCAAGTCACTTGCATGCTGGAAGTGTCCTGTTTCTCTAAGATTCTTTAATGAGCACAAGTTCTACTAAATCTATCGCTTCTTCACCTGAATTACGTCTTCACCAACAGGAAGCTCAACATCGGTCTCCCTCAGTAACACTGAACTCAGGTTGTCCAATTCTTGTTCTAATAAAACACCACTCACCCTTTGTTTTCTGGATTTCAAGATACTTATTTACGTACACTTGGCCAGATGCTGAAGTGGTTTTATGCTCAAGCGGTTTTATGCTCAAGCGTTGACTTCTAACTCTTTTCACACCAAAGTATTAGTAAAACAGTACAATTAAGAAGTGTGAAACATCCCTGGAAAATGAGGATTCTATTACTTGGATAATACTAAATTTCTGATTTGAACCCTATCTCCCTTTCAACAGGAGAAGTAGGCAAAGAACTCTACTATTTTCAAGAAAAACCTCAAGTTGGGGAAACTTATTTAAGAATCAGTATCAATGCAAGAAGAATCCCTGTCCTTTGCCGACTGAGGGATTAATTATAAAAGTAATCTTCTCAAAGTCATTGAGGTTACTGAAGAACACACAGAAACGTTTTCCTAAAAGAGAACAATTTCTCTTAAGAGAAAATGATTTTTGGAACATGGTCCACAATCCTGATTACTACAGCATAGCTTACAGATTTCATGAGAAGCAACTAAAAGGCCAACTCATACACGCTGCAATCTGCATGTGAAGTGTCCAGCAAAACACGCTCCTCTTCCTGGAAAATGTTTAGGGTTCCACAATCGGAAAAAAAAAGATGCAATAATCCCCACAGACATTAGGTTAAATGAATGCAGTTTAAAGTTTTACAAGATGTTAATGTTGTGAGAGTAAAGTATTACTTAGCAATATTTGTTCGATTGATTAATGGCGAAAATAAATGCTGGATTCAGGTACCTATAAGCTAAAAGACTTGGTCTTAAATAAAACCTTCAGACCAAGGACATAGTTATGTTAAGCTTTATACAGTAAAGACTTCTATACAGAAAATGAAAAAATGATACAGTTTACTGAGACACTGAACAGCTACAGAAGAAATTCTGGAGACTGGGTGGCTGTGCAGCAGGTTGGTTTTCCTTTTACTCCCAGGATGGCTGGTAGTAAGCTAAAATAGTGCTGCCTTATGAGATAGGGGATTTGTCTTTGACCCTGCTAAGACTGGGATGGTTTCTGCTTTAGACCTTCATGGTACAGTTTTGTGAGGAATCTACCCTGTCCTCCATGTACTTGATGTTTGTGAGCCTCAAGGAATTCAGGAGCTTAGGTGGCAGGCAGGTGTCCGACTTCTCAGCACGTGCTGGAGGCAGAAGTGCAGATGTTTTCAAGTCAAAGAGAGAAGCATCTAGCAGGTGTGGTGATAGAGCTGATAAGTAACTGTACTTTGCATCACTTAGATTATTTGTGCCTGTTACTTTAATCCTAGCATTAAATTATCTTTTCTTTTCCATCAAAGCGTTGTTGCAATGACTTTCAGAAAAAGCGTACTAACAATTACCCTTCTTCTGTCACTTCTTAACGTTTTAAGCTCTCCACCCTTGTATTATGCCAAGTCAGTTGAACAATAAAATGCTCTCTGTCAAGGTTTAGCTTTACACAAAAAAAATCTGGCATCAGTTCAGGAATGACAGCCAGGTCCCATAAATAGTTGCTTTCATGAAAGTGAGTGTCTTGACTCAAACAATAGAAGGAAGGTCAGCGTTAAAATAACTTCTGAAACTACCAAGGGGCAATCAATATGATATAGAAGAAAAAGGCAGCTAAGGTAAGATTCTCTTCTCTGTTGTGTTTTCATCTCAATTGAATCACACACTTTTATTGTATTTTACTGGTTTCCTCCATTATATGATGAAATCATAGCAACACAATGCTTTCTGGAGGTCACCAAACAAATGTGTAATACTGTACCTGAAGAAAATAGAAACTAAAGGAAACAGATGATTTTTTTTTTTCCCAGTACTTAGGAAACAATAAACAACCAAAATAATCTCTTTTCCATTCTGAAAAAGTGATAGTTAACCCAGCATGCCTGCCTTAAAGAGGGGAAAAAAAAAAAAAAAGCTGAGTTGCCATCATTAAACTAACTCTTAATTTCCACTAAGGCAGAAGACCAAACTATTAGTGTGGGAAGTTGGGCAAGTGAAGTGATACAAATTGATCACAGGAATGGCAAAAGTCTACGCCTGACATAATGTCTTTTATTGTAATTACTCAGAATATGTGTAATTACATGCAACAGGCCTGCCTTTCTCATTTCTCAGCTTGGGAAACACGAACCAGTCATCCCCTTCACCCCGTCAGTTACACAACACCCTGCGACAGTAGGCAGACACTGCTCGTGACCTCTCCAGAGATAAGCAGTACACTGCCATGAACGTTTGACTGGAAGTTAAATATATTTTGGATAGAAAGCCACATTCCACCCTCCAATACACCAATATGACTTCACAATGCCTCAAACTTTTCTCTGCCCGTCACTTAAGACTGCTAAATGTTTTATGAATGCTATGTTCTGCAATTTTTCTTTTAATAAAAAGCAATTTTCCACACTATTAAAGACCACACTGATAACTCAGTCTAATAGAAAATTCTCTCCTCCTTATAGTTCAGCTCATCAGTAACTGGTTAAGCTAACCAGTACCAAAAGCATAGAGATTGGCATCAGTTATTACAGCTTTTACGCACACACTTGTAAAACTGCAACGGAAAGAAAAATTTTGTACTAGTACCCTATAGAAGTATTGTTAAAAATTGGGAAAAAGTTTATGACAGCAGGCACAAACCAAGTACTCACCCCATCATAGAGAGAAATGGAACTCATATGGTTCTTTGAAATGGAAATGCTGCCATGGTGGGGATCAGAAAAGAGAATGCCATCTGAGAAGAAGTACAATTTGCCTAGAATTTGAAAGAAAAAAATTCTCTTAGGGATATATGAATATTTGAGCATCATGTGACACATGAAAGGACATTGCAGAGAGGCTGGGGCTGGGCTCTGCTCCCAGGGGATCAGGGACAGGACAAGAGGGAACGGCTGGAAACTGCCCCAGGGGAGGGTCAGGCTGGGCAGGAGGAGAAAATGTTTCCCAGCAAGAGTGGTCCGAGAGTGGAACAGGCTGCCCAGGGAGGGGGGAGTCCCCATCCCTGGGGGGGTTTCAGGGCCGTTGGGATGAGCTGTGGGGGATGTGGGGTAGGGGAGAACTTTGCAGAGTCGGGCTGAGGGTTGGACTCGATGATCCCGAGGGGATTTTCCAACCAGAGTGATTCTGGGATTCTGTGAAACAGCTCGATGTTCCTGCAGAATTTTGTTATATTGCACATGCAGTACATTTGAGTAAAGATTTGGGATGGTATCTAGACAACATTCAGAACCTGGATCTCACTCTCAAGGGCAGGAATCATGACTGTAATTGCATTTGACTTCATCTTATTCCCTGGAGCACCCTTATCACAAATATATTCTGTAGCTTTTTTTTTTTCTTTAAAGGCAAAAATATCTCCATCATGTTGCATTGCAAACTTCCAGAAATGTAAAACTGACAAAACAAGAACTTATAAAAAAAGCTTACATCCAAAACAACTGGAAATTTAAACAATCAAAACAAGTTGTTCAGATTTCCAGCAAAATGTCAATATACTAACACATACCATGCAGATAGTAAAAAAAAAAGTGTGTATATATGTGTGTATATATATATATGAACGGGATTTTTTTTCTGCTTCCTGACCAAGACAAAGTTTAAAACAGAAAAGCCCTTTACCTGAAGACTTGCATTTTCTTTTGCACCTAGAGACAACTGTTCCTGTGCTAGCAATTTCCCTGGAAGCTAACAGTCTAGTGACAGCCACGAGAGTCATAGAGTTCATTCTATCCCCATTTTTCTTACCATCTTACAGACACTTGGGTTCTTAACAAACCTGCACGACCAGGGAAAGCAGCTGGAAAATGAAAAACAGCAAGGCTCGATGGTATATTGGATAAAAACAAAATTCCACCAAAGCGCTTAGTAACTGACATCAGCAAAAAGGTTTTTTTTCATTTCCAACAGTCATGAGAAAGCCATGAACAAATGACTGAGCAGGGGCTGCCAGCTGGACCACGCATTAAAAGTGGGATCACATCCCATACAGGGAAGCATGTGAGTCAGCAAAAGAGAAAGGTTAAATATTTTCTTAAAGGAAAGAAAAAAAGAAAAAAAAAAAAAAAGATAAAAAGGGAAAAAAAAAAAACAACCACCCTGGCATTACTCAAGAGTTCTGTTTCAAAAAATGCAAAGCCAAGCAGCAAAATAACTAAAACATACAGCCAAACTGACTGCACATCTAGCCCAATCTATCAATGCTTGGAAGAAATAACGAAGAAACCAAGACATTTTCCTCTTTGAAATGGCAACTTCAAAACCATTCAGTGTTAAGGCTTCGTTTTAATAAAAAAAGAGCTTGATATGAAATCAAATCACCACAACTAGATACACGATTTCAACAGTTACTGAAAAACCATACAGGCTCTGCTAACTCTGAACATACCTGTTTAAGACAAGCTTCTAGTTAACACAAAAATTGCACTGGAGAGACAGCAACTGTTAAACTGGGACACGCTACAGTCACAAATTCAAAGTCCAAATTCAGAGCAAGTAGAACGGAGACTGATACATCGTTATAGGTTAAACAGTTTACGTGCAAAATATTCATTGCTGATGCTTCCAGCGCTCACAAAATCCAAGCCATGGCACAGGTACGTGCCTTCTATTGAGTGGTTGAGGGAGAAAACCAGAAAATACCACTCTCTAAGTACATTTCTGTCAAATCTCTCAGAATATCACACTTCACAGAGAATGGGTTAATGGGGAAAGAAAGGATATCGGAGATGTTCTTTTGTAACAGAAAAGAAAGCCAAAAAGAGTATTAATTAATCCAAACTAAACCGGCTTCTTTTAATGTGGAAGTCAGTGAATTACACCAAGAACAACTTTATATACTATTTGTATATTTTCCACAAGTGATTAATCACAAAAGGGAGTTTAATTGGAAAGACTGATTGACTCAGTTCATCCTACAAAAATCCGTAGCACAGCAGATGCATTAGCAGACAAAGGGAAAGGTTTAACAGTTTTCTGATGTTTTTTGATGCATTTTAAGTCATAAATGTATACCTTATTACGGTAAGACATGAGTGACAGAAGAAGATGAGTGCCTGGCAGCACCTTTTGCACCTAGTCTTGCCAGACAACAGAGCTGCAACCTCGGTAGAGCCCAAATTAGAGCACAGCAAACTGTCTTGCAGTGTACATGAGTGGGAACGAGATCAAGTTCATTTTCACTTGGCACCTAAGAAAATATCTTGCTTGTTGACGTGTTACATAATAGTCCTTATACCACCTACTTACAACTCTCCATCCCGAGAGTTATCAAAACATTGAACTTCACAAATCTCCCCAAAAAAGGGAAAAAGTAAATTGCTCCATTGGGGCACGCAGAGCCAGTTTTCACAAAGCCAAAAAAAAAAAAAAAAAAAAAAAAAAAAAAAAAAATTACCATTCTCTAGTTATTTACTGAGTGAATATGTGCCCACAGCACTGTACTGCAAAGTAAGTGAAATATGTTTTTCTGCATTTACCTTCTTTCTTTAAAATCTGTTCAGTTAGAGCAAAAGCAAATTCCACGATGTGAAGACTGCTGTTTAACTGCTGCCTACATCATTCTTAATCCTCAACACTAGATTGCGGAACTCAAGAACAAAAGAGCTAAAGATTTTCCTCTAAAGATCCTCATCTTATTCTGAGCACTTGGATGTCAGATATTAGATATCCTCTGCTGTACAGCAGTACTGTGACAACAGTGCCTTCCCTGTACAGTGGAATATAAAAATGTTATGCCTTAAGAAGTATCTATCAGTCCGAGGCAAATGAAGGCATGTTAACACATGGCTGTGGAGTGAGGGAAACCCCTCCCAACAGTCCTCCCAGGTGCTCTTTGTTGTTTTAATGGGATATTCACATTACTTAAGTTCTTGAAGGAAAACGAGGAGGAATGATCTAAGGTTACTGCTCGTAATCTCATGTCAGAAATCAGTAATTTGACTGAGTCTGAAAAGATCAAGCACCTTTCTGTAACACAGTGAGTATCCATGCTAAAGAGCATTGAAGTTCCAGAGTGAAAATGACAATGGAAAAAAACTGGAACGGCATGTCAACTCCAGGAGGAGGCTTCAGTAGGCGCAAAGAACACAAGGCTGTAAATAAATATAGAAGCAAACCATTCCAATCCCCTCCTACATCAAAGGGAGCGCATCACATCACCCAAAAGGTGCACGTTTGCCTTCAGTTCCTGAGCTGGGAGCCCACTGCATCCTGGCACTACTGTAATGCCCAATCTTTCCAACCTAATGTTCACAGAGATACAGAAAAGGCAGAAAACATACGGCACATCATCTCTTAAAGGACAGAAGCAGCTTTTGAATGTTAACTAAGGAAAAAAAGCCACCTGCCAGGTCTGCAAAGCCTCACTGTCAATATATGAGTCCCACATGCCTGAAAAGCAAGCCTATGGCTCTGGTAGGAATCATTCTTCTAGGACCAGAGGTTTCCAGCAGAGGTTGGGGACAAAAAAAAAAAAACCAAACCCAAAGGCATGGAGTTTAAGAAGAAAGAGTTGTAAAGGCAAATGGAAAGAAAGTTTCAGGTAACGGTATAGGTAGGCTCACCAAATGTGTAAAGCCCAGAAACCGTGCATCTCTCATGTTTAAAAACCAAACAAACCCCCCCCTCCCCAAGAAGTGGACCGACTCTATAAGCAAATGAAAAAAAAAATACCCCACATCTCACCTTCTGTAGGCATGGCCTGTGGACTGCTAGAATAAATATACGCTCCATCGCCTCCAGTGAGTAAAGTGCCCAGAAAAGATTTGTCTTCCTAAACAGGAAAAACAAACAGTAGATCACAGACTGGATCAAGGACTGTAATCCAGGCAAGGCTATTTTCTCATGCTTTTGCTTCAAGACAATAGACTTTTTTTAAACAGCATCTGTCAGAACTTTGAAGAATTTTTAAACTGCATTTATACAGAAGAACTAGTGAAAGACAGCATGACAAGGGTATAAATTTTTAAAGCACTTCTCCCCCATTTTGGTTTTGCCAGCAGCTATTAAATTACAAGTTATTGTCACAACCGCAAGGCATAGCTTTTTGGTTTTAGATTGTCAATCTACTGAACTAAAAGTATATTACAGGAAAATAAATCTATTTATAATGAAGATTTCTGGTAACCACAAATTAAACCACAAATGTGAAACTCATGTGGTTTAAGATGTTCCCAGATCCCAAATTCTTTTCTTTTTCAAAGTGCTTGAAGTGTTTTCCTTTAGACATTTAGCATGCTAATTAAGTTAAAAAGAAGTTGCATGTAGAGTGGCATTGAGTTTTGGGGGGGTTTTTTGAAACACATAAGCTCCATGGGTAATACATAGTGAGACTTCCATGAAATTGTAGCTTTATTAGAACTCTTTTTGCTCTTGGGTCCTGTTGTTCTTCGTAAAAGTTTGAGGCTTTCTTTATTTCACACAATGTAGGGTTTTTTTTGTAGGTCAAAGTTTGAAAGAGACAGGGTAGAACAAGCAAGTCTTTCATAGAAGAGGAGTACCAAACATAATAAAAGCCAGTTTTACTAGCAGTTAAGATTTTTTTTGAATACTGGCTTTAGAGACTTCTATACTTTAACAAAACCATTTAATTTTACCTTCAATATATGCTGTGCCTTTTCAGACAGTTTCACATCACTATCTTCAACCTGTAGCCAGAAACAGTTTCCATTTGTATTGTTAGTAGAAAAAGAAAGTCTAACATTAAATAAAAATCATCAAAGAAGATAGAAGGCAAACAAGAACTCAGGTACCACAGATAAAGTCCTGAGAGCAGAGTACTTTGGAGACAGCTTTGTGCCCTTCAATACTGTGTTACCATGGGACTGAAAGAGTTCCCTGAAACACAGTCAAGGGTATACTCCCCATTAATTTGTTTTATAGACTAAAATAGTATTGTATAGACACAAACCAGTGTATCCCAGTCTTACTGTTTATTACTGTTAAAGTGTTTAAGAAGTATGGATTGCCAAAGGGCACAGTGTTGTCCAAATTCGTAACATTCATTCGAATTATACACCTCTAACACAGAGCAGTACATCAGAGGTCTGGAAGCAGACCTTTCTTTCTGTCAGGGTAGATGTTCAACTGGTCTGAAGTGCCCCACGATAGACAGAATTTTCAAAAGTCATACTTTGTACTTGAAAAACAGCCAGGCCTTTACACAGCTAGAAACCGAAGCAGTGAAAATTAAATAATTTAAAACTTGTGTTTTAAACCGAACCATCAGCATTTTAACTTATTATTTTTTTTTACTTCATGTCCAAATTAAAAAAAAAAAAACAAAATAGAAGAGTATTAATATATTAATATTGTTTCAATACCCAAGTTCCATACTTTTTCCTCATGCATCCATATTTTTACAAGTTTTCTTTTGTGAATCTGTATGTATAGGAAAAACTCTTTGTGTACTAACCAGCCAAGAAGTGTATCTTGGGATAGCTGCAGTCAGTATTATGTGGCTGGTTTCTGAATTAATGCTGCCATCTGCAGGGAAGTAAATGGAAAGCAAAGCAGTGTAATACCATCCATTATACTTCAGACTGTTCAATAAGTTACTTTTATGACTTGAAATTTCTTTAGGAAATTATTTTAAGGGCTTATTAGTGTTTAAGTGAAGCTTTCACAGCAGACTAGCTCCCAGTCTTCTTGTGCTGTAGCACAGACAGAGCTGCTATACAATGCCAAAGAAACCCTGCTTTAATTCTGGTCTTAGTACATGGCTTCTTCCTTTGCTCTCCTCCCCACCAAAAGTGTTCCAACTCCCACGGTTAAAAACCCACAGCCTGTCTGGATAGACGGGTTCATAAATATTGTTCAGACAACCTCAATA
This sequence comes from Athene cunicularia, assembly GCF_003259725.1. NCBI lineage: Eukaryota > Metazoa > Chordata > Aves > Strigiformes > Strigidae > Athene > Athene cunicularia. The sequence continues at coordinate 1,874,146 of NW_020799098.1, read as the reverse complement.
ACCATCTATCTTTGTCACATGTAAACAATCTGGAAAATATGCACTTCTCAAAGTTATGGAAATTACCCCGTATCCTGTATTTTATATGTAAGACTGTTCCAAACACAAGCTTTCTAAAAATCCTTTTTGAGTTTCGTTTCATCTCTTCCAAAGAGCAACTGAAATTAAAACATATTGTATAAAATGTGCGTTACAAAAGCGATGGAACAGAGCTGTCCGAATTTCCTCACGCAATAGAAAACACTCACTAAGGTTGAAAAAAATTTAGGAAAGGGACTATTACACTTGATTTTTTTTATGCCTCAGCCCTGCTGTATCACAAGGCAGTCATAAAACCCAAAGTCCTTTTAGTGAGATTAAAGTAACTTGACACTTAAGGTATTCATTACTAGCAAACTAAAACATTTAGGTCTTAATTAACCCAAAAGCTTAAAAACAGTAACAGTAATAACATCCATTGGAAGCCCTTTTGTTCTTCCATGACACCAAAGCTAACAGAACAACAACGTTGGCCTTAGAATTTAAAAGTTACCTTTTTCTTTTACTTGTATCTGTGATGTTAGAAAGGACTCTGAAAAGACAACAGATCCCAAGCATCCTCTTCCTGTGAGCAAGTCTGGAATGTCAAATACCATCATAGATGCCTACAGCAAACAGTTGGACAAAGAGAAAGCAGAAGTTGAGACATTTTAATGGAAGCAGCAAAATCTGTATGTTTTAAACCTCCTAAAACAACGCTTCTGTCTTGTGGTGGCAAGTCTGAGATTGTGACTCTTAATGTTTTATCCCAAATTCCACTGTCGGACTTCATGTTAAAACTCAATCTTGCCTCGCTTTCAGCAACTGAAATCTATCTCATCCCTCCCCTTATATTTGTTTTCACATAAATAAAAATCTCAGCATGCCCCATAGTAAAAGTCAGCCCTCTAGCTATACATTTTATTAGAAAACAGAATCAGAATACTGAACAGCTTACTTACCGTTTTAATCAAACTCAGGCTATCCTCATTATCTAATGGAGTAATTCTAGAACAACAATTGTAATTAAAAATTTAAAGGTTAGATCATTTTGAGTGATTTCATAGCAGCCAAAAAAAGCTATTTAATTTTAAAATAAACCCTTTTTTTGTGTAGACCATTTCAGTCAATTAGACAGCATGGGAATTAGAAAAGCACAAGCCTACGATATCAACTAAGTCAAAAGCATAGTTTTAAAAGGAAACTCTTAATGGGCTCATGCTGTTTCTATGCACTAACAGTTAATAAAATTGGTCTGCCCAGTTCTTTTGGATTTTTTAAAAATGTTTTTTAAGATTCCACAGAATTACAGATCTGAAATCATTAAAACTGTCACATACACAGAAGCATTTAACGTATCTTGTATGAAATAATCAAAGGCAGTGTTCTCTCAGAAGTTCCAAGACAAGAAAAATAAACTTAGTAGTGTATTAAATACACTTCTTTTTATTAATTAATGTAAAGACAGTGATACAAACCTTCCATGATTATTCACAGCCTGGATTTGAAAAGCAATTCTGGAGCTGTAGAACAGAAATTGTACTGGTGAAAAAACGGGGTTTATACTTCTACATGTGAAGAAGAAGCAATCATAGATTTAAAGTAAAATATCTGCTCAAGTGATTAAAAAAAAAAAAAAAGCAGGAAAAGAAAAATGAAATAATGATGATGACTTTAAAAGTCTGAATGCATTATGACGTCTTGGAATCTGGCAGTTATGCAAGTTCATTTGAAAGTTAACATTTGACCTATTTTTCTCCCCAAAGCAGCAACACACCGATCAGTAAGTATCTGAAACACATACCGTAATGCAGTTTTAAGCTGTGTTAAATGAAGGGCGTCTAATGCAGACATGAGCACCTGCTCGGCTACCTCCTTCGCCTGAAAAAAGGGAACAGAAGAAATTATCTTCTTTCATACTTCCAAATCCCAGCAACTACAGCAGCACCCACGAGATAAAGAGACCATACACTAAACAATAACACACTGATGCACCAGGCTAAAATTTGTTCTTTCGCATATTTGATTTTCCTTACTACGAGGTTTAGGAAAATTCATGAAAAGATGGAAAAACATTGGTAGATGGGTGAGATTAGATCTACTCGGAAATTTCTCTTTTTTTTTAAACAGAATTCAGAGCGACTGGTTGGAGGCCACGGTGTTAACTTCATTACGTTACGCAGTTGACCGAAACATTTATTTATTTTTTTTTTTAATTTTGGTTTGCGTGTAATCTTACATTGCAAGCAATCCAAATCAACAATTACAGCGTGCAGAATCGGTGCTTCATTTACCTTGGATTCAGTGGAAGTTTTAGCATAGCACTCAATGCCAGCAAGCACAGCCTCTACAACAGCAGTATATATTTGCGACAACAGCGTACTGAAGAGAAATACAAACACAACATTTACTAGACAGATAGAGTTTTCTTCCTCCTCTGTTTAAAGGAGCAGTTTTTCCACTCGTAATACAACTCCCTTAGATGAAAAGGGTCCTTGGTCAAATAAGGGTAGAAATAGCTTTATATTTAACCTTTCAGTTTATAAAAATAAATTAGAGCAAGTCAGTTGCTCGAATTACAGCCTGTCTTGGGAAGAAACCTCTTGGCACAAATGTATCCCTGCTCTCATCAGTCAAGGAAGAAAAAAAAAAAAAAAAAAATTTATTGACTTCCACTGCAGTTGTGTTAAGGATCACATCCTAAATATCCCAACAAGAAGAGAACAGCAGCCCCACGTTCTGCCAAAGCAAAACTGGAAAACAGAGTGAACCGACTTCTGAGACTGACTTGTTCTGGAGAAAAAAAAAAAGAAAGATACAAAACCAAACCGAACATCACAACCTTTTGAGCACATCTACATCACAGCTTACTCCAGTTCCCTTCTTAGAAGGGAATTGGAAAAATTGTACAGGAATAAAATAAGCCAGAAGCAACTTACAGCTACTGACGTACATCCAGCTCCAGAACTATTGTAAAAATCCACCCAACTGTGCCCAACTATGAAACATCAGCCTCTGTCCTCCTGCTCAGTTGGAACAGAAAGGTAAGTCGATTGACAAAACAGTCCTGTTTGCCCGAACTCATTCCTCTCCTTACTCCTCTGCAACTGCTAGATGTTGAGGGAGGGAAGAGGGGAGGACAGAGAAGGCTACAGCATTTAAGCTATAGGCAGAGCGTTCCTGAAGGATGGAAAAAAAAGCATCTGAAACTCCCCAACACGGCCCAACGTGGAGGAACCTCAAAGTGCACCAATGCTTGTCTTTGAACTTCACCCCCAGTAGCAGTAAGATTTAATATCGAACCTTCTTACTACTTTTTGAGGTGTCTTCAATGTTATTTCATGTACTAACACAAGCATTTAACTTATCTTTTCAGTACACCTTCATTACAGGAGACGTGTGTAATTCTTCCTAACTCTGTAACCGTTCTTATTTTCAAATTCACATATATTTGTCCAAAAAAAAAAAAAAACAAAAAACAAAAAACCACCTCACAGGGGACTGTGCTTTACACTAAAATGCTATAGTTACCTTACTACTCCTCCCATTTAAAATTTTAACACTAAATATGCAAAACAGAAAATGGTATTTTCTTCGGAAAATAAAAATACAAAGTCTATCCCATGGATACTTGAAGTTACACAGCCAAGTTTATGCACTCCAGCCAATCTGTACTCTCAGCTGCAGTTCTGCTTCCTAAATACAGCCACATTTGAACTTAAAAGTGCTTACAAAATAGTTTTTTCCACTTTTTATTTCATTAGAAAACACTGACAGATACAAGAATCAGTTACAGGACTCCTGCAAACTTATTCTAAAATCATGAGGTCAGGTTTGCCAGAAAAGCTAATTTTGCTGCTGTTGTTGAAACTATATTATTTGATCCAATACAGGGACACTTCTAAGAAAAATATATTCTTATAAAAAAATACTAACTCTATCAACTGACCCTGCTTTGCTTAGAGCTTCTCTAACCATCTCAGTTAGAACTGTATTTAGTACAAAGTCTTTCAGAAGTAGGACAAGAAATATTCTGTATGTTTGAGCAGAACATCTATGTAAGCAAAATTACCTGTCAAAGTTAAACTATACTATTAAAAAAAACCCCAAAAACTAATAAAAAAATCTGCTGCTCAGTCTAGTAACTTCACTTTTAGGTCTTTGAGGACCATATCACAGCTACCAAAAGTCAACAGTATTTCACATAAGAGGTCACCACTACTGGCTCCTCTGACACATCTTCAGTATCTTACTAACATCTTGCACAGGCTTGTAAACTGCTCTGCTGCACAAGCAAGAACAGGGTCTTAAAATTACCCTAACTAGCAAGGAGGACAAAATCTCTATGGAAAGGTCTGGTTTACCAAGAGTGAGAGCAGTACCAAAGCAGATTATCTACCATGTACTTAAGAGCTTGACAGGTATCTACAACATGCAGAGAAGGGGACATCAACATGGATAAACAAAGTCTTATTTTGTGAAGGTCAAAATGCGCAGAAGCTTTGTCGCTTACTAACAAAACAATTCAGAAGTGGACTTTCATCCATCATTTAACATAGTTAAATTTCTTTGCAAATCTGAGTGCTCCCTGTTGGCATTTTCACTAAGTAGTGTAAGTCTTACGTATTGTTTAATATAATGAAACTAATCTAAAAATTACGTTTACTTCTATCTGTGGAACAGGCTCCCTTTCAGTTATAGATACTTTCCCTGACAGTGTATATGAATTACGTTTTAAAGCAATTCAAATAAGCGTTAAGATAAAAAAAAAAAATTATTAAAATTTAAGAAAAAGGTACTAATACTTCCTTTCATACTTCGTGGTACAGCAGAATGGATATCACACTAACAATTCCTAGTTTGCCCACCGAAACTCAATTGCTCAATGAGCAATTTGCATGAAACCCTCTCACATTCACGTTATTCTAAATAAAAATGTAGCTCTGCAAATTCAACAGCCACTGCTGACTAAAAGGGGTTTTGACCTACTGCCACAAGGTAGAAAGAGTGAGGGGTTAAGGAATAATAAAAAGTTGACAGCTTACACTTGTTCAGCTTGCTTGTGCATCTCATTGTCATTTCCTGGGTTAAAAACAAAAATGTTTATTTTAAGCACTTTCAGTAGCATTCACACGGAACTTCTTGGGCATAACGTTTCTGCTGCATATCTTACATGACATTTATCTAGTAGTTTATATAACTGTGGTTTGCTTGCAGATTGAATAAAAGAGGAAATCACAGGTTAACTGGTATCAGTACAGCCAGTATAATCTAGAGCCAAGACTAAGACCTGTGTCGGGTCAGAACTAAGACCCCTCTCCCACTGTATCCTGTGTCCCAAAGTGGCCACCCCTGGATGCCCAGGAAAAAAACACAACCAGGAACAAACACATGCTATAATTGCTTCCATTTTGCAAGACTCAAACCATCTCCTCTTCAGATATATTTCTGAGCTGGATATAGTTTCAAGGTAATATAGTAACCTTGAGGAGAATGATTTTATCCATGGACTCATGCGGCCATTGAAAATAGGTTAAGAAAATTGTTTTGAAAAAAAAAAAACCACACATGGCTTGGTTTTGTCAGGGAATACAGCTGTTGCAGTAGACTATATTGGACCCCAACCAGAGGATAAAGGATGAAAGTCAAATAATTTTCTCTATCCTTTCAAAAAACCCTCAATTATTCGTTAAAAAAAAACAAACAAACAAAAAAAAACAAACAAGCAAAGCAGGTTTATTTGAAAACTACCACTTTGACTGACTATATTTTTGGGGACTGTTTTTCTATCAATTTGTACCGAACAGACAAATATTTAGATAAAACTTGTAAAGGCCTGCACACTCAGGTGCCTCTACCTTCACACTGCATTCTGATGCAAACAGAAATATACCTGTCGACGTTTGAATCATCCTTTGCAAATATCTGACAGGTTTTCACACGTGAAGGCAGGATGTGTAACAGAACAATATTCTGCTATGACTTCATGGCTACAGAAGTACACAGTATCTACCCCTCCATAGCCTAATTCTTATAAAGGAATCAAAGCCATCTTTTAAATCACTGCAAGTTTTAAATAATCTAAGAGAATAACTGCCTTAAATTACTGCTTGGTATTTTTAATATACTTACCCAGGAAAGGAATGTGAGTGGTTCCAAAAAAATAGGTCCTTGAACAAGCCAGAGGTCCCTTTGGAGACACACACTGCACTACCTAGTTGTCAGTATTAATGAGATACAAAAAGATCTTAGTAAAAAAAAAACAAACATGTGCAATAATTAACAATAAGCTAAGTTCCCCTTAAGCCTTCTAACCACTGACGTACTACAGGAAGTGTACAACACAGACTTAACTGGATTTTAAAAGAGCAACTTACGTTTTCAAAGGTATATTTCACTTTTGACTTGACCTGAATGGTTGAAAGACTTTGGAAAGGAGACGAGCTCTGACTTCCATAAGCGTTAAGCATCTGTTTTCAATTTCCTATGTCAACTGCTCTTTTCATGAAGAGGAAAGTGTGTCAGGTTCCCATAACTATGCTTGCACTTGGTCTTATTTACTATTTTCATGACACCCTATTAAAACAGTATCACCTGTACCTGTAAACAAACCACCTTTTTAAGAACAATGTCAGAATCTGAGGACAACAGATGGAGCAAGTACAGCAGAACAAAATTGTACTTGTCTTTCGAAAGATACCGAATGGGCTCAATGGGAACGGTAACAAGGGGAGAAAAAACAAAATTGGAAGTGTTTTTACAGAAATAGGGTTAGACAGAGTAGCAAATGGAGGATGAGATTTCACCGGGAGGCTAAAACAATCCTTTCTCAGGCTTTTGACACACGCAGCGTGTCCAGAATACCCACGTCCATCCATCCCTAAGGCAACTTATGCATGAAATGTTGTCATGACAAGCTCCAACTCATTCCCTCAGTCATACTTTCACTCCACGATGACCTGTACTCCACCACATCCATCATCTCCTCAGCAGCACAGACTCTGGACTCGCACCACTGACGGACACTCCCTGAGCCCACGGGAATGGGCCAGCAGGGAGAACTACACAACGCAAGCTGCACTCTACCTCTCCTCCTCCGCTGTGAGTTACCTTCTTGATGCACCCAGCCCAGCCAGGCAGAGGATCTGAATTCCCTGGGGTCGCTTCCCCAGTTACGTCCCCTGCGCGGCGGTGCAACAAGCCATCGACCTCATCATATGTTTTAAAACTAAGCTTTTACTTGAAAATGGAAACAAGTTAATCTTACAACTTGATCTTAACATTCTTTGAACACCAGAAAGATTTTTCAGAGTTTCACGAACTGTTCAGCTGCTGAAGCATACACTGAAATTTGGATACGCGTTAAGTATCCTGTGTCTATGCACAAAATCATTATCAAAAAAAGTGTCTTTCCCTTTTTTTTTTTTTTTTTTTTTAAAAAATTTTTTTTTTTTTTTTTTTAAGAAATGGCTAAACAATTCCGATTAAAACAAAATCTGTGTGTCGGTTAAGTACATCATATGCTACCTTCAGCAAGATTTTTCACTTCATGGCTAACACAAATGTCCTCACAAAAAGCATTTCCCTCTTCCCCACCCCACATGTTTACAGCACCACAACTGTTTAAAAAGTTGTCTTTTTAGAGGGGAAAACGCATTTTAAGCCATTCAGCAGTCCCTGATTAAATATCCAGTATAGTTTGACTTGGAAAGAGAAAGAAAAAGGAGATTTGTTACTTAAAGTGGCTGATTGTTAAGGTAACATATGTTTTTAAATGTTAAGAGAATTGGGTATTTACCTCATGGAAGGTAAGCATTTTAAGGGCACAAAAAATAATATACAAAGAAAATATACACAGCTTCACAATATCAGATAATTTCTTAAAAGCCTTACCATATGCTTAGCAGTGCTTCCACCAAGGCCAGTGTTTCGAACAAGATGTCCTTCTGATGGAAAATTAAAGTTACCCGAGTTCAAGTTGTCCTTAGTTGAGTGGCTCCCAAAGAGAACAAAGGGCTGCCGGCTTGGGCTAAGGAAAAAAGAGGGTATCAGCACCAAAATACTTGAAGAAAACTTACAAGCAACAAATGAAATCAAGTCTGATGGACCAACTATTGAATTTCTCACTAAAAGAGTAGGACAAAAAATCAAATTTACTACAGCTGCAGAAAGCTTCCCATTGAAAAGACCAAGTTCAAAAATAAAAAAAACAAAACCAAACCACCAACCCAAAACTTACTTGAATTAACAAGACTATAATTTCTTTCATATACAACAACACATCTCATGGCTATTTCCCAAATGCTATTAGGGTGTTCTTTTTTTTCCTCTTTTTAAAAGTAAATTGCCTTGAAAAGCTGACTAGTTTAAAATTTACCATCTTGAAAATTCCCAAATTACTATATTGAAATTAAACAAAAACTATTTTGGTTTTAGTTCTGGCTTTGGGCCCAAGTCTCAACTGGAAAGGTCAAGGGTTTTCTTTTCATTATTTAAATGCAAACAACATAGGATGCTGAAAACAATAAAGGACATTGAACTCCACTGTTTAATTCCAAATAAAGAAGCTGCAGAGACATTCAAGTAGCTAAGCAACCTTTATTTAGCTCAAAACAGCAGAAGGCTTGGTTTTGCAACACATGACAAACAACCTTCCTCTCTCAGTTAAAATTCTGCACTGAAATAAAGCAAAGCTGGCATGTATTGCCCAGGTTATATTGGCTAAGACTTGGAGTTTTAACTGTCCTGCTTTAAATGTCCTTGTGCATGTGGTGACTCACAAAAGTATACTGACTTCTTCAACCTCCATGTTGTAATTGGGTTTGAGTATCATATAAATAGGATCAACATTTTCAAACGTAGCTGTGCAATAGGCTCATGAATTTGTTTAGGTATCTGACCGTAAAGAAATTAGTCATGTTACAATGCATAAAGTGGATGGTTTCAAACATATTGACACTGTATATGTAATAACTACAGCATTAAATTCCATGAAAATTTGGCTTAGTCATCTCAGAAAAGCTTTTGCACATTTGTTTTTTTTTTTTTAAATGTGCCAAGATGAGGTGTGATATATTGAGATGGTTCCAAAATGGATTATAAGCATTATGGCATCAGAGGTATGGAAATAACATATTCAAGTACTAGTGACACCACAGTGTCACGGGGAATAATGAGTAATACCTGTTATCTGTTATATGGCTTGAGATCATTCCGTGACTGAAGTAACTTCTGAAAGGCTGTGAAGAATTAAAAAAAAAAAAAAAAAACAAGTAAATGAACAAAAAGGGTGATATATCCTCACTATCATTAAGAGCAAATGTGACTTATCCATCTCAAACTCCTCAAAAACTACTTCCAACCTCTATAAACAAACCCAAACACCATTAAGTCTGAGACATGCTTGAAAAGCAACAGCCACTATCAGAATGTAGCGTGCTATTTTCACCTGTGCTGTATGTTACCATCAGTTACATCTGAGATCTTACATGTGGGACCTCAGCTTGTGAGGAAGGGCACATCCTGGAGCTCCCACCAAAATGGAAGTCAATCTACCTGCAAACTGGGACCTGCTGTGCAGACATAAATCAACTAAGCTCATTTATCAGGGAAGAAACACTCAATTGAATGACACCAGGCAATCCTAAACCATCATACCATGGATAGGTAAGGTGGGTGGTGAACTTAAAAAAAAAATAGCCAATAGGTTTCTACTCCTCAAACATGAAAGATGGGACAACATAGGGAAAAAAAACCAACCAACCAACGAACCACCCACAAAACCAAAAAACAATGCTGAATACTTATTACTTCTGCATGGACGACACTAGCGTAATCAAAGGACTACAGAAGCAGGCATACCTCCCCCGCCTGAGATTCGGATAGTTCCAGAATGAAGGGAATTTCAGTATCAAAATTGGCAAAAAAGTTGGTCCACTGGTGTTCAAAAATCATTAAATCCTAGAAGAAGAATATTTAACGTTACTAAGGCAAGTATTATACCAGAGAAAGGAAGTCACGGATTGTACCAAATGAACCCAAATTGCTTCAGAACAACAAGGATTACATTTCACTATGCAGTATATAACACAGCCTGCCCAATGAAACAGTAAGAAAAGAAAAGATACAAACTTTCTGCTGGATTTTAGGGGATCTTTTTTGGGTGTGTGGTTTTATGTTTGTCGGGTGGTTTGTTTTTTTTTGAGAGAGAAGATGCAGGAGAGGGAAAAGCACCAGAGCCTGGCATTATCTGCTTTGAACCTGAGCAAATATGCTGGTTTGAGGTCACTCATAACTCAGACCTCCTATTTCCCCTAAGACATCCAAAAAGAACACTTGGACAGATCTAATTTTCAGTTTTTAAATCGGTAAATGGTTCTGCAGCAATTTGTATCTGACACTAAGTAAGCTTATGGACAGAAAATGAAGAATAGGGTGGGGAATTTGGGAAGTTCACGATAGGCAAGTGGCAGACATTTCTTTATCTACATTTGTAAAAAAAAAAAAAAGGTAAGTGGAAAAGGAAGCATCAGTAACACCTCACTAAAGCAGAATAAAAAAGGAAAATTACTACTTTAAAGTAACACTTGACTTAAAGGTAAGTGTTGCATTCAAATTAATTTTAAAAGTCGGAGAATCAATAAAAAGAAAAGTGTGTGCCATGCTGATAAAGCAGGAACCTTACAGAATTAGTCAATTTTAAATTTATTACTTCCAGTTACTTGCCACATACTAACTTGGAAGATGAGAGACGTCCTAACTGTAGAAAGTGGAGTGTATCCGATACGTAACAGGCAAAACCAGAACTATAATTTCAGTAGTGCTATAAGCATTATACAGTATTTTACTTCAGCCACTTCATTAATTCAGCAATGACTGAAATTTAGGGAGTGAACATTGATGAAATCTTACAAGCCTTCCAAAATACTAATACAGGCTAGGTTTAAGCTAAGAACCAAAAAGTGCTTTTTGTCAGTTTTTTGGAACACGCCAATATTGTACAGAACATTCTTTTAAATCCCGAGTAGATGCCAAATTAGAACTTTATGAATTCAAAGCTGTGTTAGCAAAAACTTAAACAAGTATAAGCATATCCCAGCTTCAAATGCTCTTTAAGATTATCTAAATTTCATCCTGAGAAAATTCATCATTTTTTAAATCACCAGTTTCCATGCAACCAGTTGTATGAAGTTTTGTTGTTGTTTTTTTTTTTCCAGAAAACGTGAAGTCAATTTAACAACTTTCAGATTTAAAACTTCAAAATAGGATAAATAAGTCTGTTTCAGGGTAGACTTACCAGGTACAAGAAAAGCCCCAAACATTTATCTCACTTCCACGAGAAGGGGAAAGTGGAATATCAGGTAGTAACACTTTAGACTGATGACAACCAGATGACATTTAATTTTAGTTATAGCAGTTGATTAAACGACCAAACTGGTGTGAACTACCAATACTTTATTATTAAATAATACTTATTGCTGAACTTGCTACATATTAAAAGCCTACTTTGCTGCCAAACTAGAAACTGATAAAAAATTAACCACAAAAATAATATATACTAATACTCCTCCATTGCCCTCTTCTCCAGCACTGAGATCACCCTGAAATGAGGAATCACTTCACACTGTATATTTGTAATTCATAAAGCATCAGGGCCGCCACCGTGTGTCACTGTTACCCACTAAAAATAGTTACAAAGCAATCCTGAAAGTGTTTTTTCCTGGAAGAATGGCTGTATGTTAAAGTGGATTTTTTTTTTTTTTTTGTCCTCTCCTTGCTGAAAAAGGAGGATTAACAGACACAAACTTACCAACTTTCTGTACTTTGTACATCATCCTATGACTTAAAGAACAGTCACACCATTCAGAAAAACTTGTAAGAGAATTTTAGGCAAATGAAGAAATTTAAGGAATCCAAGACAAGCTATTTTAATGTTTTGGGGACTTTGTGGTAGATTTGAGGAAAGGAAAGAGACTCTGCGAACAACAGGGCCAGCAGATTAAGTCCATAAGCACTATAAAAAACAAAATCATAATAATTTTGTTCTGCGGCTACAGTAACAGACTAGTCAATTCAGAATATTTCACCTGCATTACCTCAAAGAGCAAGTCCTCCAAGGAAACGGGATCCATTTTACTGTACGTCTTCCACAAATCAACACTGACATCCATCAACTGAAAAAGATTTTAAACACACTTCTGTGAAGAACACCATGAAAAATGCCACTGATTCAGGTTTGAACTGCACTGAAACAGACTTGCAGCATGCTGCCCAGTCTAAGAGTACTCCTTAACTCTGAATTCAGAAGTATTTTTACACTCCTGGTTACAAAAGAATTTACTAGATGCATGCTGTTATGGATGCTTCAGAGACTTATCTCCTCAAGTGATGGTTTAAAGTATGGGCAAAGTTTTGCTTGTCTTTCAAACAAATGATTTGACAAACCTTTTCAAACTGACTTAATAGCAAAGATTCCCATCAGCTGATATAAGTAAAAGGGAAAGATCAGTCTTCTGAGACAAGACAGACAAGAAGCAGATTCCAAAGTTACTCATCCTACTCACCAGCCCATTCCTGCTGTAAGCATAATGTAAATTTAGGCTCAGCTTGTTTAACTTCACAATTAGCAATAACTTTGTCTAAGTAGTAGGGTGATGGGTATGAGAACACTACTCAAAAATATATTCTTAAGGGACACTTGTAACTGAATAATTTCTGCACTTACCGAATACTGAATGTATCCAAATAATTGCTGCATGGAGGTGGCTTCCCACCACCCACTCCTTTAGAAATGCAACACTGACTGGAATTTTCTTAAACCACTGTGTTAGAGTTATTCCAGTTACTTAGTATTTAGATATGGCAATAATGACATCACTTCCATTCACCTGTATGTACAGTAAATTCTCTGGATTACAGCATCTTGAGCAACTCTGATTTCTGTAGTAAAAGAGCAACTGCCCTTGAAATACTGAGAAAAAAAATGACTAAATTATCATCATTAGATTATCTTCAAATCTAACAGCATAGAATGAACCGAGGGAAAGTCAGTCTGAGGAGCTAAAAATACACCTAGAGCCCTCCCCCTTTAATAATGGCAGAAGTACTTAGATGATTTCTAGATCATTTACAGTGATCCCAAATGTACTTCCTCCCATAGATTGGTTTTTCCTACCCGTCTGTGACAGACAGCAGCTGCCTAACAGAAAACCATGCATAAACAGCTACGTAAAAAGTTAAGAATGCCACTTCCCACTTGAAATCCCCTTATGACTTCAAGGAGGAAGAAAGCAAGAACTCAAGCTGCAACTGGCTGAACCACCAGAGATAACACACTCTAAAAGAGATACTGAGAATTCTCATTGCTCCTTTTTAAGTCTGTAGGAGCACTGTAAAGACAGTATCAACTCCCACAATGAAATCGCAGAGGCTCTGTCTTTACAAAGTCATTGCCACGCCGTGTCTCCAAGTTTTCTCAAAGCCTCTCCAAATTGATTAAAGGAATTGGCAAGGGTAATTGAAGGCCAAAAAAACCCCTTCTGAATTCACTGTCAAATTTTCATTGACTGATTTCAGACACCAAGAAGGGCTACTGATACTTAGGCAGACCTCCACAAGGATGCTCATCTATTTGCACTTCATATTTAATGGTTTTGACAGCTTCACACAACAAGATGATTACAGTACTAGTGATGGAATTGAGTAAAAAAAAAAATAAAAAGAGCATGAAGAAAGGTGTCAGTGGAGAGTACAGTGCCCAGAGAAAGCCACACTTGAACTTACATAATAGATTTTTGAGCAAGCGTGTACAATACTACATGTGACTAGACTTTAACAATGGTACTACTAATTCCTTGGGGTTTTCCAGTTTTCAGAAGTCAGACAAAGAACATTCTGGCTGTAAAAACGGAGGAGTGACAAGAAAAATAGGACATCTGCATTTCTGTGGCAGAGGTCCAAGAAAATTAAATAAAAGAAGCTTAAATAAGTACATAAACACAAAGCTGTCCTCTGAAGACGCTGTTAGAGTATATTTAATAAACAGGCAAATCAAATGACACGTTACTCAGAGTGGAACAGCAAATCATTATTAAAACTTGACTGTTACCCTATTCAGCAGGCTATGATGACCCAAGATTATATTATGTTGGTGAGAAAAGTAGATGCATCTCTTGTGTCAAAACCAGTGATCTAAGAAATACAGTCACTTCTTGTTTTCCCAGTTCATTTCAAGCCATTTGTCACTAACCAGTTTCTCTTGCACTGCTCTTGAAGATCTATATCCACCTAGCAGAGTTTTAAAAAGTGTTTTCTATTATCGGTAGAGCAGTTCTAGAAGGTAAGGAAAAAAAGTTCTAAATCACAGCAGGGAGCTAGGAGGGCACCAAACAATCATGGTTTATCCAAGGACAGTGAGCTGTGTAGCTGTGGTGTCACCACCCTTGCACATTCAAAACTCGGCTTCACAAGACCCTCAAAAGCTTCATCCAATTTAGAAGCTCCCTTGAGTGGTGAGTCAGGACTAGATGATCTCAAAAGGTACTTACTAACTAAAGTAATTCCATGATTCAATTTCTGCTTCAGAATGAAAGTGGAAAAAAAGAAGAAAAAAAAAAAAAAAAAAAAAAAAAAAAACATAACTACTCACTTCATATTTCATTGTAAAGAAGCCATCACCCCCAATTCCTTCCAGTGCAAAAGCCTGCACTATTGGCCACTTTTCAACAATGAACATATCAAATATCTGTAGATGACCTGCAAAAGAAATGTTTCACAGAAACATTTTCTCACAAATACCGGTAGCTTAACTTCCTGTGAGATCTAAGAATTGTTCTGAGATTCTAATAAAGGACCTCAACAATCCTGCCTTTGTACAACTTAAAATCTGTAATTGAAAAATGGGTTTTTTGCGAAGCTTTTAGAAACTTCTTTCTCTACAGTCCGAATTTTGTCCCCTTGTTCCAGCTATCGGTCTAGTAATAGATATTATGTCTCCTTTCATTCCAAGAGCATTAGCAAAACTGTGTCCGTTAAAATTTGAGATAATTAAAAAGGCAGTTTTGCCTACTTCAATTTCCACAAATATTTGGCCTTAAGTAAAATACTGTCAACATCAGCCCCATGTTAATCAGATTTTTAAGTCAGGGGAGAGGAAGACTAATCAGCCTGGTACTCATCAGTGAAGCTATAAGCCATCTGACTCGAAGTGTGATTATTATCCTTAAGCTACACACCTTTATCCTTTAGATACTTCCCAACAAAGAACTGCCATCCTCCCCCCATGCCCTGACCCATTACTGGTTCTGCAGGTAGTCAGAGCATATCATCCTCTCTCAAGAGAAGCAATGAAAAATTAGGAATAAATGAAAAAAACTCAACAAAACAAACCTGAATTCGCTAGGTTTGAGCTTACATGGTTCAAAAATAGAAAGCAGTTATTTTTTGTTTGCTTCTCAGCTACTGTAGTATGGATCAACCCCCCCCTCCCCATGTTCATGGTACAGAGGGAGGTATGTGCACTGTGTTGCTTTTGCATTATTCTGCTGGGGACACTGCAAAGGACACTTCACTGAACAATGTAAGATTACACTGTTCAGGGCTACAGCTCATAACAGGAAGTCATGCAGCCCAGGTTTTTTTTCAGTGCTAAAAAAGGAAACTTGCATAACGAAATGTTTATTCTTTCCTTACATAAAGAAGTATTTATCTGGAGCTCCCATCTGAACAGAGAACTTCTGTGGCAGCAGAACCCACTTCTCTGAATGCAAATTATTTCTTTGCCTCACGCTGTGAGCATTCACTCTTCAGATGAAGTCTAAGGGCTTACATTTTTCAGAAAGAAATCTCAAGTAAAAAGAGGCTAAAAGGAAACTATTGACATATTAATCCTTATTTCTTACCAAGGGCAAGGAAATCTTCATTCCCTCAAGTGCATGACTTGCATGCTGCAAAACACTCAGGCTGTAAGCACAAAACAAGCTAACCTACCTTGGCAGCTGTACGGAATACCAATGCGACTGCAATCTCGAACCATGTCTACAAAGCTGGAAATTTTGAATTCCTCTGCCGCTTCTTCATCTTCATACTGAAAGAAATCATTTAAAATAAAATCTGATTAGGCATGCCTAATTCTGTTGTTAGTTTTGCACTAAAGAGGGTATGTATTCTACTGTTTTAATTCCATAGCAAATATCATGTAAGCCACTGAAATATTGCCTATAGCTTCCAGAAGTTAAAGAACCTCTTAGTCTCTATATTTTGAAAATTCTATCATGGCAGTGATGTATTCAAGCCAATGGAAATTATTTAAAAAAAAAAAAACAAAAAAAACCAAACAAACAAAAAAAAAACCTTCAAACCAAGGTTTTTAATAAAGTTATATGAAGACATAATTATATACTTTGTTTTCAGCTTTCAGTGAAGTCTTTCAATATCATCTACTAGATTCTGGACAATTTTTAAACAATAAAAGATATTTTGAGAATACCAACTGATGTTGGTATTCTCAAAAAACAAACAAACATGCCAGTGAGGGGGTAAAAAAAAAAAAAAAAAAAAAAAAAAAAAGCCAACTGACCAGATATGTCTCAGGTCACAGACCAAGCACTGAGAACCACCTGCTGTCTGCAGGAGAGGTGTATGTAAGAAAAGGAGAGGGAAGGAAAGAAGAGGAGACACCAGCACGCCACACTCCTCCTGTTTCACACTAGGAGCAGACTGAAGCTGTCTGAAGACTTCAGCAGACTCAAGAGACGGAGTGAAGAACAAATATCATACTTACGGCTCAGAAAAGCATAAAATTAGACTGAAGAGACCAATCACACGCCAAAAAAAAAAAAAACAAAAAAATCATTTTTCGAACAGAATGAAAACATTAAAATGATGATTTTAATCTGAAAAAGTTCAGTTTAGCAGCAAGCCTGAAACCAACAGGCCTAGCCCTGCTGGGTACTTCAAGAGTCACTTGCTTTCTGGAGCAAGATCAGAAGGCAGTAGTGTTTTGATTTTTTTTTTTTTTTTAATTTACAGTGCTCTGAACTTAATATCAAGGCAAATTACATAATTATGAACTTTTTGTATAAAGCTCTTGTGAGCTTCAGGCTACACCCAACAAATTTATTTTAAGAACGAGTTCTTTTAAGACAAGCCTGAATTTAAGATGCAGCCCAAGTTCCTCCACGATGTGTTCTTTCTTCAATCCCAGGAAAGCAGATCAAAGTTTCAGTTCAAAGCCAAGCCCCAAACAACTGCCAGTTTCTCAAGACTTAAAAACGCCGTTAGAGTAAGAACTTGGGTTTTGGCAGGGTGCTAAAGGTTTGCTCGCTATCTGCTGTTGCACATATAAATACAGCCCATTCCAGAAACTGTACAGTCATGACACCCAGAAAGCTTATACAGCATGCATCACGTTTCAGTACTTTATCTTATTTGGCCACTTTGAAAATGGGCATTCTTTACTAATACATTTTTACTTCCACTCACTAGGATATTCACTTAAATTCCTATGGTCTAGTTAACAGCAAGGAGGAAGGAAGAAAGGAAGGAGAGCCTATAGGTTTTGTCAGATTCATCAAGAGCTGCACAGACCCAGGCACAGCATTGCTTTCTTTACTTCTAAAACTCCTGAGGTTTGTGGGTTTTTTTGGTTTCATTTTTATAAAAGCAAGCAGAAGTTATTTCTGTCACTGAAAGAAAAAAAATGCTTAAAAGCCTGTACTACAGGCATTCCTCCTGTAAACAGGATGCACTTAAAGCCTGACACAGCAACGTTTTTGTGTTTCTCTTTCAGAAGTAATCTAGGAAACTGGCAATTCTTATACATCAGAAATGTGACTGGAAGTGCGTCGCTCAGCCCATTCACATGAAACAGCAATGAAGCAAACTTGGCATTTGCAGCCTCAGAAATCAAACTCCTGCATTCATTTCCACAAATAGCAAGGCATATGGTTTACCTTTCTAGTTCCACCATTATTTCAAGCCAGTACTGTGTGATTAAGGTTACTACTTAGCACAATAAATCACATAAAAGCCCATAAGTAGATGCAGCTTAAAATTCCATAGCTGAGATTGCAGTTGCGCTAGTAACAGTGTGTTAAAAACTTTAAAAATTTCTTCATTCCTAATTCCAAAATGCACATGTTTTACCACCAGCAGGTATGCTTCAAAATTTGCCCTTTCAGTTGGCATTTTGGCCACAGAAAAGCCTTATGAAGCCAGGCTTTAGATTTTGTTATGGCATGCTTTAACCTGTAGCTCAGCTGTTTACATCTTAACAAGAAGTAGTTATCCCCTCCACGCGGCACTCGTGGGACTCCATCCAAAACGCTGCGTCCAGTTTTGGGACTCGTACAAGAAAGACATGGACAAACTGGAGCAAGTTCAGTGGTGGGCCACCACGGTGATCCAGGGGTTGGAGCACTTGTCCCACAGGGAACGTCCCAGGCTCATTGAGCCCAGAGGAGCAATGGGCTGGAGCTCACTGCTGCCTTCCAACACCCACAAAAAAACGTTCTTGAGGTGGTGAAGCCAGTTAGCAGTGGTTTGCAGCTGCAGGATGCAAAAATCAAAAGAAGTTCAGACTGGATAAAAGGAAACACCTTTTCACCGTTAGGACAGTCAGGTAATGGAGCACACAACCAAGAGAAGTTCTGCAGTCAGCATCCTTGGATGCTTTCGACATCCAACTGCAAAAAAACCCCCCTGAGTAACGTGATCTCATCGCTAACCCTGCCTTAATCAGGAGGCTGAACACGGTGATCTCCAGAGGTCCCTTCTAACCTGAATTATTTCATAATTCTGTGATCTAAACTATGGGCCAGCCACGTAAAAACACCATCTATCATAAGCGCCATCACTTTCAAGCTGGAAACTCAAGGGAACAAAAGGTTTCTTCTCTCCCTGACCTCCCCATCCATTCTTCCTCCAGCGCCACCCACAGACAACACAGGCTCCGAACCCGCTCCCTTCAGATTTCAGCACAATTCTCATTAAGAAAAGGAACCACACGGAACCGAACAGGGGGAAGCTTCCCATGATGGTGTTTAGGAAGAAGCACTTCCAGTCTCAACTGGAATGAAAAGGTGTTTCTTCTACATGTAGACAAACAGTATTTTCATTTTTTACTCCTCTAACAGTGCTTCTTGACTTGTAAATACAAGGTGAAACTCACACAGCCCAGTGAAAGCGAGTGTAATAACTCTTGAAAGGAAAAGTTTAAAGTTGAAATGAAAACACATAATAAAAATCTCTTGATTTTAAATGGCTTAATAAGCCAATCTCTTCTAATATTCTAAAACTACTGGCCCACCCTGCTTTGGTAGCAAATGAGGCTATCACTAAAAATCTCAGTGTTGACTGTGGTCCTTGATTCAGATTCTGCATTTTTCACAACCCACATGTTTTTCTTCATTAAAAGATCACTGACTCATGTCAAAACAATAGTAATTAGCAGGAGAAGGGAGCAATTTGTCTTCACGCTCCAATAAATACAAAGTATTAAAAACATATTCTTCTCACACACATTAGCAAAATTATTAATACCCATATATATATATATATATATATATATATATATATATATATATGCAGATCGTACCCCTGCTGAGTCAGAAAAAGAAAAAAAGACTTCTGGAAGGAATGTTAAAAAAAAAAAAAGTTTCACTTTGAATATCAGCTCATTAGCAATTCTCATCTCCATTCATTTTCCACTTACCTCATTTTCAGTTAGACAGTGAAAATGCAAGTTCCTCCAGTATGCCACATACGGCAGAAGATGATTATAATTCACAGGGTTACAGTACAGATGGACACTGTCAGGTTTTATTAATATGATTATATCTGCAATAAGCACAACAAATATTATTCTACCACCAAGACTCCATACACAGAAGAACTATATGGGCACAACACCCCCCACACACACTGAAACTGAACAAAATATATTTTTCCTATAATGGGAAAGAGATGAGCTCATGCAACATCATGGAGTTCAACAAGGCCAAGGGCAAGGTCCTGCACATGGGCTGGGGCAATCCCAGGCACAAATCCAGGCTGGGCGAGGAGTGGATTGAGAGCAGCCCCAAGGAGAAGGACTTTGGGGAGTTGGTGGATGGAAAACTGACTGTGAGCCAGCAATGTGCCCAGAAAGCCACCCATGTGTTGGGCTGCACCCCGAGCAGTGTGGGCACAGGGCGAGGGGGGGATTCTCCCCCTCTGCTCCGCTCTGGGAGACCCCCCTGCAGGGCTGGGTCCAGCTCTGGGGCACCAACAGCAGAAGGACACGGACCTGCCGGAGCGGGGCCAGAGGAGGCCACGGAGATGCTCGGGGGGCTGGAGCCCCCCCCTTTGAGGACAGGCTGAGAGAGTTGGGGGGTTCAGCTGGAGAAGAGAAGGCTCCGGGGAGACCTTAGAGCGGCCCCCCAGGGCTGAAAGGGGCTGCGGGAACCGGGGGAGTGACTCGTCATCAGGGGGAGGGATAGGACGAGGGGGAACGGGGTTAAACTGACAGAGGGGAGATTTAGACAGATGTAAGGCAGAAATTGTTCCCTGTGAGGGGGGTGAGTCCCTGGCACAGGCTGCCCAGAGAAGCTGTGGCTGCCCCCCTCCCTGGAAGGGTTCAAGGCCAGGTTGGACGGGGCTTTGGGCAACCTGGGCTAGTGGAAGGTGGCCCTGCCCAGGGCAGGGGGGTGGGACTGGATGGGCTTTAAGGTCCCTTCCAACCCAAACCACTCTGTGATTCTATGCACCTCATTAAAAGAAAATTGTTTAACTATTTGAACACAAAATCATTCCCTGCTTCTTTAAAAAAGAAACAGTTGACAGCCATATATAGTACTTCTTAGTGTTTAGACATTTTAGAACAATTGTGGGTTTATTCTGAAGTCTTGCACAGAACTTGCATCAGCCTGTCCTCTGAAAAGCCAAGAGTGTCAGTGATGAGTCCCAGCAGAGCACTTACAGAGCTGTAAACTACAGCTGCTCTTGCCTAATATTACATCAGAAGGTTGCTCCAAAGAAAAACTACAGCACTACAGCCTATGGGGTAGATACGCAAAGTTTCATGCAAATAAAGGAATAATAATCTACGATCACGGCGACGGGCCACCTTTCAAATATTACAGAAGTGAGTTAATACGTTAAAGTAAAACGGATCTCAAGTATTTTACAACTCCGGAGGTGTGATCACACAATAATCAATAACACAATAATTAACACATTGACATACGTACCATGACTGAACTAGGACTTCTTATAACGGGCTGTGTTTGTCCAGGTTTAGAACACTCAGGGAATGTACGGAGGGGGGACGTGTTTAAAAAACAAGAGTTCTCCAGCAGAATTCTTTTAAGAGCAGTTTTTCAGGCGTACATACACAATTAGACATTTACTGCCTTTCTGTTTTTTTGAAGTACGCCCCTTTTTCTGACTGCAGAAAAGACTGCAGAATAGGTAAAAATGCTGGAAGACACTACTCACCATCAAGAACTTCTTCAGGAAACCCAGTTCTTTCAAAGTCGTTGTTACTCTGGTTATACAAGCCAAAAAGCAGATAGTTTGCCAGTTCTCGGCAACCTTCGTTGTATCGACTATCTATTCCTGCAAAAGCAAAACCATATGCAAAGGGTTATGTGTCGTAATACTGTACACCTGAAAAGGCTGCCTTCTTCCCAAGTAAGAAAACTTTAAAACAGGAGTATTAACTCAACTCCCTCACATAGTCAGTGGGCATTTATGCCCATTGAGCATACTGGGAACACAGGGTAGGGAAAAAGGAGTTTTGCAAGTTCATTGCTACATACTGACATTCCACTCTTGACTTAAATCCACAGGCATTGCTAAAAAAAAAAATTGAAGTAACTCTAGTTTTCTGTAGTGCTCTGCATCAACAAAAGTTCAATTTTACCCAGTAACTGAACTTAAACATCTGTCCGGATGCAGTATGCTTTCTAATTAGTATGTTCTTGATTGAAGCTTCCTAACAAACTAATCCTGTGACCTAAATCTCCTGCTTTAGAATACATGATTAAATGTTATCTTGTCAGTATTACAGTGCAATCCCTGAGTCACCAAAAAGACAGCGTGGACTTCTGACAAATCGCGGAGATATTCTGACAAAACATATGGTATACAAACTGCTTCCAAAGAAAGCCTTTTCTGGTCCTTGGGAAAATAAAACAATTGAAGATCTGGAGCATGGAGAGATAAAAGATAAATACAAGAGGAAAGGAAACAGGCCACAGATGTAGGAATCATTTTCATCTCTCCGGAAGACAATCAGAGTCTTTCATAATTCTTAATTCTACTGTAATAAATCAAGATTTCTCCACAAGTAAAATCATGCATGAAGCAGCATCCTGAACACCCACACTTGACAGAGGTCACCCATCTTGACTGCTACAAAATTTCTCATAAACACCAAGGTCAAGCTTTCCTACCAAGTTATATTAGGATACATTAGGGTGCCTGCCAACAAATCAAGATTGTTAGCACTGTCCAAAGGACAGATCTGTACACTGATAATATAACAACACAGTCTGGATGTCTGGCTTTGAGGACTTGCACTGGAAACCAAACTAAAGAGTCTCATGAACTTACCAGAAAGTGCAATAAACCCTCGGTTCTCCTAGTTATGTTCCTTTTTTTAAAGTTATGCTTCAGCTTTAAAGCACTAACCAGATGCCATGTCTGCATCCAGCTACTGAATCCCGCATAAACCCCCTTGTTTGTTTAGTAAATGGCTCACGTGTATTCCGAGGTATCAGGTAATTGGTGTATGGCTACAGAAGAGACAAATTCAATCCCTTCAAATCCTGCTGAAGCTCTGAACCTCTGTAGTCCTGCTCCTTGTTCATGGCTTCATGGTCATCAGCACCAGTAACAGGCTACAGCATTCCCTGAACTGTGCTGGGAAGGGGGGAACCTACATCACACCTGTCCCAGCTTTCTCAGCCCTCAAAAAAACCTTCTTGATGCAATCTTTGCATCCTCATGCCACTGCTATCCAGCTCCCATTCATTTACGTGCATCCTTGAAGCGTGCTCTTTTTAAAACGAGTCACAACTCCGTGTGTTCAGAAGCATCCTGACAAAGGGAGTATCAAGAGCCTTAGCAGTCAATCCGGAGCTCAAGTCGTGGCATCGATAAGACTCAGCTAAAGGATGCTCAGACCCAGCTACTCATTTACCCCCCCGCTGCAATGTTCCGTCTTTGCTGTGCCAATAATTTTCTGCACAACCAGACTGCCCCAGATCTGAGAACTCAGAGAGAGAGAGAGCACAAAAGAGGAAGAAGGAGAAGGCGTGCTTCCTTTTATTTTATTCACATTTCCAGCCCCATGAAAGAAGCCGTACCAATGTAATCTAGAATTCAATGAGACTCAACACACTACCATGCCGAAGCTCCTGTCTTTAGGTGGGATTTTACTTATAATCAAGTGGAAGACTCTGTTCTTCCAGGAAGCAAGGGTCCCATTGTTCTAGGGCACCCCATTTAAATATAATCAGTCTCCTTGAAATCAGCTGTGGCCTTAGGCAGCTAGCACACACAATGTCCTGAAGATAAGCTGTTTTCCTGATTGCTTACCTAACTGAGGCAACTTTTGAAGGCGATCAGATTGAGCAATAGTAGGAGTTAAGGTAGCCCCTTTCGGTGGCAGCAAGCTGTTAGATCAGTAGTTCTGTAAGCAGCATTACTGATGTAGCACAAGCAAACATCCCCTATCCCATCAAATGGTGATCTATGAAGGTACAACTACGGGCCAGACAGCATGGATGCAAGCGGCTGTGGCATTTGCACTTTTTCCTATCAGGCTCATTGCCAGGGTTTCCAAAGGCTAACCAGCCAAGGTGGTGTGCTCAGGGGCTGGCTAACAGACTTAACATGTAGTAAAGCAGAAAATGGAACAGATGATTATAAAGTGGAAGGTCAGGAGGAAAAAAAAAAAAGAAAAGAAAAAAAAAAAAAAAAAAAAATGGTCCTCATTAAAAGTTGAGATGTTGCCATCACTTGAAGAGTTTGAGGTTTTATCTGGGTACATCAGCCCTTCTCCAGGCTTGAAGATCTTCAAAGCTAACCACCAAACCCCTGCTTTTTCAGTTAATGACAGGAGGAGGAGAAGAGCAGACAAAAAAGATGTTAACAAGGGGGGCAGCTGATAAGCTTAACTCTTATAATAGAGGACAAGGGTGAATTTATTGCTTGCAGAGCACTGACAGGCTAGCAGGGAAGAAATTAGCTAACCATAAAAGAATTAACTCTGCAGAATAATTGTTTTTGGTGGGTTTGGTTTTGGTTTTAGTATCCAGTACAGACAGAAGCTTTCATACTGGGGCTTTATTACTATTCTACAGAAACATATGGAGTTAAATGAACCGGTATAGCTGGCGGAAAATAAACAGGAAATGAAACAATGACAAAGATAAGATACCTCCAGAAAGCATATTAGGAGTCCTCACCAGAACAATGGGGCAAGCTATTAATTAGGAAACCCCCACGCCTGTCTCCGGCTGAGCTGGGAGTTCAGTAACTCCCAGCCTGTTCCTAACTCATCACAAGGGTGCAGTTAGACAATGACTCAGTCTAACAGCTTACTGCTGCCCAAAGAGCCAGTCCTGCTCCTTCTCCTGCAGCCAGTGCTCATCTGACCTCTGAGCACGCCGATTCAGTTTGCTAAATTGGCAGAAAACTAGTCTGGCCAAATACAGGGTGAGGGGGAAATAAAAAAAATAATAAAATTGTCTGCTCAGTAAGATGAAGCAGGTTGAAGATATCAAACAACCACCAGCACTGATCCCAAATGCATGTGGGGAGGAAAGGAAAGAGGAGCAGACCAGGGGCCGGCAGAGTCCCCTTCTGCACAGCAAAAAATATTCAGCTAAGGCATCATCCATATCTGATTTTACAGTTGCTAAGCTGACACAAACATGGCCTACACGTAAAAAAAGTCCTGCTTTTTATCCCAGACATGTATTTCTGACATATCTTTGAGTATCAAAATAAATGGTTGCTCCATAACATGTTAAATTGCCCCGTGAGCTCTAGGGACACCAGGGATGCAGCAGGAATCACAGAATTGTCCAGGTTGGAAAAGCCCTTGCAGCTCCTCCAGCCCAAGCATGACCCTCCCCCTGACCGTTCCCAACTCCCCCAGATCCCTCAGCGCTGGCTCAGCCCGACTCTTCAACCCCTCCAGGGATCCCGGGGACTCCCCCCTGCCCTGGGCAGCCCATTCCAACGCCCAACAGCCCCTTCTGCAAAGAAATCCTTCCTAATATCTAGTCTAAACCTTCCAGATGAGGCTGGAGAGAATGGAGAGATCACCTTTAGACATTTGCCCAAACCCAACACACAGTTGTGTGCCACTTCTGACAGCAGTTCCCATCATCATTAAAATAGTCTCTATTTGGAAAAGGAGTGGGATGAACTATCAGTGCAATGTACTAAATGCTGGGAAGGTGTCTCCCATGTCCTAAGAGCAAGAGCTCTGTGTAGGATGGACATAATGGGGGGAAAAAAAAAAAATAATCTAAACAAGTAGTAATACATGAACAGAACCAAGCTAAAATAAACGTAAAGATTTACTGGTACAGCCTCTGAAGTATTCCTATCTTCTTCAGGAAGGATAAAAAGTAAATATCAAGGTCTAAAAATTTAGGTTAGCTGTGCTGAACTGTGAAGCAGTTTGATCTACAATCAAAACAGCTACAACCACAGTCAGGTTTACAGACATACCCTCCTGAATCTAAACACATATACTCAGAAATCAGATCAACTTAACCATGAGCTGAAAATCTCTGTTGAAAGGTAAGACACAAGAAACACCACTGTTAAAAAAAAAAAAAAAAATAGTTCAGAGTATAATTTAAGGAGTTTGATATACTGTTTTCTTAGCAGCTTTAACAGCAACACACTCCAGCTGAGACATCACAGCTTTTTAAAGATGACATGTCAACCTCCAAATTCCTTTTTCCTGTCAGCTGTGATGCCTCTTCTCCCCAGCAAACATCGCAGGAATGCTACCGTTCAACTCCTTGAAAATAAGATGACAGGATTCTTTAAAAAAAAAAAAAATATCAGCTGTACCTCTATTTAAATAATTGTACCAATAATCAGTCAGTTCACATCCCTCTTTGCAATCTCACAATGCTGGGTTTAATGTCAGTATATATATTAATCTAGGTGAAGTCTGTATTGTTTCTATTTATATATTATGTAAAGTTCTATATGTAAATATGAAATTTTTATTATTTTTACCTCACAATCCAGTATGTAAATTAAAGTTGGGGTGAGGGAAATGCATTAACTCTAGGTCATTGAAGACAGCCAAGTGAAATATAACATGAACTGAACGTAAAAAAACATAGTTATGAGCATCTGCTTTCCACAGACGTCAACAGTACTCAAAATGTAAGACTATATATTTTTGGTCATCTGAAGCATATATTTGAAGACAGATTTAACACATTTATAACAGAGTGACATGCCTACTTATTCAGAAGTTATGAGAGAAATCCTGCAGGCTACCTTAGACAGGTCAGATGAGACAACAGTCCCATTGTGGGTGCTGAAAAAGATTAGTGCAAAGCACAAGTCCAGTAACAAAGCACACTTCCTATATTTCCATAGCAGAAATGCTTATTTATTAAGAGGCATGGTCTTATGCATGGACTTAACTACTTCACATGACACTAAGGATTACACAAAGCAATTCCTTCTGCCTGTAATGCTTTCCCTAAAGCCCTACAATGTTTGAGTGACTATTCTTTGCTTGGGACTTACTGCAGCTTCGGAGCCAACACAGTTAAGAAATACTACAGTGTTAATGGTGAGATGGCACAGCGACATATTTTATGAAATTAGACTAGCATCAAAGGCAAAAAATAACTACTATATCCTGTATGATTAAGTTTCATTGACGGTTGACACAGTAACCTTACAGACCTTGTGGCTGTACAGTTACTACTTAGCCAAAGAATTCTTACACTCTTAGTAGAGAATGTGTAGGAAGAGTCATGTTACACAGCCAGCAACTGACCAGAAGAGAACTAGCTTATACAATTTACAACTTTTTGCGGTTGGGAGAATGAGCTTCTTCAAGTTTTCTTGCTACATTGTTAAAAAAAATATAACCCCCAAACCAAAATAAAACCCTAAAGAACCAGACTGTTGTATCATTTCTTAATGCAATCCCATTACTACACATAACTTCTTTAGGGCTACATTAGATTTCTCCATCTTTAACTGTAATACATTATTTAATCAAACATTCCTTAGGCCTTTTCTCTAAGGAATTTCCATCATCATTCCGCAATGTTTCCTTTAAGATCTTGATATGATTATGTACAGAAATTATGTTAAAGCACTACAAAAACCCTGTTGCTCTCCTACAGCATACTTGCACATGCAGCTTTATTTCGTATCGCTCTTTTCTCCCAACCCCAGAAGAAATAAAGCACCAAAACTACATGCTGTTTATATGCCACCAATTAAGTCGTAACTGCTTCCCGGGTTTCTCATGCGACTCTTTAAATGCATTTTGAATTACTTCACCTGAGGCAAGACCTCCCTCCTCCTAAACTCAGGTTTTATTAATTCTGGCAGTTTCCTGATTATTCTCCCCACATCTCTACATCTCTCTGCACATCACAATCCCCAACCTTGGTGCTCCTCCGCTCTTCTCCACTTCCTTAACCTCAGCACCTCTTAACCCCTTCCACTTACCCCCCTCCACAGAGAAATCAGCCACAACACACAAGCTTGAGCTTTTAAGCCAAGCACCAGCACTGCCTAGACAGCTGAATGTTCACTCCATATACATACGGATTAAATTTTCTCCACCTTTCCTTCAGTTTGGACATTAACAAAGACTCTCTCTTCCCTCCAGCCACCGAATTTTCATAAGACTTACAAGAACGTTGATATTATTACTTTTGTAGCAAGTTTGCCTGAAATTAGTAAACAGGTTTAAGAATTACTTAGGGAGAAAAAAGTGTAATAATCAGACCGCTGTGGTTTCACTGGGAAGCAGGACTGGGGCTTGGGACAGGAACACCTTCACCTTCCCGAAACTCATGGTATCTTTAACAGTACAGTGAGAAAAAAAGAGGAGAGGGAAAAAAAAATAAAACTAACCTAAAATGCAAAGGATTCCATCAGGTTGAGATTTGCTGCTCTGTGTCAGGATGCTCTGAATGTTTCGAAGGCGGCTGCAGCTGCAAAAGAAAAGAGAATTCGTCTTTAAGGTCAGTGTTTTGAAGTGCTCAAATTTGGTGGGCTAAAGAGTTGACATAGCTTCTATAATAAAGAAAAAAAGCTAAGTGGACACGCTTCAGCTTGGGTATCTTTTGTTTGAAATACATTTAGACCTCATATCAAGCCATCCCCAGGTTATTAATTTTTGTCTTCCACTAAAAGATGAAGTACAGAGCCCTGATAGAGGACTAGAACCCGTAACTAACCCTTCTAACCAAGCGCCCTGTTAACCTCTATAACCTCTAGCAAAAATTTTTGCTCAAGTTTCCTCTCACTAAGCCAGCAACACTCCTTTCTCTACCAAAGAAGTAGAGAGCAAAGCAACATGGAGCCAAGCAACATGGGGCAGGTGATGCCCAAGTAGGAAGCTGATAAGGGAAGGGACTGCAGTAGCTCTGTCACCTCAAGAGGAGTTGTCAAAAGCTGAGTTTCAGCACCTCCAGCACCATCACATCGCTTCCACTCTGTGTAACTACGTAACACGGACACATCCCAGACCTCTCCCAAGATCCAACAGCATGATATTTGTGTAGGGGAGAAGGGAGGAAGGCACAGAGAACTCTGCCTCCGCTCACAGACCTGCAGGGCCTCATTCATGTCCTCTGTTAATAAAAGAATCAGCATCACGCCAGCTGCCGTGTCCCAGTGATGCTTTTGCTTATGGCTATCACGAAGACTCAAACAGGTCACCCAGTCATTCTTACAAGCACACACATAAGCAGAAACGTGGAACCAAGGGAACTCTCAGACAGAAAAGAGAAAGCAATTTTAGTGAGCATTCTCGACAGCTCCTGACCAGGGGATTTTCTCTTAATAACCTTCAGGTGCTACAGTTCTGCCTTGCATCTGGCATTACTCTCTAGAATTTTATTTAGTCCGTAAATGGAAAAATATACAGCAAATATTCTCGTTTAACATAAAAGCTGAGCTCCAGATGACTGTCACTTTTTAAGCAGGATTTTTTTTTTTTTTTCTGCCAGACAAATCAACAAATTGAACTCGTACTAGTGGGTTTCCAGTCAGAAAGCAAACCACCACTCAGAACAACTCTAGATGAATAATAATGCAGTCAGAGAAGCTGGAACTTCTTCTCTTCTATACCGAAATAAATATCTAGATCATTTTCAGAAGACGCTTGTTACCTCTCTCACCACTTCTGTATTAAAACCATGACATTTCTCTAAAAATGAAGTTAGGGAAAATTATAAGCCTAAAGTATAATCCTGTATAATCCATATTAAAAAGAAATCAAACAATACCAAGTCTTGCCAAGATTTTCGTAATTAAAACAAAGTGTTTATATAATAAAACTTTTAATTTGCTTGTCCACTATGCATCTTTAAGTCAGGCAAAAAAATTCAGCTACAAAAGGCAGAAAGCTACATAAATTGTGCTTCTAGGCAACATTTTGTGAGCTTGTTTTAATACAGATAGAAGGCAAGAAATTTCACTGCTGATATTGCTGGATGTGTTTTCTTGTTTATAGTCTTGTTTATGTAACTCTGAGCTGTTCAGCTCTCGGAAACAAATGTCTCTTACAGAAACACTTCGAGCTAAATTTACAATCAGCTCAAATAAACAAGAAAGTAAGGGCAAATATTTGTGTTTTCATAGTATTTCAAGCCAAGTAAAAAGCAAACAGATTTTTTTTAGTAATACTACAATTATCATGCTCTACTTTCTCTGAAAGACAGAACGAACATCCAAAGTTTACAATATAGCTAATCTAAGCGCAATTCGAACACCCAGTGAAGGACAGACAACAATTGAAGACACTTCCGTGAGTTCAATATCAGTGCAAACAACTGCAGTTTTATTTTTTTCATCCTTTTTTGGTTCCCTATTTGCGTTCCGAATCCCTTTTCTTTCTGCCTGAAACTGCCCAATTCAGACTATAGGCTGTACTGTATCACAGCCCGCTGTGTGTATGAGTAGAGATTATGATCCACTTGTAGATACAGAAACAGAAATTAAAGCCACTGATGACACCAAAAAGACACCTCATCAGGTACTATCAGATGCTGTTGCCCACGTAGGTGATGCTACAAAGTCACACACAGAAGCATCTGGGTTGGAAAAGCCCTTGCAGCTCCTCCAGCCCAACCGTGACCTTCCCCCTGACCGTTCCCAACTCCCCAGATCCCTCAGCGCTGGCTCAGCCCGACTCTTCAACCCCTCCAGGGATCCCGGGGACTCCCCCCTGCCCTGGGCAGCCCATTCCAACGCCCAACAGCCCCTTCTGCACAGAAATCCTTCCTCAGAGCCAGCCTGACCCTGCCCTGGGCAGCTTGTCCACAATAGAAACACTGATCTCGATGCTGCACATTTTAGTAACTTCTAATTAATAGTTCTTTAAAACCTAGCCTGAAATGGAATTTCACAGCTATCCCAACTTAAAGTTTTATATCTTATTCTGGAAGATTTTCATCCCATCATTAAACAGGACCCCAGACCCACTAGGTGAAAGATGATCCACTGTGACACGCTATACAGTGCTCGCATTTTTATACCTCCCATGTCACAAGATCAAGAGTAGAAAAAAAAAAAAAACCTGTACCCACAGCAATAAGTCTAGCAAACAAGTCTGACATTTCATTTGTTAGTATGCAAACATGCCCACAATCATTTAAGGACAAGCTGCAGGCAAGTAGACTTGCTAGAGCCTCTGGAAAACACAAGAAAATGGAAGCAACTTTATGTATAAAGTCCGCATGAGAACAAAAATGTTTCTCAACCTATCTGCAAAGGACAGTAAGAGAAACCCAAGCTCCGGAGACTCTGAAGGACAGATGGAAAGGACCGTGAGAAAGCGTGCCCAAGGGCTTCTGCAATGACACAAAAAGCAGCTTCCAGGCTGGCTTTTATTAAAAATATTTACCATATCAGAGGATGCATCTTCCTGCTTCTCCTTGGAGTGAGAAAAGAAACTGTCATCAGAAAAAAAAATTAGGAATGCTTCCAACCAGAAGGCCAAGAGGTAGATTTTCAGTCAACTTCTCTCAGAAATAAGATGCAAAAAATCCCTCTACTATTTGTGTTCAACTTTCACTCTCAAGGCAAATTTAAGTAATTCTCCAAAGACAGGTTTTGCAGGATCGTGAAATACTTTAAAAACCTTTTATACGTTCTAAACATAGCATGAATACATACCTTGATTTTACAATCATATTTCCCCCTATACTGACCATTTGTAAAACACAGAAACGGTTAGAACTCAATTTGACAAAACACAAGTATGGAAACTCCTTGTACGAAACTCATGGGGAAAGATACCCCCATTTATTTAAAAACATCATTATATGATACAAGGCAAGTTATTCCTAAGACCTTTAAATTTTAATTTCCCACTAACAGCTTCAACAAAAGGGAAACCTGATCAAACATGTTTATCATTTAAAAGAAAAAGTCGGGTTAGGAGCCTGTGTGATGAGGCCAGAGCAGAGCAAAGCAAAATACATCATGTTTTTCCTCTTTTTGAGCTCTGTGAAAGTATTTTCTGATCTGCTCTGCGATGGGAGGAGAAGGAGAAGAGGAACTGGGGGAAGAATGTACCTGCATGTTTGTGCTGGGTTGGGTATTTCTTTCCCTCCTTAAGTTTTGATTTAGGGTTAGGATTTTACTCTCCGAGAATGACTTTCAGTGTTTTTCACAGAAATTATGACTTTGGTGCACTCCTTAAAAATGATAAAGTTCTGCGATTAAGCTGCCAAAAAATTTCTGCCAAGTAAAGTTGAATGTCAGCACTACATTTCCTTCAGGAGATAGTCCTGACATAACAGGAAAAAGCATAGGGAAAATTATATGTTCATTATTTCATAATAAGATGTATGACCATAAAGATGTTTATTTCAATCTTAATATTAAACAGCCTTCAGCAGGATATTTTCCCTTGCCTCATTTAAAGAAGTGGTTTCTATGAAAGAAATCTTTGAAAAAGGTTCTTCACAGAAATATTTTCAGCGGCATTTCAAGTGTGTATAAATCATTACATTCACAGGCTGACATTAAAAACAGAAGACTTCTGTGTCTGAAGAAAGAGGTTATTCAGAAATAGTGAAGAGAATAATTAGAATTCTTACTACATGCTTTTAAACAATACAGGCTAAACTGTGTATCAAGTCAGAGCAAGAAAATAGAGTTTTCTTGCATTTCACATTAAACAAATCATCTGACAAAAACAAAGAAACTGTCCTGGGAACAAAAATCCATGACTTTTCCCGCTTCCAAGGCGAGCACCCTAGCAAGGGTACTGACTTTTTGCTCCTTTTTAGTTTATCCCTATTATCCCTAATAAACATAAAATTATGTTTATTTAGTAACACAATTTCAAACAGAAAGAACGAAGAACAACCTCCGCACAACGGCGTAACCCTCTGGGCTTCTGGATGATCTCCTGGAAGATGGTGGTTCTGGATCCACCCACGTACATAACCACGACTAAATTTTACAGTAGCTTGCTGCTCAAAAAAAAAAATCAGCATTAGGTGTGTTCAACAGCGCAATTCCATGAAGCCCTACTAAGAAAACCCCAAATTCCTGGAGTTTGGGGTGACTTGAATGAGATGAGCTGCAAGCAAGCTCATCTGAGACAACCACAGATAACCAGGCTGCTTTAGAAGTGGTTAAGAAGTTGAAGTAGGTGAACTGAGAGTTTTTCCTGTGTGCACCTTTGAACAGAAGATGCGATTTCGACATCATCTTAAGCGCCAGTATAAGAGCCCACGGTGCTGCAAGGGATGGTCTCGCCCTTCTCGCTGCCTTTGTATCTGCACTAACAATCTTGAAGCCCTGAGTCAAGTCGGGTTGGTTTACAGATCCAAACAAACTCCATCCCGGGAATTTAAAAAAAGAAAAAAACCAAACAACTTTCAAACATCAACAAGCTGATCTGACTGCTGCTTGAGGCAGATCAGAAGGCAAAGCCACATTTTGATGCGGCATCTGGCAATAAAGTGCGCTTGGGCCAATTAAGAAACTACGTGTTGAGGTGCTTGATATTCTGCTAATCCTGGACTAGATCCAAATAAAAAAGGAGAAGATAATTGACAGTCATTAACTTCTAAGAATTAGTGCTCATCTGTTCACACGTCTTCATACTAATTATGCAAAGTACCTTGCTTTACAACAGGCTAGCCTGTCACAACTTGGTAACAGACACGGCGCTGCAAGCCATGAATGTTGGCAAATAAAGAGAATATCAACAACGGTGCCTTTCTCCATCAGAAGGAACAAATAGATTTTTTAAGCAATGCCTCGCAGTATTTTATTTATGTTTCCACAACGCGTTCCTTTTCTTCTGCACCCCTTGCTGCTAGCTGGATTTATTCTACGCTCAACCTTCCTTTTCTTGACCTTGTAATCCAGTGCTAATAGTGCAGCAAGGATCTTAGCATTGATCCCTGATTGATTCCCAGAGGCTGGTTTTCCATACGGCTGGGACAGCCACAGCTGTGATCAACGTGCAAATTCAGTTGACAAAGGATGTGATTTCACCGTGTTCGGTATGTTTTGCTTCATATTGGCAGATGTTACGCTCCTCCCCCACAAAGGCCAGGCAGTCCTAAAAACCCACACGTGGTTTTTAAGATAGCAGCGAACAACGGGGGAAAAAACTGAGACATGCCTGGCAAGCTCCTGCAAACCCTCACGTTAGCAAGGCTCATCTTCAGGGAACGGCTTGAAAAGATTCACGTTGCCGACCTAAGACAGACTCCGGTTTTAACCTTAAATACTTGATTTAAAATAAATAAATTAAATTGAAAGATAAAGCAGTTTATTGTTTTCCAAATCTTGTTAACTCGTTGCTACCACCATCTGTTTCCACTCTACCACCCCACCCCCCCCAAAAAAAAAAATCAGGTTTCTTTTTCATGGGTCTTTTGTTGACCTCACAATTTCTACCAGAAACATTACTATTGTCTGCTTATATCACAGTACAGGATTTCCCTGGATTTCCCACAGTCTGACATTATGACCAGCTCGAATATATTTGTGCAAACAGAATCCAGAAGTCCAACTGAGTCAAATACTCCCAGAATTTCAGTAATTTCCAAAGCAGTGCATTTGAAATTTGCCATCTAGTTCAACAATAATATGACTTCTCAGCTTTTTTTTTTTTTTTTTTTTTTTTTTTTTTTTTTTTTTTTTTTTTTTTCCCCTTAGCTCACCAAAATAACTCTGTTTTACTGCTCGGCAAAAGACAATGGCATTCACCTACCCTAAAATACATGACAACTTTCCATCTATTTTCAACTTTTCCCCTCAACGAACACAGGGAACTTGACTGTAAATAGGATGTCTAGCAACTTTAAAAACACTCTGCATGTTGAGCAAGGAGCCAATGTTAAAATTAGATGTAAAGAAAGAAATTGCAACTCTGTGTGCATTTTACAGGACCAATTCCCCTGCTTCTTGACTTTAAATGGACAGTAATATTCAATTCGGTAATTCAGAGACCTCAAAGCACTGAGGAACAAGCATGAATCTCTCCTTACCAAACGTCTGGGACTACCTGATGCCATTTACAAATGACAAGCTTGTTCAGGATCTTTGGCACTTCAGCACACCTGAACAGGAACACTATTTATTAAGAAAGCACATCAGTATTCATACTGGTATTTTCTGTGAGCACACAGGACAGTGCAGCCTGCTGACATACTTGTTTACTGTCAGCAACTCACAGGTTGGACCTCAACATCAGCTCAAAAGCTGGAAACAAAGTGATGTTCTTTCATGGGTGCAATCAAATGGCAGGTTGCCCATCACCTACACACACATCCAAGCCAGTTAGACATCCAGCCTTGATTCATTCTGTGTTTAATGGGCTGATATACGAATACCAAGTCTGTATTTTCACTTTTTCACTTCCTCACATTGCAGCGTGTTATCGAGGACACCAATTATTCCCCCTCAAAAGACACTGTCACCTTACAAAATGCCAATATTTGAAGAAGTAGGAAGGATGAGCAGCTCCGTTGTAATTCTTCTGCCATCAGTTAATCTCCGATCAGAAGGACAAGGCAAGCGTCCAGCCCTTCAGCAGAAATCAGAAGTTAAAGGACAGTGCCTTAAGACTAAACGGACTTTCAGAGCCCATTCCTGGGCCACAAGCACTGCAGCCACAAAGCACGAAGCCAGATGCTTTGCCACCAGTTCAAGCTGAACAAGCACAAAGGGGTAACTTTGGCTCAATCTCCACAGGCAGCCAAGTTAACGCAACAGCTCTGCTCCCCTCCTTGGCAACTTTTTCCTTCCCAAGCACTGATACTATCTTCCAGTCCATATCAACCACATAGTCCCACATCCCTCTTAACTTTGGCTGCAGCTTAGCCCTCAGCAGACCCCAATCCACCTTCCCTAACCTGGTAGAAGCCCATCCATATGCAAGGAATGGGGTTTGTTTCTCTCTTTTTTTTTTTTTTTTTTTTTTATACAGTGCATTCCTTAAAAAAAAAAAAAAAATTAAAAATTGGTGAAACTGCTATTACAAAATCCTGAACCTCAGCATAATTACATAAGGAACACATGGATACAAACTGTTAAATCTTTCAACACACACATCCCCTGCTAAAACTGGTTGGGAAACCACAACAACTCTTCCATCCGCACACCGCCACGCTCCCAAACACCCCACTGAATGCTCCTCTGAAGCTGTAGGAAAAAAAGCCACATACTAAACCATTATGCAATTAAAGCCATAGTGGTTTTAGAGGGTGATAGTATTAGGCATATAGGCACAGAGAATGTAAAAAATTAATCCAAGTACTCATTTTGCATTTCCCCACATCAACACGGCGAGAACCAATCTGTATTATGTTACAAACATGGGTAGTTAACAACAAGGATTTGCCTACTCTGTTTTACATAAAGTTAATGCAAAACTGGGTGGGTCCAGAGCACTACCAAATACAACAAATTTGCCCTGATTTTAGAGGGTGATATTTAACAAGAGCATTTAATAGAAATTTTGTTCATAAACTCATGTATTCTTAAGGAAAACATTCACCACTAGACACATGAAACATGACATCAACTTCTAAAACGACAAACACTTTTTTGGGCAATACTCTTAGCT
>NW_020799098.1:1827911-1837756 GCF_003259725.1 Athene cunicularia | reverse complement strand
CAAACCTTGCCAACCAGCATCATCTGCACAAGGCCCTGTCTGTGCTGGCCGGGTCCTGGTACCAGCACAACCGCCCTCACTGACACCTTTTATTGCTTTACACCAGAAATTCGGGGGGTGAGGAGAGCAGACCCCCAGCCTCCCCCCCCCCCAAAACAAAGCCGAGCTTAACCTCCCTCCATCCTGCCTTGTCCTGCCCAGCTCAGAGCTGCCAGCCTCGCCACAGGCTCTGGACTTTGACACCCCCTCCCTGCTTCCCCAGTCTTTCCCATTTTACTGTTACTGCCTCTTTCCACCAGCCCTTGGGCTTGTGTGTTGCATCATTACCAAAAAAAAAACCAAAACAAATAAACACCCCAAAACCAACACAAAATGAAAAAAACAAAACAAAACAACAACAACAACAACACAAAAAGCCATCAGATCCAGCACCGTGCTGCCGGATTTTAGGTCCCGCGCACAGACACCCCCAAGTATCTATAATGAAAGGGCTGAGGTCAACATGATGCGGGGAAGGATTTGGAGCTGGGATTTAACGAGCTGTGCAGCGTGCGTGGCTTGAAACCTGTTCATCACGCATCCCCGGGCTGCGGGGGACAAACCCTGCATCCTCCTGCCTCGTCATCGTAGCCCGGAGGAGAGGAAAGCTGCCCCATGGCATGACAAGGGGTTGAGTAAGCATTAAGGAAAACTGAATTTGCTGTCGCTGCTCTCATCCCCCCATGTGGTGCCTCCCCCCCGCCCAGCCCCTGAGAAAGCCCAGCGTTAATCTGCGAGGGCTGAGCTCTCCGTGCTCCTTCTTAATCACCCCGGCTCCTCATCCCTGGTGGAGAGCGAGATAAAACCACTCGTCTGCGTCGTGTTTTCATTGTGCTAGTTATTTGAGGAGCGTAAAGCCCTAAATCTGCAGCCGTTGGGTGGGATGGAGACGCAGGCTGCTAAGAGCAAACTCCTTTTTCACAGAATCCCAGAATCATCCAGGTTGGAAAAGCCCTTGCAGCTCCTCCAGCCCAACCATGACCCTCCCCCTGACCGTTCCCAACTCCCCCAGATCCCTCAGCGCTGGCTCAGCCCGACTCTTCAACCCCTCCAAGGATGGGGACACCCCCCTGGCCCTGGGCAATGGGACCCCAGTGAAAACGGGGGGCACACAGGGAGTGACCGAGGGCTCTGCGCCCCATGCACACCTCGCTCTTAACTCAGGTGAGAACACGTTCCATAGAGTTATTTCTTTTTTCCCCTCCCCAAACCAAATCGGACTTCCCTCACTGCTGCGGAGCAAGGACAAGATAAATATGCTGGGCCATGACCCAGCTGCCCTGGGGCAACTGGGAAGCATTTTAGCTGGCCTCACCGATAAAGCTCGGAAGGGTTCGATGTACAGATGTCCCGAAGCTATGGGTCACACCACCCAGCCCTGGCTTGTGTGCTGAAGGGGAGTTGCCATCATCTCCATCCTCAGCTCTCCCTCTGAAATGAGCATGCTATGGCAACGTCAGCAGTGGGAACTGAAGCGCTGCAAGGTAAAACAGACATTTTGCTGTTTGCCAGTGTTTCTAAAACCCCTTTGCCTTCCCTCCAGAAAGCCCCTAAACTGCGTCCCTCCTGTCTCTCTCATGGTATGAATGGGACAGTCTCCTGCAGAGCTCCTGCTGGTTTTCCCCATCCTAGTCTGTGGACCCCCAGTCTCCAAAAGTGTTCCCCAGGCTGCCTCCACATCCAGAGCTCCTGTGAGGAAGGGGACACGTCCTAACAGTGCGTCCTTGCTGGCCTTTCCCCACAACAAGCACCGTCCTTAACATTTGGGTGCTGTGTTGGCTCCTTCCATCTTCTTGCCAAGCAAGCAAGACCCTGATGGCCTTGACCCATCACCATAGGGGTGTTCACGTGCCTGCCCAGGGGTGTGCAGAGCTCCAGAGCACCAGAAACACAGCAAGACCTTGGTGAGGGAGGAGAGGAGAGGGGACAGGGACCTCCTCGGGACAGAGGTTAATGCAACTCTGCTCTCAAGGCTCTTCTTTCACCCAACAAAGGAAGATACAATACACCACCGGTGCATTGCAAGAGGCTGTTACCTGCAGCCTTTCATTTCCCTTGGGTGCAGGGCAACACAAAAGCAGACCAACATCTGGAAAAGACTCAACAGGGAGGTCAGACTTCCTGGCGAAGGAGTGATGTGGAAGGGGAAGGAGTGTCTGGCAGCACGGCTGGGAAAGGACGTCAACTATTGTTCCTGCTCCCCAGCTTCCTGAGCTTCACTGTCCCACTATTGTTCCATGGTTTGAAGGCTGAAAAAGCTGCATGAAATCCATAACAATTGCCAAAGAAAGGAAGAGGAAAGCAGAGTGCTTTGGAACAGGGGGAAAGCTGTTGATGATGTTCCTTGGTGGGTCCTCCTGACCTAGATCTTGTCCAACAGTAAACCACCAAATCTGGGTTAAGTCTCTGTTCACTTGACCTGACAGGGCTCTCTCTCGCTGTGCGTTCAGCTTGGGTACCTCAACACTGGCATCTGCCATTGGGAACAGCTGCCTTCGCACCCTCTCCCATGAATACCCATTTATTTTTAGTAAATCCCTGCTGCACCAACAGAGAAAACAATGTTGGATATAGAGAGGCCAAAAATAGCTGTTGTTCCCCCCGAGACATGCACCTGGAGAGGTTCTCCATTCCCCCGCCCAGGAGGAATGCCTAAACTTCTCACCCCGGGCTGGCGGCTGCTCGGGAGGCTGGAGGCTGCATTTTATTTAAAAATTAATTCATATATCTCACACGACTGACACGTGCACGACCCTTCCCTGCAAAAGGCGTGGGCTGCTGGATTTGTCGCCTGCAGGAAGGCTTTAATGTCCTGGTTCTTGCCAAGGAGCCATCCACGAGCCATCCCGGAGGATTTTCCGTGGAACCCCAGTTTACCAGCAGGAAAACCTGTGTCTCCACACCTTGTGTTC
The DNA here is from genome assembly GCF_003259725.1 of Athene cunicularia. Classification (NCBI taxonomy): domain Eukaryota; kingdom Metazoa; phylum Chordata; class Aves; order Strigiformes; family Strigidae; genus Athene; species Athene cunicularia. The sequence goes on along the minus strand of NW_020799098.1, from coordinate 1,834,805 downwards.
AACCAGGCAGAGGCAACCCCAGTACTAGAACCAGAGGTCACAGCTCCAGCTCCGGCTCTCGTGATGGTGCCAGGCACAGCTGAGGTGCAGGTGGGAACGGGGAGCAACCACAGCACAACGGCTACAAATAAAAACAAACAGAAAAGCTTTATGGCTCACACAAATCCCACAGTCAGCTTCCAGCTTCCTATGAGCCAAGGGTCCATCTTTCGGGGCTTTCAAATTATTTTTTTTTTCTTATCCCTGTGCAGCATCAAGATTACAAGGAGCCATTTCCCCACTGAAACATTGCTTTTAAGGAAATAATTCAGACTTCTTAGAGAGAAAAAAAATGAAGCGTGCCACACTTGCATGGTAAACAAACAAGGTAGTCCTCAGCTGTGTTTCATAAGACTTGTTTTTCCTCCCTTCTGTTCAGATTTATGGGACCCTGATGCATTTATGGGATCCCATAAATGTTTCAGCAGAGTCCACCCTCCAGGCAGCACCCTGAGAGCAGCCGATGTTCATACCGAGAGCAAACTTGCTGCCTACAGAGCTCTTCATGCAAAATTTATGAATAGAACCAGACAGGGATAAAACAAGACTGTAACAAAAGTTTCCCACTTTTTACCTTGGGAGGAAAAATTAAATAGTAAGTTATGATAATGATAAAAAACCCCTCCTACTCATTTATCCAAGTTCTTTGGGCTAAAATTTTAGTTCTTCTCGAGTGCTATTTCGAGAGGAGAAATATTCAGATTTCCTCTACCCTTAAATTATTGCTTTATTCTCATTGCAAAAGGCAGCCCCCAAGTCAAAGAAAATAAAAAGACAAGTTAGCTCTCCATCAAGCTGAGGTCTGCATGTTTATACCACCATGAATCCGGCACCGTGCGCCTGTGAAACAGAGGGTGGGTGGAGATGCAGGAGAGGATGGGCACACGACACACCGAGATTCTGCAAGCACAGGAAACATCACAAAAACAGCAGTGCTGACCCGGAGCTACCCAGAGATTTTTATTTTTTTTTTCTTATAGTCATGGCTCTTTGTAAATTAAGAGTTTAGCTAAGAGATGAGGCTGAGGGTGATGATGAACGAGAAGGGGTTTATTAGACGTTCCGTCTGCAAAAGTTCCTCCATGCAAGTAGGGAATTTGGTGCTGTTGGTGGTCATTGTTGAAGTTGCCGTTGACTTCTTCAGTGGTGGTTGGAGCAGAGAGGCGTTTGCTACCAGATGGGGGAATCGCCATTCCTGAGGATAATTCAGTGTCTGGCTTCTTAATCCCAACATGGTCTTGAGCATCTCTAGGTATAACACTCCTTGATGAAAAAAGAAACATTATTTTCTAAACTTCTGCCCGGAATCATCTCCATGGTGTTACTCTGGCTCCATGGAATAAAACTCAGAGCTCAGCTACCCACTCACGGTGTGACCCTGGAGGTTAAAAGCAGCATTTTCTAAAGCCGTTTGGCAACATCACATTTAGGAGTGTGGGATTTTGTCCGATGAAAGACAGGAAATAGTTGTCTGGAGTGATGTGCTGTCTTCTCTCCTCTAACCCCCTGGATGCTCTGGAGAGGCTCTTCAAAGGGGCAGAAGTCTGGATATGTCTTAGGATGGTAGGGAAGTTCAGGTTGGAAGGAACCTCCGGAGGTCTCTACTCCAATCTCCTGCTCAAAGCAGGGTCAGCCATGAGGTCAGACCAGGTTGCTCAGGGTCCTCCAAGGATGGAGACAGTGCAACCTCCCTGGCCCCTGTACCCCAAACCTCAAAGATTTCCCTGGGACATGCTCCTCTCCAAGTGCTTGCCCACAGCCACCACCTACCCACCCTCAGCTCTACAGCTGTCCTCCCACTGGGTGGCCACCGACTCTTGAAGGCAACCAGCCCTACGCCCATCTTTTTTCCCTCCCTTTGACATAGTTGTTTCAGTCTCAGATGAAAAGAGGAATCCAGGACCTACAGTGCTTGCTGTGTGGCCTCCCCTGTGTCTTGTTATCTCCAGAAACAGCCTCCCACCTCTCCCATCTCACTTCCTCCAGGGCTCAAATCCCTCCCCTCACTGTACTCCAGTCTTCCAGGAGCCTCCTCTCAATGCTGCCTGGGGATACACTTCTTAAAACAGGATTTAAGCCAACAGCATCTGATATTACAGCTCTCCAGCTCAGTCTCAAGTCTCTACCTGCTGGCTTCAACCGTCAGGCTGGGGAGAGGCTGCAACTTCAGGCAATGCAACATCTTCAAAGGCTGGATGTGTAGGTGAAGAGCATCTCCGAGCCTCCTCACGTTTGCCATGGCTCCCCAGCTTGTGGTCCTGGAGAGCTCTGGGCCCCTCCAAAGGGGAGCACAGAAGGTGACTAAGAAAGCAAATTTGCCAGCCCGCATATATTCACTTTAACTCCATTGCATCAGACTGGACAATTTTTAGAGGCTCTGTGAAGATATGAATGAGCCGTGCTGTGCTGGTGCACCTCGCCTCTCAGTTTTCCTCTCCTAAGCAGACTTCCAGAATCTTGTTTCTCTCTCTCCATCTTTCGCCCACCACTTTTCCCAGAAACCCACAAGATGTTTTCCTTATCTGGAGGTTTGCAGTCTTGGATTCCCTGTTTCCAGCTAGCAATGGTTTCTGGCTCAGGAAGGTTGTGAGCTAACAAGGCTGCGGATGTCAGGAAGAGAAGATCCACCTAAGTTTTTCATCTTCTTTTGCCTTTTCCTTCAAGTGAGATATTCATGCTGCCGATGCCAACATCTTCAACAGCTCCCACCCTCCTCCATGCTCAGCCCAGCGCTGTTCACCTCCTTTTGCAAGAGGAGGAACCACCAAGGGTGCAGTGGGAATAGGGACCTAACTCCTCTTAACTCATTTCCCTCCTTTTTCTCCACAGAATGACATTTATGTCCTCAGACTCCCTCACTCATTTCTATCCCATGGAGTGATCGCTGCCTTCAATCTCCTTTTGAACCTTTTTCATGGCAAAAAGCAGCTCCTGGCCAGGTTCCCTGCAGAGATTCCTGGATCTCTGATGAAGCTTTACCTTGCTGACCACTGTACACTCTGCTTGTTGGATCCAGCGGAAGGAAACAGCCGTGACATCATTTGGAAAGCTGTTTTATTCTGATTTGGCTTGCCCAGCGGAAAGCCAGGAGCCCGATCAGCAAACACCGAACGGCGGTCGCCTTCACTCTCTGTGAGAAATTGAACTCATTTGTGCTCATCCATGGAAACGAAGGTGATAATTAAAACCAGCAGCACTCCATCATCCTCCTCCATCCCGCTGCAGTCCAGAGGGAGGAAGGCTGAGCTGGCAGGCACAGCCCTGTTTGGTGAAGGGGCCGTGGGAACCGTCGGGGACCCGCGGGTGGGACAAAGCCAGCAGCCGAAGCACAGCTCCGGGCTCAGCTCCCAGGTTTTGTTCAGTGACGGATGGGGATGAAGGCATTGTCCTCCCGAGCCGTTTATTCATGGATTTGATGTTCGGCACGGATCCTGGTGCTCCACCGGGCGCACGCCGTCAGCGGGCTGGGCTGGGCTCAGCAAGCATCTTTGCGTGGCAGCATTCAGGGCTCATGAGCCGCCATGTCCCTCTGTTACCAAGACAAATTAGAGGAATACAGTTCATTTTATGGCTCACCCTGACCGGGTCAGCTTTGAAGCCACTAGTAAAAGGATCCTTTGCAAATCAAATGCATGATTACAGAGATTTGGAAGGAAACGCGAAGGGAAAAATGTAGTATTCGGTCAATTTGCTGCCCTTTGGAGTGCAGCATTTTCACATCGGCAAGCAAGAAAAACAAAAGCACTCATTTACGAAACAAGCAGAGTCTAAAACCCAGCCTTGGGAAGGAAAGCTGCTGAGAGCTTCCCCATTCCCAATTATTCTTGTGAAACACGCAGCTTGGGAAAGCACAAAGGCATAACCAGCCATAAATCTTTGTTTACTAATAAACTTCTCTCTCCCTACCTCTAGGACAGTTACAGCTGGAAAGTGAGACGCTACATACAGCCTGTTGATTAACATGCTGGGAAAATCACCGAAAATCGGAGCTGGCAGGCAGGCTTCAGAGAAACTCTCTTCCAACACCAGCGAGCAACCTTTATTGTGTTTTATGAGCTGGAGAATCTTAAGAGACTTAAGGGAAAGCATCTAGAAGTAAGACGCAGCTGCAAAGAGCTTACGGGGAAGACACAGCGTTGACATTATGCACAGGCTGAGGCTCCCTGTTAGCTGCGCTTTGGCCCCACGTTTTAGGGAATAACAGCCCAAAAATCTGATTTTTGGCTGGTCTCCACTGCAGGGCTGAACACGGAGTGTTGGAGAGGTTGGGATTTGCTGGAGCTGACTTCCTCATGACTCAAGAAACTTTCGGGCTTGCATCACCGCACCTTCCTTCAGCAGTGCCCATCAGTTTTCCACCCACATTACTGCAGGGAGAGCTGCTGGTCTGTGCTGCAGGACACGCGTGAAGCACTTGGGCGGAGGATTATTTCAGCTTGTTTCACCTTTGCCAACCTCACCATGTTGTTGCACACACCGTGGGCCAAGTTCAAAGATTAAACCTGTGTCTTCAACAAGAAAAAAACTCTGATTCGATAGGGACAGCAGCCCTGATTTCTCATCCCCAGGCACAGGCAGAAACTGTGTCACTAACCCAGAGCACAAAAGCCTTTGTGGGCTCTTTATCCCTTGCACTAAACCGACACCAGCCTCTACAAGACCATGATTTATAACTTTCTATCTACCCCGAGGGCTGTCCCAGCCGGCACAACAGTGATTTGAGCAGGAACAACTTTCTCAGCGGGTGTTTGTAAAGTGCTAGATGCAACGGAGTGGTATCTCAGTGGGGAATCCCATAGGCCTTAATTTATTGATTATCATTAGTAGTAACAGTAGTAATACAACAGCAGAGAGATTAAAACACCCAGTGCACAGGCAGAGAAAGCTCCCAGAGCTCAGCCAGCTGGCGAATGGCTAGCGGGCTCGCTGAGAAGTGGTGTCACCCGTTCTTTAACCACACGGTGATGTCTCTTTGTACTTCACCCCAAAGACCGCATCCATCTCATCGCCCACATGCTGTCTGAGAGGGCTGGTTCCATCCCAGGGAGCGCCTACGCTTGTCGCTCTCACCTAAGGTCACTGGGTTTGACGGGCGGCGTGGAAAGGAGGCGGCTGGTTTTCCTGTTCCCCGAGAAACGCGGTGCTGAGCCAGCTGGGCAGCCTCTTCCCAAGGGGTTTTCCCACCGCTTCGGCTCACACTTGCCAGCTTTCCTTGGGGAAGGGGCATTGTCAGCCCCTTTCCTGGAAGTCATGTGTGACACCCGGTAGCAGCAGCTGCGTTATTTATGTAGCTCTGCTTGTCAGCTGGAAACACAATACACAAAATGGTCTCTGAGTAGCTGCTTGCGCAGGGATGCAGGGCACACAAGCAAAACTGAAGTCACAGCTCCCATTTAAGCAAGGGCTGTGCATGCCTCCAAATGACAGGAGAGAAAAAAAAAAAACAAAACAAACCAAAACATCCTCTTAAAAAAAATATCACATGCTTTTCTTTCCAGTGTTTCAGGAGCTTCCTTCAATGGGAGAGTGCAGCGAGTCAACTGCGTCTGTTATAATCTTTCCTCACGTAAAAATTTTCATTTCTGCAGATATTTTAAATGAAAAAACAAAGTTAATCTACCAGTCTTTGTTTTTTTTCCACCATCCAATGCTGCTGTATCTGAGATGTAACATGCCAGCGTGCGTTCACCGGTGAAAATTCCCCCCCAAATGCAGAATACAGCCTTTATTAACAATTTTAGGCTTGAAGCTGCCTATGCAAGTGCTGAATACATAAGGGAGACTTGTGCTGCGAAAGCACCTTTGGGGGTCACCCTGCACTGACCCCGTGGGAAAACCTGGCCAAGATTATGTGGACATGTTAAAGACAGGGTGGGAAGATAGAAAGGAGGAGGATGCCTGTGTGCCAGATCACAGACACAACATCAGGTGGGTCAAGAAGCAAAATCCACTGTGAGAGCACAGCAGAGATGTGAGAGTCTTGATGCTCTTATGCAAAAGACTCTGGATGCTCAAGCAAAGGGTCTGGTAACAGGTTTTGGGTGGAAAATGATGCCCCCATACACTACGTTTCCCTGTTGGACCTCTGTAGCTTGCTCCCTTGAGTCAAAATCAGCTTTTTGAAGCTCCTATCTTTCCAGCTTTGCTGCCGGTTCCCTCAGCAATAAATCTGCTTGCCGATAGCCCTCAGCAGGCAGCACTGAAGGGTTGTTTAGTCCGTAATCCTGTGAAATATGTAATCAAATTTCTTAAGTCTTTCTGTTTTTCTCCTTCTGCACTCACAAGAGGTGGAACACGAGTCCTTTGCAGATGTCTGCTGGCCCCGAGACCCACGGGGAGGTTGGGCAGCAACCGTCAGCCACAGAGCTATTAGCAAATGATGTCCCTGTTTCCTCTTCACCCTAAACTGGACTTCTTTGCTTCGACACTCACCACAAGACATGAATCACAGCCATGTGAACTGGCTGAGTCCCAGATTTTTAGGAAGAGGTGATAACCAAAGCAGCAGGCTCAACCCCCTCAGGTCCAGAGAGGAAAGTCCCCTGTTTGGCTTCCCCAAGAAACCAATTGCCCATCTTGGCTGTTACTGGCACTGTGGTGGCACCTAGAAGCCACAAGAGAGATGTGAGGGCCCTGACTGATGGAGAAAACCTGTGCACATCTGGTGTGGCGATGCTGCTCCCTGTATCCCCAGCAACGAGCACAGCGACGGGGCTCAGCCAGACTGGGATCTCCGCTTTAAAGGTGGGACCTGCCTGCAGAGGTCATGAGCTGGGGACAGGCCAGGACAGCTGAGACGGAGCCGCCGCAGATTCCTGAAAAAAGGAGCCCGTTTTTGCACAACCCCACGTCCAG
>NW_020799098.1:1823461-1827861 GCF_003259725.1 Athene cunicularia | reverse complement strand
AAAAAAAAAAAAAAAAAAAAAAAAAGGTTAATATGCACCTAAGCTTCTAGGCCCATTACTCTGGCTTTTTTTAAATATTTCAGCCCTATTTTCAAAGCACAACCCCCCACTGGAATAAATCACTGCGAGAGGCAGAACTGAAAACAGAAAGTGCAACGAGAAACAACTCGCATCGATGACTTTTTCTGATATTGCTGAGGTCTTTGCAATGCACTGGATTTGTCTTCCCAACGTTTGTCATCCCGACCTTACAGAGCTGACACAAAGGCGTTTGAAACAAATACCACATTTATTTAAGCTGCAGTTTTTCCTTAGAAATTTTGTACCTAAATGCTTTAGAGGATTAGTACAGAGTGACCTGCAGCAGGGTGGGAACTGAACTCTATTGCCAGACTAGTTGGAGGCTAAAATTATCTGTGCTGGAGCCATACCTCTGCAGGAGCTTTGCAGGGATTGAAAATCCAATTTCAAGTTATTCAACCACCGTGAAGCCTTTAATGCTTGCAAAATTTAAGGTAAAAAAAAAAAAAAAAAAAAAAAAAAAAAAAAAAAAGAAAATGAAAGAAAGAAAAAAGAAACAAGAACAACACACCATCAACTTCTCTTCTGGCGTGACAGGATAAACAAATCCAACAAGGTAAAGTAATCAGGTATGTGTCTGACAGGGCACAGCATGTCAAAAATACTCAGAAACTCACTTTAGGCATTGATGTCCTACAATTCCCTAGGGACTAGAGAAGCTTTTTTCCCATCCTTGAATCACAAGCAGTGGCACGGATATGCTCGCAGGGTGCAGAGGAGGTGGGAATGCATTTTGCTCCGGGATAGAACAGCCCATGCTGTAAGATTGGACACAGATTTCAGTTTTGAGGGGTGGATTTTCAGTTGCAGGAGCAAAGCAGAGAAGGACGGACTCATTGTGCCTGTGAGCCACTGCGAACACGACGGGCTGGGCCAGGGGAGACACCACCCAGGGGACTCAGTCTGGGCTATCCAACCAGTAAGTGGTTGGGCTGCTTGGAAATATCATGGTCTGGTTTTTGAAAGGCACCGGTACACCTGAATGTTTTGTTCAGCTTTGCATCTGACACCCATAGTGACTCTACCTTGAAGCCAAGGACCATGTTCCTGCAGAGCAAGACCAGGCGTTTTAAGAGAATCCCGGAATCATCCTGGTTGGAAAAGCCCTCGCAGCTCCTCCAGCCCAAGCATGACCCTCCCCCTGACCGTTCCCAACTCCCCCAGATCCCTCAGCGCTGGCTCAGCCCGACTCTTCAACCCCTCCAGGGATCCCGGGGACTCCCCCCTGCCCTGGGCAGCCCATTCCAACGCCCAACAGCCCCTTCTGCACAGAAATCCTTCCTCAGAGCCAGCCTGACCCTGCCCTGGGCAGCTTGAGGCCATTCCCTCTTGTCCTAAAGTCAAGGGATAAGGAGTCTGTGCAAAGGAATCACCAGGGCCAGCAAAAAACGGGTGCAGCAGGAGAAATCCCTGGGGCCAAATCACCCTCCTGTGACGGCTGCATCCTCAAAGCAAGACGTTGGTCGTTTCTGGAGGGTGGCAACACTGTGGGGACTCAGTGATTAATTCTCTCTGCTACATCGGGAAAACATTTTTCCTGCCTCCTCCCCATGCCAAAGAATCACCCAATTGTAGTGAAAAACCAAAAGGGCGCATCTGAACCCAGCCGTCAAAACAGGATTCTTGAGAGATTGCATAGAGAAAAGGCATGCCCATCTTCAAGCAGAGTGAACTCACACCACCAGATTATTTGCTTCAAAACTTCCTCATAAGGGATATAAATTTTGGTATGGCAGACCCAGGCACTGCAGAAATGCTGTGTTGGATCAGGTGTATGCACAGCAGATCTTTGATACTACGCAGCTCTTCCATATGCCAGAGAAAGATACAACCAACACTCGATAGTCAGAAATTAATGAAGCAATATTTACATGGCAAATAAAAAGGGGGGTTAATTTTTTTTTTTTTTTTTTTTAAACAGAAAAGCAGATTCACTACCTGAACATGTTGCTGAGGGGCAGGCGGGGATATTGCAGCACTGGTTCTCTGCACTGAGATGCCTCCAACCACAGGTGCTCCAGTTCCACCGCCTGTCCCTGCACTTGGTGGAGGGCTCTCACCCCCGGGTCTGGTGCAGAAGGTCACCGAGATGCGCACGGTGCTTCCAGCCTTGCAGCCTCTTATTGACCAAGAAAACCCGCTGTGGATATTTCATGGCTTGGCTGGATTTGAAAATGATGCAGGAAAACAGCTATGCCCCCTGAAATGTCACAATAAATCAGCTTATCTATGTTTTTATTGCTTCTCCAGTGTCCCTATTGTGTCCTACCCTTCTGGACAGACCTCCGAGGTGTCGGGGCTGACAAGATTCTCTAGGGTGCTCCTCTGGCATGCAGTTAGCCCTAAAATTTGTCACTGGAATGGATATAACTGAGCCGTCCCATTTGCACATCAAAACTCAACATCATGACGTGGTGACCACCCTCTCCAGAAATGATCACAGTGGTTTGATAATCAGTGAGCGGAACTTCTAGAGGAATGCACACCTTTGCATCTCAGCTAGATGTCCAGAAACGTGGTGCTGGATGGACATAATCTGATGTTTGCCGTATTTCTGGGTGGGAAACAGCTTGTCCTTGGTAAGGCAAAGTGACAAATGTGAAAGCCAAGAGGTGACCTCCCTCAGTTTGCAGGCAGACATCACTGTACGTTCAGCTCGACTTCCAAGGTTGGTTCTGAGCCACTGGTGAAATCTAGGACTTACAAAAGGAGGTGGCTACACTGAGTTTGGTTCCTGTATTTATTTCGAGGTGCATATTTAAGGAGGCTTTCTCCTCTGGAAGGGCTGGTCATGCAGCAGGAGCCATACAACGATGCCTTGTGCCACGTGTTGCCTGCAGCATGAGCTCTCGTGCTGCAGGTCTGGGTGCTGGGCTGGGATCCCCGGGGAGTGATCACCACATTTGTGATGGGGGTCTCCACCTGCATGGAGAAAAGGCAATTCCAGCCAAAATGGGGAGTCACAAACCTGGACGAGAAGCTGCACTTGGAGCTTCTCATGAGGAGAAACCATCGTGGCCCATGGGAGCGCTCCTTCACAAGGCTCTCAGTACCAAGAGACAGGTCTAAATAAATCACTGGTAATCCACAGGGCATTAGTCTGGCAGTTTCTTTTTCCTGCAGGACGCACTAGCTCAGGTCCTGGGACCCTCTCTGAAACATGTACAGCAAATAAACACCCGAGATCTCCGGGTATTCACAGCTCATGGCGCTGGGAGGTTTGCTCTGAGCAGAGGATCGAGCTCTTTCTCCCTCTCTCTCTCTCTCTCGGGAGGTACCTTAACAGCTATCGACTCGGTAAAGCACAAAATGAACTAAACAGCAGCGCCGTGACATCCTGGTTATTCCTCTATTTACTGTTTGGTCTCACTGTGGACCTTGAGCGACGCCAACTGCAAACAGCAGGATGGAAATTACGTTTGCTCGCTCCCCTAAGCTCCCTGCAGCGTGTGCAAAAGCCCCGAGGACCCAGTCCCATTTTTATTCCTGAATTACGTTAGGAAAAATATTTCTTCCTCCCTGTGAAAATTATTATCCTTCCAGCCAAAAGCTAAGCATGGCTCTAGGGATCCCATCAGGACAGCTGAGTCCGTGGCCAGAGTTAAGTGGAATAGAAATGTGCAAACTCTTTAGGATTCAGCCCGAATTCTCCCGTCGTGTAATTCAGCTTGTCAGCACAGGATAATACGAGTTTCACTAACTTGATGAATGTCTTAGATCATCTTCAGACTAAACAGATGCTGTGCAGAATAAATACACCTATAACTTATTCATTTTAGTGTGCTGAATGATATCCTCAGAGCAGCTAGGGAGGAGGAAAGTGGAGACACTTACCATAACACACTGCTTGAAGAGGACTGCCCTAATAATGATGCTGGATATTGCATCTAAAAAAAAAAAAAAAAAAAAAAAGGTTAATATGCACCTAAGCTTCTAGGCCCATTACTCTGGCTTTTTTTAAATATTTCAGCCCTATTTTCAAAGCACAACCCCCCACTGGAATAAATCACTGCGAGAGGCAGAACTGAAAACAGAAAGTGCAACGAGAAACAACTCGCATCGATGACTTTTTCTGATATTGCTGAGGTCTTTGCAATGCACTGGATTTGTCTTCCCAACGTTTGTCATCCCGACCTTACAGAGCTGACACAAAGGCGTTTGAAACAAATACCACATTTATTTAAGCTGCAGTTTTTCCTTAGAAATTTTGTACCTAAATGCTTTAGAGGATTAGTACAGAGTGACCTGCAGCAGGGTGGGAACTGAACTCTATTGCCAGACTAGTTGGAGGCTAAAATTATCTGTGCTGGAGCCATACC
>NW_020799098.1:1810185-1823411 GCF_003259725.1 Athene cunicularia | reverse complement strand
CTGGGAAACATTTTCTCCTCCTGCCCAGCCTGACCCTCCCCTGGGGCAGTTTCCAGCCGTTCCCTCTTGTCCTGTCCCTGATCCCCTGGGAGCAGAGCCCAGCCCCAGCCTCTCTGCAATGTCCTGTCAGGAGCTGCAGAGAGGGATGAGGGCTCCCATTAGATGATTTACTAAAGGCTTCTGGAATTAACCTTCAAACTAACTTAAATATATCACATTACTATTAACTTAAATAACACCTCAGAATTTTTTGCACACCTGAGAAAACTTCGCTTATACAGGAACTTCTCAGCACTGGGAAGGTTTTGCCTCCCACTTTTTGAATTTATAAACAAAAATCCTCTCTCTCTGTAGGTGCACCAATACGTGCACGGGTGGGTACGCTCCCTTCTTCTGAGAACACCCACAGTGTGGAGACTGGCCCAAATTTGCTATCAGATAGCATAAAACGTTTGAGGCTGGTTGCGCGTTGGTTCATGAGCTGATGCTTCTGCATCCCCAGCAGCTTCGTGCCTCCTGCCTTGGCTGCCGCGGTGCCAGAACTGCCTGTGCAGAGAAGTGCTGCTCTGGCTCATTGCTTTGCAGGCACCAGGAGGCAGCAAATACACAATAAAGGTGCAAAGCCAAACCCAAAATATATCTTGGCTGTCGCTTTGCCTCCTATCGGTGTTGCAGCGCTGGGGAAATAGCAAAATGTGCCACCACCACATTCCTGGTTTTAATTGCAGCAGCTTCTTCTTTCCGGGCCTGCAGAGTTTTGCTGGCTCACCCTGTCCTTTCCCTTTACCTCCAGGCAAAAGCTGACATTTGCTTTTACTGGCAGCCAGATCCTGACAGGAGCTCTGCACCTTGGTGCCAGGGCTGGAAACTCTTCAGGAAAGGAATTGCCCTCCTGGCTTCTGCACGGGCACGGAGCTCGCTTCTGGGGGTACCAAATACAGTGGCTGTTGTGTCACTCAGTGCCTTAAAATGTGGGGATTTGGTGTACTGTGGGGTCTGTGATTTTCTCTCAGGAATGCAAGAATGGCTGCACTGGACTGGGGAAGGTCCCATCAGCCCGTGTCCATCTGCAACAGGCACACACAAAGTGCCCTGCTTTCTCCCAAAGCCTCCTGCCAGTGGGTGCTTGGAAACGGGCTGAAGAGCTCTCCAAATACCAGTGTCATCCTCAAAAACTCCAGAGCGGGCAATCACAGAGGAGAAACACACAAATCAAGTCACAGAATCCCAGAATCCCAGAATCATCCAGGTTGGAAAAGCCCTTGCAGCTCCTCCAGCCCCACCATGACCCTCCCCCTGACCGTTCCCAACTCCCCCAGATCCCTCAGCGCTGGCTCAGCCCGACTCTTCAACCCCTCCAGGGATCCCGGGGACTCCCCCCTGCCCTGGGCAGCCCATTCCAACGCCCAACAGCCCCTTCTGCACAGAAATCCTTCCTCAGAGCCAGCCTGACCCTGCCCTGGGCAGCTTGAGGCCATTCCCTCGGGGCCTGGCGCTGGCTCCTTGGCTCCAGAGACTCATCCCCCCTCTCTGCCCCCTCCTGGCAGGGAGTTGCCGAGGGCCAGGAGGTCTCCCCTCAGCCTCCTCTTCTCCAGACTGAACCCCCCCAGTTCCCCCAGCCGCTCCCCAGCAGACCTGTGCTCCAGACCCTGCCCCAGCTCCGTTGCCCTTCTCTGGCCACGCTCGAGTCACTCAATGGCCTTTTTGGGGTGAGGGGCCCAGAACTGAACCCAGTAATCAAGGTGCAATTTGAGAGAATTCCTGAGCAGCTGACAAGTTATGGGGCTTCTAGCTTTCCAAGGGAGAGGAAGGGGGAAGCCCTTTCTGGTTTGGAATGAAAACTCAGACAAAAAGAAGTACTCCTCTTCCCCAAAAACATCCACACTGCAGTCAGCCCACCTAAACAATGTCAGACTATGTTTTGGCTCTGCATGGACCTTCTTGCATTGAAATGTTGGTGGGCGACAGGCAGAAGGTAAAAACTTTTGCATCTTGCCTTCTCTCTGCCACGTTGGACTGGACCTGTGTGATGGCTGATCTGAGCGATCCCGGTGACCCCCTCACATCCAGCTCCAGACCACATCAAGAGGGACACCATTCTCTTGAAGCAAGAGAGTCTGGGCTGCATCCCTCCACTTGGGAATTCATTTCTGATGGGTTGTGACAGACAACAGGACAGTGTGGAAGACAGTTTTGTTCTCCACTTTGGTTCATCAATACGGTTTGAAGATGATTCCTTACGGCTGTTCCTGCAAAACAGCCCACAGACGCCTTGTCCATGTCCTCAGCTACCCGGCCAGGAGGAAGAACCTGGCTGTGCCTTGACCCCCAGCATCCCACAGACTGGGATGAACCCTTTCCTTCTCCCCAAGATGTGAAAAGGTCTTGTACAGCCTGGAAAGATGGGAGAAATTGCTTCTGCATACTGGTTAAGTCGTCCAGGATTTGGTTCTGAAGCTCTGCTTTTAACAGGACATCAGCTTCTTGCCTCATTTGCACCAGCATTAGCAGCACGAACGTGGAAAATTCCGAGCCCCACAGCACTGACTGGTTGTCACATCCACACATTTCTCACAGACGCTTTCCCTTCCACTCTATCCCACTGCATGGCCTGGCTGTGACAAAGGGGATGTTGGTTTGGGGTTCAAATCACCTGATCCTGAGGACCCCCCAAGAGCTTGTGCACTGACATTTATTTTTTTCCCCCCGTGTTCAGCTCCCTTCGGGGCCATCTTTCTGCAGAGATTTGCTGGCTCTCAGCCCTGAACTACTTTATGATGATGATCCCACAGAGAGCCCTGGGCTGGTTGCAAAGGTCAGGATAATGTGGAGCAGCGCTGCCTTGAGTAGATAAGTTCAGACCTGAGCTTCTGAGGTTCAGGTCTGCTCCTGTCTCTCCGGCTGCACTAACCAAGACTTTGCCAGCAAGCACGAGCACCTGAGCAGCAAATGATTCACCACTGCGTGGCAAATGTTTGGCTGGGATCTTCAGTTGGATTTTGGATACCTGAAGGTAGAAACCAAAACCAAACACCCTCAGCGCAACGCATTTTCTGTTGATCCCATCTTGCATGGCCGCAAGCTGGGTCCATGTCCCAGCCTGAAAGTCATTTTAGCCTCGTCAGAGTGGTTAACGGAGACAACCATCTTGGCTAGGTTGCCTGTTGTATGCTCCTCAGGCGCCTCTGATTCCTATCTCACCACCTGGGTGCTTGACAAATCCTCATGTGTCCTTTGAAGTTTGATGGTAGGCGCTTGTGCAGAAATCTCAGCCATATTTTCAGCTTCTGCTGGTGATACCTGGATCCTGAAGAAAGGTTTGGACTCCGCTGGACCTGCAGAGAAGGGATTGACCGTAACCATTTCCTGCTGCAGGCTCAGACAGTTTTTCTGCTTGGCTTTTGTCATCTGTCCATGCATTTCCCTTCTCCTCTGCTGCCAGGATCTGTACACCGATCACACCCAGGCTGCTGTAGGCAGTGTTCGTAACTGCCAAAACCAACCCAGGCTTCATCTAGGAAAACAAAAGTCATTAAAATTAATAATAACCTGACAGGAACTCATGATACAGTGAATCAGTACTTAAACTCAGAACTTGCTAGGCTCTCTACAGCCTGGCCTTGTAGAGCTTGGAAGCTGGAATAAAGAAGTTTCAAATAATGGTGTGTTCATGCTTGGATTTTAATTATACCCGCATGCAGACACCAATTGACATTTTATGAGTATTTCCCTTAAAGGCATGAGTCTGGGATAACCACAAAATCCAAGGAAGGCAGTGAGTGAATTATGCTTTTCTCCAGCAAGGCATAATTACACCTATTTATTCCACACGCACGTGTTTAATGGTCTTTATCCAACCATCCATCCATCCATCCATCCATCCATCCATCCATCCATCCAACCATCCATCCATCCATCCATCCATCCATCCATCCATCCATCCATCTACAAATTATGTTTGAATGTGATTTCAAGACCTTGTATCTCTCTTTATTAAAGACAGCTCACCCCAGCCTAGTAAACCCTGTGTAAAGGCAATGGGAGGAAAGCCAGGCCTGAACTGCAAGGTCTGCGACAAGCTCCCAAACAGCTGCTCTGTAAATCAGGGGACTTGCATGATCCTATAAATCACCACCCCGATTCGGGTCAGAGGCTGCATGTGCTACACAGAGTAATGCCCCGGACTGCTGGGAACGCTGGGCTCCCACAGGAATAAAGCCAGTGTTTCTCTCCACAGCAAATTGCAAATTAGTGGGGTCTGCAAAGTCCTTGTCTCAGAGGAGCCCAGAACTGAACAAAACAAATCTTGATCTTTTAGGGATTCTGCTGTCACTTGATCTAGGTGTCTGTCTCTAGAGAAGGAAGAAGAAGAGTTGCATTGCCAGATTTAACATTTTATAATGGCTCCACTTGGAAGCTGTTCAGAACCTTGCAAAACAACAAGCAGTCCTGGTGGAGGCAGGTTAGCAGTCAGAGTGCAGGTGAAGGGGGTCAGCCGTGCAAAAGAAAAGTAGTTTGTCCACATTTCTGAGGCCCAATAACTGTACAGAGCCATAAACTATAACAGCTTCCACGCTAGAGTCTCAGCATGCTTGGCACGCAGCAAGCCACCAACATGCGGCCCCCTTGTCTGTCAGATAGAAACCACTCGGTTCACTGGAAGCCAAGGAAATAGGAATACTACAGGATTAAGCCAACTTCAGTCATGCTCTCGTCTGCTCAGCAAACAAACACGGCGTCCTTTCCATGTCGCCGTTTCTCCGTAAGGCACCAAACACATCTGTGAACATCACCCGTCTGAGGGCACACGATGGGCGCCAGGCGCAACCCAGGAGGACACAGACAACCAGAGATCCTGACGTTCCAGCGGAGAAGGGAATATGCAGCGGGGCTTGATTTATTTTCACAAACGCCGAGCAGGCAGAGCTGGCGCAGGTGTGTTTCTGGTTATACTCATCTGCAGGGTTATCCTTGGGGCCAGGCTTCGCAGGCTATATGGGAACCAGGAACGTGCTGCCTGTTTAATATCTTTACTTTCTTGTTTGTTCAACACTCTACCAGGAAGAGCTGCAATTCCCTACATTTAATGTTGGGCAGGTTACATCCTGCAGTGTAATTTCATTAGCTTCTTGGGGTACGTGGAGCATGAATCTGATCAGTTCAAAGCTGTACTGTGTTCCGACAACCACATAAACAAGGAAGGAAAAATCAATCCATAAAGGTAGCAGTGAATTTGCTGTGGCTGAATGCACACTGACACAAGCAGCCTCTTAATTAGCTGGAGAGATAATGAAATCACTGGGTCAGGGAAGCGTGCACACACACACACACGCAGGCATGTACACAAGTTCTCTTTGGGAAGGTCTTCCCAGGGCCAGCAGTGAACAACACGGGGTATCCTACGCATCTGCTCTATAGGGAACTAAAAAATGTGGACGTAGGAAAATCCATAGGAGCCCCAGATGGAGTTTAACCCCTTCCAGTGTTTCCTAGGAGCAGTCAGTGATGCTCTGATCTTTCCTGAGCATGTGAGACCAAGCCAGAGATTAGCAGAGGACCTGAGAGCAGCAGGAACTTCATCCAGAGTATCAGGACCTGCCTTGCTGGCACGCTACCCTCCCTCCTCAGGTTTTAATTTTTTTCTGCCTATAGCGTAGGGTCTGTGGGCTCATGAGGCAGCGCCATGTCCCTGCACATCTGAGCTGTAGCCTAGCTGGTCCCATCCTGCCATCTGTCTCCTCTCAGCTGGGCTCTCCCAGCCATGCCCATCTGGCAGCAGCAGAAGCGGTTAGCTGGTGGAGACAGCTCTGCCCCACACCCGCTAACCACTGCCCAGCAGCTTTCACACCGGCACACGGGACAATATATCATAGAATTGTTGAGGTCGCAAAACGCCTTTAAGATATTTATATGTCAGCTCTAAAATGAAAGCTGAAATCCCCTGCAGCTGAGTAGGTGAATCCCACAGCTCCGGCTTTCAGCATTTTCATGCCCAACCCTTGTAAAACACCCCAGCAGCACGGCGCGGTGCAGCAGCCCGTGAACAGTGCAGATGATGACCTGATCGGATATTTCACTTCAGAAAAGTTTCTCAAAGCCAGCAGGTGTCTTACACCGCTGCCCATCCGTGGGGCTGCGCTGGGCTGCTCCCTCTGCGGACGGGCACATCCCACACCAGGTCCTGCTCCCACAGAGGTTGTCCCACAGTGATGCACAGCTCTTGGGTCTGCTTGTTGGGGGAGGCTGTTGAACCCTGCAAAGAAAATCAGAGTCTTGGGTAACAAGCAGAAATTCATGACGTTTTGCTATGGAAAATATATTAATTTTCTAATTAAGGCTAAGCATTGAAAAAAAATGGACTCATGGCTGGATGTCTGCCTTGGCAGATGGGAAGGCAGAGCAGAGGTAGTGCTAGGGATGCTGTCCTTAATTTAACCTGTTGCATAAAGAGTTAAATATGACAACATAGTGGCGTCACACAGCAATAATCTCATGACAGACATTGCAGGGTGTTATACTGCGACATTAAGAAGGGACGAGGTGACTCAAAAGAAAGACAAGGGGACTTTCAGCTCTGTTCTGCCACTCCAGAGCTCACTGGTGAGAAAATGAGAGAAGCAATGGCTGCACACAGCTTTAAAAGCAAGGAAACCTCTACCCAAGCTCATCACGCCCCATAACTCCTGGGGGGAAACTCGTACCATAGCACCAAGCTTGTGCAGCGAGTCCATCACCTCCTGCACAGCTCACCCCATACCTGCTCTGTTCTGTCCCATTCACACGTCCTGTATAGGGCAGTTAAAATCGCCACACTTTTAATTTTTTTACTGCCAATCTCAAGAAACTCTTGATCTGGGTGCAAGTTCTTAGAGGGCAATGAAGACTCCACATTTCTGATCACGATGAGCTTGGATGTTCCCAGCTGTGACAGGACATCTGCCTACGGCCAAGAAAAAAATCCGGGGGGAGAGGAGCTGCTGCACCAGCCCAGGTCCAAGGCTGTCGCTCTGCCAGCCTCTGTCAGAGGCTTCACAAGAAGGGACAAGGTGCTTCTGCCAGAAGGTTTGTTTGGTGGGAAGCCAGTTGTGGTTGCTCAGCTTTGTGGAGCCCCTAATCATTGGCCATCATTGGGAAGGAGACCAAATCCTGGAAGGACACATCAGTGGTGATGACAAGCTGAGCCTAGGGAAAGCTCATTATTAAAAGCCCTTCTTGTCTTGAGGGACTTTAGTGATGTCCCTCATGGCATTTCATCAGAAGGGAATCCCAAAGCACAGTAGAAATGTAGGAATCTGCTCCATCACCCGGGTTTTCTAAACTGCCTCCCTAAATCACGAAAATGCAACGTCCTCCTGGGAAAGGCAGAATTTGCTAATCAGCCAAAAAAAACCCAGTTACACACTCATTCATGGTCACGATGAAGTGTGCTGTGTCCACATGAAGCCACAAATGCAATTCACATCGGAGGTTTTCATTATTCCAAGTCTAAATTTAACATCTTAAATCAGTAAATTGGAGTCCCTGTGGTTTTCCAGCCTGAGATCTGATATTTCTCACCACCCTGAGCCGGACTCACGTATTCCAACACAAACAATGCTCATGAGGGCTGTGCTGCAGGGGGTGGGAGGAGGAGGAGGAGGAAGGAACCCAAACTGCTTCCCCGGAGGACGGTGCATCACTCGTTGCAAAGGCCTCACTGCGAATGTTGATAGCACAGTCAAGTGCATCGTTTT
The DNA here is from genome assembly GCF_003259725.1 of Athene cunicularia. Taxonomy (NCBI): domain Eukaryota; kingdom Metazoa; phylum Chordata; class Aves; order Strigiformes; family Strigidae; genus Athene; species Athene cunicularia. The sequence continues at coordinate 1,815,678 of NW_020799098.1, read as the reverse complement.
ATAAAAATTTCACCACGGGAAAAACCAGCATAAATTAGCAATTTCTAAGGAGAAGGTTTTAGCAGGGTCTGTAAACGAAGCAGGAGTGGGTGCATGCACAATCTGTAAATCCCAAGCAGAGAAAGAACAATGTGTGCTCCAGAACCCTTGGGAGTGGCCAGCTATTACAAATGTCAGTAGTCTCTAAGGTCCGTGGTGATGGGTTGCCTTCAGATCCCTCTGATGGCATACACAGCCCGGGTTTTGGCATCCCAGAGCTACTTGCTTCTTTACGCAGAAAGGGAGCAAACCTGCTATGGGCTGCACTTCATCACTGCCCGTGGGGACAGTTGGTAGATCCAACCTAATAACAAGGGATGGAGGAGAAGAACAGACAAAAGAGACATTTTTGGAGGACTTGCCTCCTTCCCAAAAGCACCACAAGACCACGGAAGAAATAAAATGAAGCAAATCTCCCTGCAAGGCTGGGGAAGTTTTTTAAAACTTATTGTTTGGAGAGGGGAAAACCAGATATTGTGTGGTTTGACTCACGCCAGGACCATCTGGGATCTGAGCACACCGCCCTGAACCACCACGCACTTCGCATCGCCAGTGCCTACGGCTTTGCAAGATGCTCTGGTAACTTTGGAGACAGGTTGTTCCCGTGAGGCTAAAAGCACTGGTAAACTGGGACAGCAGCTGAGCAGCTTGCACCTATGCTGCAGAGAAAATAAAAAAATTAAAAAAAAAAAAAAATCCAAGACCAGGCACAGTCCTAACAGGGGATGAGAGAGGGAAATGAAAAGGAAAAACGGCTTTTCCAGGCACAGAGAGCAAGGGGGGGTGGGCAGCACACTGCTTTCCCAAAAGATCCTTGAAAAGGTCTTGCATACAATACCTACTCTCCTGCTGGATTATTTCTTATCAATTTAAAAGAAAAACTCCTCCCCAACACCTTTTTTTTCTTTTCTTTTCTTTTTCTTTTTTTTTATTCCCCCTTTGGTCCTGCCCATCCCTCAAAGCCCCTGTGCGATTTTGCTGGATTTGCAGCATCTTGTTCCCCGCGGTCCAAGGAGGTTTGAGTGAGTGTGCAGTTCCCGGGCAGATTTAGTAAGGGCCAGCTATTTATCATTCTCCCAGCTCTTACGAAACACAGACAAATCCACCCTCCAGTCAGGTTTATTTGTGGCCTTTTATGCTGCATTTTGGAACGTGTCATTATGTGTATTTTTGCAGGAACAAGAACAATCTTTAAGAAGCATTAAATAATGAATTGCCCTAAATAACAGCCCTGCTGGTACTACTAATGACCAGAAACGCTGTCATCTTCGCTTAGAAGTACAATAATACATGGTTTACTGGTGGATGTTTAAGCACGCATCAGCAAAACATCTGGAAGTTTAAGTTAGTGATTAAATAAACTGCTGTGCATCTTTTAGGGTGGTAGTTTTAAAGAGTTACTGTTTTGGTAAATAACCCACAGACACAAAATAATGTTACATAAATAAACATACTTAATCTTTCAACTTCTATTTTTCATGCCTCTTCACTCGCTGGTATCTGCAGAAGCAAAAGTGCATTTGTTTAATTTTTATTTTTTTTTTTATTCTCCCATTAATAACAGAGCATAAAACATAAAGGAAAAATAACTCCAGTACCAGCTGGGTACGGAGGGACTGATGCCAGTGTGGAATCTGGGTCGATTTACGTATACTGAGATTTTCAAGTGACAGATTAATTGGCTTGATAATAATTCACTGAAAGCAGGGAGAGCTGGAGATGTCACACTCCCCATACTCCTCCCTCTACACGTCAGAGCCAAGGGCCGTTCTGCTCACTTTGCTCGGATGCTTTCTGGTATTGTCCCACCAGCTTTGGAGAAACGGAGGGTTCTCATATCACCTGCTGAGCACACGCTGCCTGGTCTCTCCCCAAGCCAATTAGATTCAGGAGTGCTGGTGCCTTCAACAGCAACCCCCCTTCCACACTGCAGAGAATAAACGCTGGCTGCAATTATACAAAGAAAACAGCACAGGACATCAGTGAAGGAACTGTGAAATAAGCAGGTTTATTTATTTATTTTTTTGATTTACATTTGCACGGGCCAAAAAAAAAAAAAAAACAAACAAACAATTCTGTCTGGTTAAGAACGTATAAGCGAAGCTCCATCACCGAGCTACCGTCATTAACTTGTGATGTCGAAATGCAGTTTGGATGATGACAGTAGCAAGATAAGTGGAATGTAAATAATGATGTGCCCTGTAAATAATCTGCAGGAAGCCCTTCTTCCCCACCTCTACGGGTGCTGCAGCGAGGACATCTGTGCTGTAAGTATTTATCGAACCGAAGAACCAGGGAGACTGGTCTGGCTGGTGGAGATATTGGTTTGTGGTCCAGCAGATGCCAACCCTGGCCACCGTCCGAGGCAGATCTGGAGGAAAAGTGGATTTGGGGAAGTGGTGCATGGGCAGGAGGTACGGGGGTGAGGTCTACAGCCCCCATGGCTCCTTTTTCCCATCCTGAGTAAATCACGGGGTGTCCCTCGCAGACAGTCTGGTGACTCTTACACAGAGCAAGTGTTGACGACTTCCCAGTGTAGCGTGACTTGCAACCACATTGATGGGGAACCACAGGGAAAATATAAAACAAATCAGGAGTCTCTGGACTTCCAAGCTAGTCTCTGGGATGTTCACTTGATTCAAATGGGGTGGGGTTTTCTTCAGGTCCCTTGGCTTTGGCTGTGTCTCTGTTTTCTTTTTATGGTGGAACTCTACCACATCCCCAAGGGTCCTGAGGAAAGGGGTGAGAGGGCTGGTCCCGGCAGAGCTGAGTGGTGAGCCCTTAGCTGGGCCCTCCAAGCACCTCCAAGGTGGGAGGCAAGAAGTCACGCACAAGATGTGGGCACTTCCACTGCCTGTAGATATCAGCCCTTAGGTCCCACTCGGCTGAAAATTTCCAGTTTTTATTGCATTGTCTCCAGTGTATTCATTTCTTACTGCACGGGATTTTTGCCCACATGGAGCAACTTCTTCAGTTCTTATCTTTGACCTTTAGATACCAGAAATCTCCAACCACCTTCCCAGCCCCATTTCTGAGGCGCCTCCTCACAACTGATTTTCCCATCACCATCACGATGAAAGATCCCTGGTCCTCTTCCCCTTGCAATCATGCCTCCAAACCCATCAACACGTCTTTTTTAATTTCCTTCTATGCCAGCTCCACAGATTTCGTTTTCTCTGAGAGATCAATATCCAAATGTCTGTGTGATTATTGCAGCTTCATGAGTTTACAGCTGGAGGTCACCTCCAGGCTTGTTCATAAATAAATCATAAAATGTTATTATTTACATTGTGTCAACAGTGTGATAAGTGCAACATAAGGCAAATTCACTGTGGCAGCCAAATTCCAATCTGTTTTCTTCCTGCAGATTTCTGATCCAGCTAAATGGAGTGCTCTCTGTGCAATTGCTCAGCTCGGCGAGATTTAACCCCCTTGCAGTTGGTGGGGTCTCGCTGTTGATTTCCAGCCCATCTGAGATTCACCCCTCGTGTCTCATCTCCCATGTGGATGGGCTGGGAGCACCCATGCAATCTCGTTTTCCTCCCTCCAACCATCCAGCTCGAGTACTGATGTCTACAATCGTGGCATCAGCTGATGGTCAATTTTCCTGGCTCATCGACCACCACCCTGCAGCCGTGAGGATGTGTCAGTGATGGGAACGAGCGTTGAAAGAGCTTGATACAGGGAGAGGTTCCCCATTTCTCACCAATCTGCTAAGAAATGAAGTCTGCAGGCAGCTTCTCACCTCTGGTATTGCAGGGGATTGTCCAAGTCCTCTGAGCCTGAACAGGCAGTGGATCAACCTGGGAGAGCCAGGGTTCAAAAGAGCGTTTTGCTCCCAATGCATCACAAATGTCAGGGCAAACAGAGGCTCCAATTAGACAGAGCCTCAGCTGGCCAATTAGACAGACACTTCCAAGGAGTTTTTCCCATGGAATAAGTTATGTCTGCTGCTGGGACAGTCTCCTGTGAGAGATAACGGCAGCAGATTGGTTATTTTAATTGCTTCATTTAGTCTGTGTAAATATTATCAGAAAGTGACCTTTAGCATCTACCAGCATGGTGTGAAATCCTTCCCTGGCTCTGAACCATTTACCTTATATTTAAATCACCCAGGAGATACTTCAGTCTAAAAGGGCAAACTGGGCACTTTGAACTAACTCTCAAACATGCAATTGAGCTGGAGAGCCGGCCGTGCTTCTCCTCTGTAATGGGCTTGCACCAAGAAAGGATGAGCCCAAAGAGCAGCTGCAGCCTGGATTTCATGGCATCTCCCTCAGACAGACTTGTCAAACAGCCCAGTGGACCAAACGTTTCAGCTCCCAGTTGAATAATGATAGGATCACAGAGCACCAGGTCAGAAGGAACCTCAAGGATCATCTGATCCAACCTTTCCTGGCAAAACCACGCTCTAGAGGAGATGGCCCAGCCCCTTGTCCAGCTGAATCTTAAAAGTGTCCAATGCTGTGGAATCCAACACTTCCCTGGGGAGATTATTCCAGTGGATGATTGCTCTTGTGAAAACTTTTCCTTGTGTCCAATTGGAATCTCCTCAGGAGTAACTTTTACCCATCACCCCTCATCCTTTCCACATAACTCCTTATAAAAGGGGAATCTTCATCTTCTCTGTAGCCACCGTTTAAGTACTGGAACATGGAGATAAGGTCTCCCCTAAGCCTTCTCTTCTCAAGGCTGGACAACCCCAGCTCTCTCAGCCTCTCCTCACGTGCCTGCCCAGGCCCTTGATCACCTTTGTGGCCCTTCTCTGGGCCCTCTCCAGCCTGGCCACATCTATTTGTATAGCAGGGACCAAAACTGAGCGCAGTATTCCAGGTGTGGCCTGGCAAGCCCTGAGGGGAAGGGGATAATGACTTCTTTCTCTCACTGGGGATGTCCTTGTTGATGCAGCCCAGCATCCCATTCTCTTTCCTTGCCACTGCAGCACACTGGTCACTCATACTGAGCTTGTTGTCCACCAGGACCCCCAGGTCCCTTCCCACAGAAGGGTAGATCCCAGCCCGTGCTGCACTCCTGGATTATGCTTTCCCAGGTGCGAGACATTACACTTGTCCTCGTTGAACTTCATAATGTTCTTGTTATCCCACTCTTCCAGCCTTTCCAGATCTTCCTGCAGAAGTGTCTCTCCTTTCTGAAGTGTTCACTTCCCCACTCAGTTTGGTATCATCAGCAAACTTCACCAGGGTACACCTGATCCCATCAGCCAGATCACGTATGGAGATATTAAACAGCACTGAGCCCAGAATTGATCCCTGGGAGACCCCACCTGTGACAGCTTTCCAGTTTGAAAAGGAGCTTTTCACCACCATCCTCTGGGTGCGGCTGGTCAGCCAGTTCCCCACCCACCGCACAGACCCCTTGTCTGCACCGTAACACAATACTGAGACCTGCTCTTCCTCCGTGGCTGTTTCCATTCTGCTTGTCCCCTTATATGTG
>NW_020799098.1:1794767-1810135 GCF_003259725.1 Athene cunicularia | reverse complement strand
GCCACAAAGGGGGCCCAAACCTGGGGGCTGTGAGCTGCATGGGGGGCAGGGAAGGAAAAAATGAGAGGTCTTCTGGGCTAAAGGAGAGGAAATGAGCATTTTTTACAACATCCTCCTCTCAGTCACCCAAGAGAGAACGGAAATCTGCCTCTCGGATTTGCCCTGCCTATGGAGATGATCACAGCCAATACGAATTAAAATTCAATTACTTTCTATTGCTGATGCTGCTCATCTGCTGCTTGGCAGCAGGGACAGTGAAAAGACACAAGAGCTTTTGAGCCTTGTTGCCTCTTCATCAGTGCTACCAGGAGGTTTTCAGCCACGGACATGACTCTGTTTGGATTAAGTTTAACGTGGAGGAGAGTCCTTAGATGTTGCAAACAATATTCACGTCGACTGAGACTGGAAGCAGAATGATCTGAGGAGTGACAGGCGGCAAAGAAGGAGCCCTGAAAGATTTGGTCCTGAAATACGTGGAAGAAAGATCAAAAGTGACAAACAAAGAAGCAAAAAAGCTGACAAGCTGGATGACATATTTGGGTGAAAACCACAGCAACAATCCTTGTCTGTATGTCAGGCACCAGACACTCTCTAGGCGAGAAAAAAAAAGGGATTGAAATGGAATTTGAACCAAGTAATTGCACATTTTATCTCCCGTTTCCAGTCTTGTTAGTTCAAAAAGAAAACAACACCAAAAAAAGCAACAGCAACCTCCTTTGTCTTACTGAGCTAAATATTTTGCCCGCCCAAATGGATGAAAATGAAATTCCTCTTTCTCCTTCAGTCCCCTACCAGCTAGCTCGTCTCCCGTGCGAGAAAGGACTGTGAATATATTAATGTACAGATGCACCCGATCACCACCCGAGTTAAAGACAAGGAGATTTCTCTGGAGTAGACTGCATGGCGCAGCTGGAGCAATTATCACTTCACCAGTCTTGGAGACAGTAAAATTGGTCTGGGACATAAAAAAAAAACAGGAGAAGGAAAAAAAGAGATTTGTGTCTTCGATTTTACTAGGTGATGGCTCTCAATTAACACAGAATAAAGGTTTCTTGTGATTTCAGCTTTATCCTCCACACTTCTCCAGTGCAGAGAGAGCGAGCAGATCAGAAGAGAGAAATTCAAGACACACACTTGTCATCCAGCAGGTTTTTGTTCCTCTGCAATCCTTGGGACTGGGGTGGGTTTTTTTTACCCAGGTAGTTAAATGAGAACCTCTCAGGCTTGGTTGCATTTTATACAAAGATGTTTTATATCCATGGTAGCTCGCTTTTCTCCCCACTGGACTGTCCTGGCAGGACCATGGTTACATCGGGATCACAGATGCTGCACTAAGAAATATCAGTACTATGAGGTTTTGGGTTCTGCTCCAGCAGCTGGGCCTGAGGTTGCAGGCAGTAGCCCATAGAGCAGATTTAATGAAGATCGAATGGTCTCGTATGCGAGGGAACAGACTTGGGCTGCAAAGTCAATCAGACAGGAACGAAACCATCTTTGGCATCGTCTCCTTGTGCATCCTGCCACTGAACGAGAACGTTACCAGACGGAATAGGCCTTTTTGCAAGATCTCTCTGCATTTTCTGCTTGTTTTCTTTTTGTTTTAAACGAATACAGGGTTTCTGTACCAGGTGAGAAAAACCTGCTGCCTTCTTGCAGCCCTTGATACCTGCAGGCTGCGTGGTTGCTTTAGCGTGGGGGCAAGGCTTAGCCCATCCGAGGCTCTGGCCCATCCCAGATGCTCATCCCTAAAGCAGGCACCAGCCCGGCTGTATAAAGGCAGAACAGATGAAGCTTCCTCCCTTCCCCTCGCTGGGGGAATTTGGCAGCCCGGGTGGGATGCTAACAGCAGTATCTGTCACTGACTCATTGTTTATAGCACTTAAAAGCCAATAAAGCTGCTACACGGAGGGAAAGCCGCCCCACGCGCTGCCGGTGCCACGCGGCTCCTCAGCCGCATCCAGAGCCGCAGGTGACGGTGCCTCCCTGCTGCCAGGGCCGGGGCAGGAGGAGCAGAGAGCCCACGGGGACCTTGTCCTGTCCCCCTGGCCCTGCTCCATCCCTTCCCCTCCTTGGGCCAGGAGGGCTCCTTCCACGGCCAGTGGCCACAGAAACGCTTCAGCATCCTCCTCACGTCTTTGCTGGATGGAGGATTCAGCTCGCAGCCCTCAACAGGGGTTTTCAAGAGAGCAAAATCAAGAAAACCATGAAAATAAGCAAGAAATGGTATTTTTACTCATCCTATACCAGCACAGTTAATGCTCAGGGAGTTTGCAGATCCAGACATAAAGAGGAAGGTTAAAAGAAAGGCTGAGAAGGACCAACTTCTGTTTTAATGAAAAGGTCTCGGAGATGCTGCAGATCAGACTAATTAATCAAATTAATTAAATTACTTCAATCTAGACTAGTAGCATGGCTTGGTGAAAGGAAAGGGAAGAGAAGAGAGTCTGGAAATTGTGTGTTCTCTTTCTAGAAAGGTGCCGAATTCCGTTTTCATTGCCTTGGTTCAGCCAGGCAGGTTTTATAAGTAACCTGCTCAGACCTGACCAGAAATCCTTGTCATATAGACACAGCAGCCTGTCTTTATTTACCCAGGAATTTCAACACTACACAAACTCTTTAGGCAAACCCTTCCCTCGGATTTACGTTTTATTTTTAACAGGCATTTGAATGCAGGCTGGAGAGATACCACCCTGTCTTTTCCCCTTCCCTTGTGGAAACAAGCGAGACAGTGTGCCATAAATTAGTTCATTTTCCTTCACAAAGAGGACATTTAGTATTAACCATCCTTGTTAATATCTCGCACTGCCTGGTAATGAAATATTTAACGCCAAGGTCTTTATGCCACCCTCTTGACTTACCAGAACCAGGAGGATGTGAATGAGGATATTAATTGCAACAGAAGAAAGAAAAGGCCTGGAGAGGTCAGGGAAGTGTCTCAGGAGGAGCCCAGGAGCAGCAGTAGCAAAACATTTGTGATGAACACATTATTTCCATGGAAATGAGGCATGCTCCTGGAATAGTGAGCAGTTTCATAGCCCGGCTTTACTGCCAAGCACTCGCCTTGCCGAGGAGGGGGAATGTGCTGAGATCTGGGGAGCCCTGGGGGACATGGGGGAGACACTTCCACAACCAGCTCAGGGGTGCCACTTTATTCTCTGTGGCAATTTGGTCACTTTTTTTTCTTTTTTTTTTTTTTTTTTTTCCCTGCAAAATCCCTCTACATGGCAGTGGGAGGCGCCAAGGCATTTTCTCCTGGCTCTGAATGTAGAGAAGCCAAAGAAGGGGATGACCTCTCTGTCTTGCTCTGCCCCCTCCAGCACTCAGAGCATCAGCTTAGACAAGGCCTACACTTAAATGGGTTGGGTGCAAAGTCTAAGGATTGCTGGTCCTAGAGGTTTCTGCCCATGTAAGGAATGCTATACATTTTTTTTTCCTGTCTATCTAAACTGTCTGGTTTTCCCCTAAGTTAGCTGAGCTTGTGAGTCACTTGTAACTCAGCAAAGGCGGTCATGACAAGTCATGCCAACCCAAGCCCAGCTTCAAAACAAACCTGACCCGACCCTCCTCCCAGAGACGTCAACCTCCCTTGGTTAAGAGAAGCCTTGCTCTTTGCCTCTTCTACTGTCAAGTGGGATTGGGGGGGGGAAAAAAAAAAATCTTATTTTTTCCCTCTGTGTCATGTCTGGTTTCATAAATTATTCATATAATTTCTGGCTTCTCTGAGCTGAAGCAGGCTCAATTTAAAGCAGTTATTATTCTCTGTGGGCCAGATCTTCAACAGATAAAAGAATGGTTCTTGTTGGCTTTATTCACAGATTTTGAGACTGAAAGGGATCATTGTGTTTGTGTAATTGGACCCCCAGAATAATTCAAGCCAGGGGATTTGGCTGAATTAATTTGCATTTCAAACGTGGAGGTTTCAGAACAGAAGATCCCACAAATGGCCATAGTGGATCAACCTAAAGCTTCCCTTACTCCGGACACCCCCACAGCCTGCAGCTCTCCACGGCTCAGTGGATGCTGGGGACAAACTGGATGGCCTTGTGTTTAACAGAGGGGGCTGATTGCTTTCTGAACCCACGGAAAGTGCTGGCTTCCACATCAACGTACAGAACCAGTCACACTGGTTAACCCTCCTCTGTCCTGGTTTTGAACCAGCCAACCTATAATCTCACTTGATGCCCCAAACTGTTGCACCACAACGGCATGGATGGCCGTTCATCTCCTCGATATGCCTCTTCCATTAGAACAGCCTTTAGGAAAAGAATGCTGGTCTTGACTTTGATCTTGGAGAAGTTCTCACACCTGTGTTAAGATACAACTGGTGGTCAGAGAAGACAGGTTCTTCCTCTCAACTGCAAACTTGGAGCTATTCATGAATGCACCTGCAGCGCCAGCCCAGGAGCAGGGTGGTCCGTCCTGGTGGTCCAAGGCCTGGTGTGGTCCCCTCCTCACCCTGTGGCTGGTCCTGCTCTGCTGCCTCCCTGAGCAGTCATCAGAATGTCCGTGGTTCTCCCCAGCTTCTACCCCACTGATGGTAAGGGCAGTCTCTGGTGCTGTCTGTGTGTGCCAGCTGCCATCCTGCTCCCCACCGCCTCCAGAATGTCCCTCCCACAGCCCCTCTAAGGTACTCTTCACCCCTCAACTTTGATCAAATTGGACAAAATGTGGTGGCGGGACCCGCAGGCCAGCATGGAAACTGCTCCCATCTCTAGGAGTGATGCTCAGCTTGGTCTTCTCCCAGTGCATTCACTGAACCCTTGCCCTTCACACCTCTTCCTGACTCTCATTAGTTTTAATTTAATTGATTTTCTCCTAAAAAGAGAAGGATAAAAGAGCCCATTTCCCTGGCCAACCCTGCTCTGCACCTGCTTCTCCTGAGGGCTGTCACAGACATCGAACAGGGTTTCACCAAACCACCGGTGCCCCAACAAAACTCCATCTGCAGATCTCCAGTTAAGCCAGGACGACAGCTTACCCCCGGCTCATTCGGATAGAGTTCATTTCTTCACAGCAATATCCCACTCTCCACTTTACAACCAGGACAATATTTTTGAAGGAAATGCCTCCCAACATAATAAAACACAAAATGAAAATGAGAGGTGCTCTAGGCTTGCTCGCAGGACACTTCTACATCTTTTCTCATCATTTCAACCCAATATCTTCCCGTTCCACTCCTCTATCCTTCTCCTAAAATTTTTCTTATCTTTTATGGCTGATCACCAGGTTTATGGCTGTAAGTGAACGGGATCGTATCAAAGAAACCAAATTCCCTGTTTCAGGAATTGCCTGTAAGGCACTGACATCCAAAGGGGTAACCCCAGGCAGGTGTCCATCCTCCCCAGTGCCAGAGGGCTCTGTAGCAAAGGAGAGTCCTGCAGAGCTGCACCACACAGTATTCTGGGCTCTATTTCAGGAAATCACTTAGGTACACGCTTAATTTTAAAGACATGCTTAACTTCTTCCCCTGAGCAGGATTTTTTTTTTTTTCCCCAGCAAGAGCCGAGGCAAACATCATCTTCGACTTCCAGGGTATTTATATGGAATTTTTCATGAGTCCTGAATTCGGTAAAAGTGCTTTTAATTTCTTGCCAGCAAACAAGTTTCTTTGGTTAATAAAATATGAGTCCACCTAGAAGGATTCAAGGCATCCTTTGATTTGCACTCCTTGAGCAGGAAGCGAGCTGCCTTGAGTCGTCCTTGAAGAGAAGTAGTGGAAGGGGACAGAATAACTTTATACAGCTGCTGGCAATAAATTATTAAAACCTTTATGAATACAACATATTATCTGTCCCAGTGCCTTCAGGCATTTTCTGTTCCTTTTGTGCTTTCAAAGCAATTAATCTTGCGACTGCTCATCACTTTCAGAGCCAGTCTTACAAGTCTGGAGAATGTGTGAAAATCAAAGAAATTGCAGTCGACAAGTGGAGGATGAACTCAGGCGGCCACCCGGCCCACCAGTGTGGGTTTGCAGAATGGGACCATCCTCACCGGGATGTTTTCTGCCTATCAGAAATTGCAAGTTCCACATGCTGGGACTCTCATCCCTTTCTTGGAGAGCTGCTTCTGGCTGTTAGAAAATGCGTCTTCCTCACCAGGCTGTTCTTCTTTCTTCTACTAATCACATTATTCCCAGCTCTCTCATCTGTGCAACCTCTGAATCACTATGTCTTGTTGGAAGTCCTTGTCTCCTTCCCAAGTGCCAAACAGAAAATTGCGCTCTCTTTTTATTTCTTGTCATAACCCCCCAAAATAAAAATCTTTATTTATTTATGCGCTTGTCAGGAATGTTTCACTTGACATAAAACCCCATGGGCCCCTACACAGCACGCAAAGAGCTCAGCTCCTCGTAGCTTCCTTGGTTATGCAATATCTCTCAGTGGGAGACACGGACCAAGGAGCCCTGTCCGGGGAGATCCCAGGCTCCTAGACAGAGGTCGGAGCTGAGGGATGCTCTTCTCCATCTCTCGGCTGACATTGGGCAATTTTGTGTGAGTATTGAAAGAGAAAAGAGAAGGATGGTTCAATTTTCTCTTTTCTGGGAGAATGTCCTGCACTATCATCACCTTGGTGAATACTTAAGTGCTTCACACTTGGTTGAACGGCTCAATCAGGACAGTCCAAGAGAGAGCCCTGATCCATGTCAAGATACCAGCCAGCCTTGTTATGGCAAGGGAGAAGTGGTTTAAATTTAAATCCCTGCTGCATGGATTGTAGGGACCCTATTTACCCTTTAGTACGGGGTTGCAGACATCCTATAGACCCACAGGGTCAGTCCCAGGGGCAGGTTGGTGCAGCCACCACTGACTTTAACAGTAAAACAGGGCTTCAGCAGTCGCTCAGCAACCTCTCTGCCCAGATTCTGCAGGGGTTTCACCTGCCAAAAATAATTCGGCTTGACTTTGTAAATAGCCTGAGATCCTAATTTTGGCAAATTTATTCTTGCTGAGAAAGCTTCTCCTGGCTACAGCACAGCTTGTGGAAGCTGGGCTTCTCCAAACGCTGTCACAGTGGGTTGCAAAACCTCCTCCCAGCAGCACGGGAGGAGAGTCCGTGGCTTGGGCAGAGCTTTGCACCACGGGGAGGTTGGAGCCATCAGCCTCATCCCCTGAAGAACTGAAGATTGGCTCAGCTGGAAGGTGCTACAGACCCAACCTGATGGGTGAAGTACAAGGTGACTATATCCAGCTCTGAAAGGAAGGTCAGAAGGGGATGAGATGGAGCCGCCCAGTTTGCAACAGGAGCAAACCCTGGGAAAACCCCTGGCAGCTGGGATGTGATTCGACAGCTCTTTTGTAAAAGGACAGTAGCATGGAGATGTGTCCGGGAGGGAGCAGAGAAGGTGGTGGTGGCAGTGGCTGCCCCGCTGGTGCTGCCCTTGCTGGGAGCTGGACTGTGCCCAGCAGCAGGGCTGGGGGCAGTGGGGTTTGCGGAGCAGCCAGGAGATGGAGCCCACATACAAAGCACCAGGGATGGAGACTGATCTCACCCCTGCCCGACCACGGTGATGGAGACCAGCAGCCTGGTAGGGGGGTGCTCTGGTGAGAGATGGCGCTGAGCATCCTCATATAACATAAAAATTTTAGGGTTGATTTAGAGCTTAAGGATATGCTGTAGTTGGGAACTGTCAGTGCTAGGTGAACAGATGGACTAGATGATCTTCAAGGTCCTTTCCAACCTAGACAATTCTGTGATTCTGTGATAACGGGGCTTGCGGAATGGCTCATGCCACCTCCCCAGTTCTCAAAGGTCCCCCAGGTATAAGCAAAGAGCCACTGATGGCCTCTTCTTGTTGATGGTCTTCACACCCCTGATGGTCACACGCATCAAATGACCCAAACGTAGCCCCCTCCATGGTGTCATGGACACACGCCAGGTCATGGATGGGCTCAGCCGAGAAAAAGGACAGATGTGCAGCTCTCATGTTGAAATAGAGGGTCCCCCTTGTGTGGCCACATCCCACTCGTCTTGTGAGAAGAGGGCTGGCGCTGGGGTAGACCTTGTCACGACACCAAGGGAAGAAGACGGAACCATTCCCCAGAGCCCCTGTGGGGTTTGGGGCCTCTCCCTGCAGGGTCTGTTGTCCAGCACAGCTGGAAGGTTCCCCGCTGCTGTCATCTCCATCAAATATACCCAGCGTTGGCATTGGCCTGATATTTTCTTCCCGGTAGTTAAGCAGGAGTGTCTCTGCCTCTGCCCTGAGTCTGTCTGCAGAAGCAGCAGCCCGGGCTGTGTCAGCCATGTAAACCAACCTCCCCCTCCTGAAAGGCTTGTTTGCTTGCACCGCTGTCCTTCTGGTGTGACAAGCACACGGACAGGCTTTGGGAGCTTCCACGTCATTACCTCCTGGCTCACCGAGACACCCTGAGACATGGAGACAGAAAACCAGCCCTGAGTTTTAGACCATCCTTCCTGAGGAAACGCATAGGTGCCTCTTGCCATGGCTGGGTACACCGCCCTGTGTCAGCATCCCAACACAGCTGCTCCTCCAGCCACACAGCCCAACAGTGGGAGACACCCCTCAGTGGGAAACCGTGTGTATAACCTGGGATGAAGCCATCTTTATTTTATCATCTACAACACACTTATGCCTCCCTCCAGAGACTAGTACTTCGTGGCTATTGGACCTTAGTCATGCTGTCAAGTGGCTAAAGATAAGGAAAATCCTTTCCAGGGCCCAAGGACCTGATCTGGGATTGGGGTACGATCACTAATATCCCATTAAGAAACAAGGACTGGATTTCATCAGGTGGTCTCTTACCATTTTCACAGGAAAGCAGGATTTTCTTGGTCTGGGACATCTGACCAGCGCTGCTCAGATGTTCTGCAGCAGAGCTACCCAGGACCCAAACTCCTTCACCTCTACTTCAGCCATTACACAGTCACACTACGGTGGTTTTCAGTGGAGCTGTTCAGGCCAGATCCCCCACATCGATTGCTCAGCTTCACAAACAGCTGCTCGATTGACCAGGAGGATGTTCTGAGAAGGGAAATGGGAGCAATGGTCCATGGCAGCCCAAGTCCAGACTGGCTCCGGTATAAAACATCTCCTGGAGATTCCTGCTTCCTGCAGCTCCCTCTAGGAAGAACCGCCCTGGCACATCCCTCTGCCCGTGGGGCCCCCCACTTATAATGCTCTTTTATAAGACTTCACAAAGCCCTTCTTGGTTCATATCCAGGCTGCTAAGAAAGGTTGCCAAGGGTGTCTCTGCAAACAATAAGGGGCCTCTGTTTGTAAGGCGGCTGCAGTCACAAATGCTTTTTTTGTGATCTCCAAATGAAAATAGCTTCTTCTTTCCCAGCAGATCTCCTTCTTCTGTGTCTTCGAGTCACATCTGATTGCTGAAGCACACAAGGGCCTTTCTGCTATAGCAGCGTGGCAGCAACGATGCCTGCTCGGGGGAAGCCAGCTCTCTCCATTTGCTAACATCCTTGCCAGCTGAGTCCTTGCTGCAAGCTTTTTTATTGCTTGTGGAGCCCAAGAGCCTCAAAACACAGTTGGCATCACCTGGCAATGCTCTTCGCAATGTAATTCTGTCAAGCAATTCAGCAAGCTAGATGGAAATCCTGCTGGACTCTTTGTGATGTGGGTCCTCCCCAAGCATGTCACCGGACCAGACCACGTGTGGGCCAGGAGAGGTCCCAGTTCAAGGCTCTCAGAAGGTGCTCAGATAGAGCTCCCAGTTGAGGCCACTGCTGCACAGACACGTGGCACGCTGCATTTCTGCTGGGTGCAGCTCCTAAAATCATTACGGCGCTCAGCTGCGGCAAATTGATGCTGCCAAAAGGATATTGGGTCTCCAAGCTTCTGGCAGTGCAAGAAGAGGATTTACTATGCAAATGAATTTTAATTGTATTCAGTAAATGAAAGATTTACTATGAAATTCTTCATTATAAGTGTGATGAGACGCTGGCACAGGTTGCCCAGAGAAGCTGTGGCTGCTCCCTCCCTGGAAGGGTTCAAGGCCAGGTTGGACGGGGCTTTGGGCAACCTGGGCTGGTGGAAGGTGGCCCTGCCTGGGGCCAGGGGGTGGGACTGGACGATATTTAAAGTCCCTTCCAACCCAAACCATGTTATGCTTTTATAATTTCATGAGCTCTGTCTCTCAGAGGCCAGTAGAAAAAAGGGTCTTATGAAAGTCACATTTCTCCTTCCAACTCAAGCAGTTGGAGCAAATTCTGAAAACTCACCATCATTTATTTTTTTATCCTAAAAAGCCCAAAGACACTTTTGGGATGGGGGAGACTTGGTGTTGGGCTAGACTAAAAACCCTCATCATCACAGACAGGCCACCTTAAGAGCATGGAAAGCCAGGGTGAAGCCAGCACAGATGCAGATTCCTCTCTAACCACAGCCTGCGTGGAGACTTCTGTGCCTAATCACTGCCCTGCTTTGAAGGTGGTTATTAACATTTATTAAGCACCTTAATGAAAGCAGGTAGCTGAAAAACCAGCTCTTTCCAAAGCTCAAAGCACACTGGCATGTGTCCTTTCAAAGTGAAGGTCTACATGTGTCCACCGAGGAGGGGGTAAAGAAGAATTTGCTGGAGTGGCTTGGGGCAGGGACAGGCAGAAGTACGTGGGATAGATGGCACCCTCGAGGAGCTGAAGAACATGGGGACAGTTTGAGTGGCCCAACATGGTGTCAAGGCTCTGCTAATTCCTGGTGAGTATAACCCATCTCGTACAGCCTCAGGCAGGGGGAGAAGGGCATGGAGTGGTCCAGGCAGAGAGCAGGCAGCTTATTCACACAAAACATGCTCTGGCTTCCCAGACTTTGTGACTGTTCAGTGTGAGGAGGAGGAGGCTGAGGGGAGCCCTCATCCCTCTCTGCAGCTCCTGACAGGACATTGCAGAGGCTGGGGCTGGGCTCTGCTCCCAGGGGATCAGGGACAGGACAAGAGGGAACGGCTGAAAACTGCCCCAGGGGAGGGTCAGGCTGGGCAGGAGGAGAAAATGTTTCCCAGACAGAGTGGTCCGAGAGTGGAACAGGCTGCCCAGGGAGGGGGGAGTCCCCATCCCTGGGGGGGTTTCAGGGCCATTGGGATGAGCTGTGGGGGATGTGGGGTAGGGGAGAACTTTGCAGAGTCGGGCTGAGGGTTGGACTCGGTGATCCCGAGGGGCTTTTCCAACCTGAGTGATTCTGGGATTCTGATTCTGTTACTTCCAGGATCCCAAATAAACTCCACAGTCTGAAGGTGACAGAGCAGAGAAACAGGCCTCAATACATAAAATGAATTTAAATAAAACCAGCTGCAAGATGTTTGCTATGGAATAAAACAATCCCATCACAGGTTATATAGCTGAAGGCTATACAGCTCCTCAGGACAAGCTTAACCTTCTGTGCTACTTACCAGGAGCCAGCTAAGCTCTGCTCTTTCCTCAGTCATTCCTGCACGGCCAGTGCATCGATTCCTTATTTTCAGATCTCCAGATTGAAGATGGACTAGGATAACAGATAGGTAAGAGATGCCTAGAACTGGCTATACACAAATAAATTTTAAAGGGATCCTGTACAGCCTTCGACTATCCTGGTGGTGGGGAGAAAGACAGAAGACAGACTGAGAGACTGACTTCCAAGAGATGCACAGCAAAGGGGCAAGATGCAAGCTGCAGCAAAAAGAAATCTGACTGGATATAAGGAAGAAAAAATGCACCATGAGGGTGACTAAACACAGGAGAGGGAGCACAGCGAGGTACAGTCACCATCTTCATGCTCAAAACCCTAACCCCGAGCAACCTGATCTGACTTGGAAGTTGGCTCTGCTTTGAGCAGGGGTTGGACTGGAGACCTCAGAGGTACCTTCCAGCCTCAGTTATTTTATGATTCTGTGTAACGAGGTGAAACCACCAATCAGCGGTTTTGAGGCAGGCGCACTGAAGGCTCGACCCATGCTAATCAATAGCTTGTCTTTTAGCTGCTATTTGTGTTGCACAGATGGCCTGAATCTGACCATATTATGTGTCTGATGATCAAACAAGCAGATAAAAGCTCGATCAGTCTCTTTACAGACTTCTTGAAGCCACCTACGGGCAGTGCAGCGCTTTTTGTTAATTTGCTAAGTGGTTCCCCACGACGTCTCTAGATAAGGCTGCAATTTCCTGCCTGGTGGCAGAAGACCTTCCCATCAGGGTCTCTCCTCTGTGTGGCCGTTGCCCTGTGGTCCATCAGAGGCCGTTTCAGACGACAGCACCACAACCTCCGCTGCGTGGGGAAGCGTGGAGATGACAGGTAGTCCCCTGACCCCAGTGGATGAAGCATGCTGTCAAAATCCCAGCTCTGCCACAGGGATGGGTTTCCTTGGGAAGAGGGAAGAGTTTCACCCTTGGGTTTTGAGGGAAGGGTATCAGAGGTGCTCAGACATGGAAAAGGTACCGCTTGGAGCAGGAACATGAGCAGCTATCCGCTACTCTGCTGCATCGACTTTCTGCCAGCACACGGACTCACGCAGTGGATTTGAGATAAACTCAGGCTTTGGTTTCCTCGGTTGAACTGCTAAAGCCCGAGAGAGTTGAGAACACCACTCTGCAGGCAGAGAGATCCGGGGATGTAAAATTTATCAGCACATGTTGCTGCACACTTCTCTGATCGATACTTCTCAACCTGGTATGTGTTTTCCCTGTCTCGCTCCCTGAAGAGCAACATCATCTATTAATTAACCTAAATGGCTGAACACATGCTTTCTACTTAGTGAATGATAAACAAAACCAGTTGACCCATGAATGAAAAATAAGGTGGTGACACGCTCCGGGCAACGTTTTTCCATGATAAAGAGATACCGTCACAGCAGGATGGATTGTCCTGCAATAAAAAAATCAGGCCCAGGAGTGATGGGCTTGGCTTGCAGACCTAGCTCTTGAGCAACCCTGATATGGGCTTAAATAAATCACTGCAAAAAATCATCAGGGCTGAGATTGGACCAGAATCCACAACGGCTGGGCAGCGACCGAGCATCATGCCCACCAGGTGACCATTAGCTTTGCGTGATGAGTTTAGCGGCCTCACTAGACAGGCTGCTTCAGCAAAGCTGTCATGAGTAATTGTCTCCTTTCGTGGTAATATTGGGAGGATTTAGTGATAGAGACTGAACCCCTCCTTCCCTATAAAGTGCAGAGCCATGCTAGAAAGGCCAGGTGTGGGATGAACTGCTCAGACAGAGACTTGTTCTGCTGGCGAGTCCTTCAGGGACTCATCTATATATAATATAAACTCATCTATATTGGGAATATTGCCTCCTGACCCACAGCGAGGGGCGACTGGCTTTCAGCATGGAGAAGAGCGTTGAGGCACAGCAGCCTGTGGCATTCCGCGCAAACCCGGGGAGCTCGGATGTGCCATAAATTCGTAACCCTCTACCTCGAGTCAGTCTGACACAGAGAACTTGCAGAGGAATTGGAAAGATTTGTCTTCAGATGGTGCTAAATCCATCATTTTACTCTCATTACTTTGTAATTGCTGTACCTGAAGATTGTGGAGGAAAAAGGAGCACTGGCGTAAGGATTTATATGCCAGCACTGCTTGCGGACATGCCAGTCCTTTCCTCTCTACTCTCCATAATTGAGATACGAATATTTTGCTCGGCGTTCATGATACACCTTTGATGGATAGTCAGCAGAGAGAGACCAGGACGATGCGACTGCTGGTCCTGAACATGGAGCCGTCTCCGTCCCAGGCTGGGAGGTTGGGGCTGACCATGGTGACCCAAAATATGCAGCTTGTCTTATCAACCCCTGTGCGACAGCCCCATGGCAGGGATCACCCTGTTCAGAGGGCACAGCCAGCCTGTCCTCTGTGGTCCTACCCTCGGATGCTGCTGTAAAGCCAGTTAATATTATTATTAATATTATTACTAACTAGTGAGGAGATCAAGCTGCCCTCAACAGAGAGAAATACCTTCTTCCAGAGTAAGTATCCTCCTCCAGGGTAAATTACAACCATTTGCTTTCACGCTGACAGTCCCCTCTGACCATCTCACTACCTGGGGAGGCTTCACCAACCCCCTGAAAAATCTCAGCCCCTGACTCCTGTACTATTCTTTGCAGCTGTGTCCGAAATATGGGCTTGTCAGCTCGAGCCCTGACAGTCTGTGCAGCTCAGCTGGGAGGCAGGATAAATACCCCATCATTTCTATCGCATTTCAGAGCCCCTAGGGCTGAGACTGGGCTATTAGGAGACAACACTCAGAGATAGAAAGCAAGAGGAAAAATTGCTGCCTCGGGGAGATACAGAGAGTAATGAGGGAAAATAGCAATATAGCTGAGGTGTCTGCAACACAGGGTTCTGCTGGTATTGTTAACCTAAATGTAGGCGCAGATAACAGCCCTGTGCATGCTGGAGATAAAACCCCACATGTGGGCTGCGTGGATGCAAGGCTGGATGTGGGACATGGGTGTAAGGGCGGAGGGCAGGAGCTGTATCCTTTTAGCCGTGCCAGGACATTGGGCTAAACTCAACATGCAAGAACATTTCCAGTGAGAGGCTGTAGGATGTCCCTCATCAGGACAAGCCCTGGTGTCATCCACCACCATCTGCTTTCAAACCAAAAGTCTGGTTTTTATGCTTAGAAAGGTCTGTCAGTATTTGTTGCCAGACACCAGGAAGGATGCTTTCTTCTGTGCAGCTCAGCGAGCCAAAGGTGCCATCATCACTACGTGGGTCTCCATCACGGGTCACTACACAAAATCACCTTCGGGTATTTCAGGCACCATCCATCACTGGTGGCCCCCACTAGACACCTTGACAATGCCCCTTGCAAGATCTCCAGATCAACTGTGGGACACCCCATGATAACCACTGCTGCTCCACGGAGAAGGCTCTCTGCCTGTGCTGTCATTGGGACAAATATCCCAGCAACTCACAACATTCCCACCAGTTTCCTTTGGCCAAATGCATGTGAAATACACTCAGTCCTGATGGTCAAGGATGCCAAGGGTGGTGTTGCTGCTGGAGATGGGGAGAAGGTTGGAGTCACCAGCACTTGCAGACACTCAGGATTGGGAGAAACACATGAAGAAGAATTGAAGACATGGAGCACAGGTCTGCTGGGGAGCGGCTGAGGGAACTGGGGGGTTCAGTCTGGAGAAGAGGAGGCTGAGGGGAGACCTCCTGGCCCTCGGCAACTCCCTGCCAGGAGGGGGCAGAGAGGGGGGATGAGTCTCTGGAGCCAAGGAGCCAGCGCCAGGCCCCGAGGGAATGGCCTCAAGCTGCCCAGGGCAGGGTCAGGCTGGCTCTGAGGAAGGATTTCTGTGCAGAAGGGGCTGTTGGGCGTTGGAATGGGCTGCCCAGGGCAGGGGGGAGTCCCCGGGATCCCTGGAGGGGTTGAAGAGTCGGGCTGAGCCAGCGCTGAGGGATCTGGGGGAGTTGGGAA
>NW_020799098.1:1778781-1794717 GCF_003259725.1 Athene cunicularia | reverse complement strand
CCTTGGCTCCAGAGACTCATCCCCCCTCTCTGCCCCCTCCTGGCAGGGAGTTGCCGAGGGCCAGGAGGTCTCCCCTCAGCCTCCTCTGCTCCAGACTGAACCCCCCCAGTTCCCCCAGCCGCTCCCCAGCAGACCTGTGCTCCAGACCCTGCCCCAGCTCCGTTGCCCTTCTCTGGCCACGCTCGAGTCACTCAATGGCCTTTTTGGGGTGAGGGGCCCAACACTGAACCCCCTCAGCGAGGGGCGGCCTCCCCAGTGCCCAGCACAGGGCTCAGATCCCTTCCCTGTCCCTGCTGGCCACGCCAGGGCTGACACCAGCCAGGATGCCACTGGCCTCCTTGGCCACCTGGGCACACTGCTGGCTCTGGTTCAGCTGTCTATCAGCCAACACCCCCAGGTCCCTCTCTGACTGGCAGCTCTCCAGCCACTCCTCCCCTGACTAACTCAAACATCATTTGTTTCAATTTAATTCTGTGTCTGTCCTGCCGAGCGGGGCATGGAGGGCAGTTTGTCTCTGGGGACAAGAGGCAGCCGATGATCCATGAAATCCCCTGGCTTCTCACCCCAGAGACCTTGTCTACCTGTGTCTCCTGAGTGTAGTTTGGGCTCACAGAACAAAGTCCTGGATGACGGAGATTAAAATAAATTCATTATCTCAGTGTCTACAAAGAGAGTTTGTTTCCCTGAGAGCACCTGGCTCCTGAGTCACCCTCATCCAACCTCCTGCCTTGCCCCTTTATCAGCCATCAGCACTTTCTAGGCAGACAGGTGACTTTTACAGCATCATCACACACAAGGCAAATCCTCTAAAAACAGTCAGCGGAGCATTTAATCGCCGTCTCCACAGCAATGCTCCCCTCCCTAAGCCTTTTTAATCCTTCTGCCTCTAATGTGAGATACCAGGCTGAGGAAAATAACATCAGCAGTCCCAGTTCTTGGATTAGGTGTTCCCCAGCAGCTTCTGAAACTTTTCGAACCATCAACCAGGAATTCGTCATGCTCTGTGAGCTTGTGCAGAAGAAGAAGGTATTTTCACACCAGGACAAAAAAAGAATATAGGAATGGGAACAATATATTAATATTCTTCACAGAACAGCTCTTGCAGAAATAACCACTTTTCCAGGGCAGAGGAATCCCTAAAATGATGTCAGACATGCACTGACCACAGCATGGTACACGCAGGTAAATGAAGGATTTTGGGGTGTTAAAGCTATGGAAAAAGATGGGGAAAAGAGTTTTGCATCTGGATATCTCTATTTAAGTAATAACAAACGTGCTTGCAGGCATTTCCTGAAGATAACCTTCTGGCGAGAAGCTTTGGTGTTTTAACTGCTCATTAATCCCCCGGTGAATATCCTGGTTTGACACCATTATTGAGACTGCTGTATGTTCCCTGTTTAGACTATAATGTGATCTCTTAATGGCAGGTTGTTATTTTTCAGCACTTAATTATAGTGGGATGCTTGTTGTGTGCTGTTAAAATCACTCCACCGTAAAAAATCCTCATTCTTAACCCCTGTTCCCACTCGTAACTCCCCGTGTCACCAGCTGAGTTATTCCCACCTTGTGCTCCTCACTCCTTAGCTTGAGATATGCGTACAGGCAAATCATCTATTTTTAGCTATTTTTGCCCCAAGGGTAATCCATTCATTTCTGAGCAAAGGGAGAGTGAAAAATATAATAAAAATAAAAATAATTCATGGGCCTCATTATGAAAGAGCCACTTTACATGGTCATGAGGTTTCTGTGCAAGCCGAAGGGATGAAATCTGGCCTGAGGGGTAGAGTTATTATCCTGCAAACACATTGCCCTTGTGACTCCATCCTCCCACTGCCTCACAGTCCGAGCCTGAACCAAACAACAGCTCCTTCTTTCCAACTTTACCTCCTTTCTCTGTGTAGCTGCACCCTTTTGCAACACCCAGAGTTTGGCACTTCTGTTTTTTCCTTAACTCTGTATCCAGTCTTGTCTGTGGAACTCCCCTCCAATGCCTGGAAGGTCATCTTTTGCTGAAGTCTGCAAAACACAGGCTGAAAGTCACAGCTTTTCAATTTTATCCTCCTCATCCTGCTCACCTCCTTTGCTTGGTTCTTCCATTTGCTGAGTCCTGCTTGCCACTCATGAGCTTTCTGCAGAAGAGATCACAGAATCATAGAAGCATAGAATAGTTTGGGTTGGAAGGGACCTTAAAGCCCATCCAGTCCCACCCCCCTGCCCCGGGCAGGGCCACCTTCCCCCAGCCCAGGTTGTCCAAAGCCCCGTCCAACCTGGCCTTGAACCCTTCCAGGGAGGGGGCAGCCACAGCTTCTCTGGGCAGCCTGTGCCAGGGCCTCACCCCCCTCACAGGGAACAATTTCTGCCTTAGATCTGATCTAAATCTCCCCTCTGTCAGTTTAAACCCGTTCCCCCTCATCCTATACCTCCTCTGGCCCCGCTCCAGCAGGTCCGTGTCCTTCTGCTGTTGGTGCCCCAGAGCTGGACCCAGCCCTGCAGGGGGGTCTCCCAGAGTGGAGCAGAGGGGGAGAATCCCCCCCTCGCCCTGCTGCCCACCCTGCTCGGGGTGCAGCCCAGGATACGGATGTTCTGCTTTGTTTAACATCCCATGCAGCAAACCGCTAATCCTCACACGAGGTCCTGATGACACATACATTATTTAATTGACACGGGAGAATAATTGAGATTTATAATCAGAATGGAAGTAAAGAAGCAGTAGGGTAAAAATTTTGAAATACCTATGTGGAAATATCAAAACCCACTAGAAATTCAGCACATACCATGTCCTTGGTGCAGGGAATGCTGGAGCATGAGAGCATTCTGACCACCAGGTCTATGCATAAATCCTGCTTGATAATGGAAAAATTGAATACTCTGTTTACCAATACATTCTCACTAGAATCATGTTGGTCTCTGTTAAAACTAATGCAATGTACATATGCTCGTGACGAGGTTTGATTCAATATACTATTTTAAAGATCTTTAGGCAGTGAAAGTTTCAAAGGACCACCTGAGAATATGTCAGGCTGGCAGACCCTGGTAGGGCATTATCCTGTGGGGTGGCTTGAGGGCAGTACCAGGACAGGTCGTAGGCCTGTGGAGCATGTGGTAGATTATAATATTCATCTATGTAAGTCTGGAACATGCTGAAGGGCAACAGCAGGCTCCAGGCCTGAGAGACCACCACCACTGCATCCTGGCATGGCAGCTCTAGGGTGTCCCAGACCTTCTCTTCAGAAGCAGCAGCTGAGCCCCCTTCTGTAGCTCCACACAGACACGTGCAAGCTATCACAGATACCTCTGGCTTCTGTATCACACTAAGGGCTCACCTCCAGCTCACAGAGCAGGCAACGTCTGCTTTCAGCGGCCAGTAACTGAGCAGACTGATGAGTCTCAAGTTTGTAGCAGTGCAGCAGCCTTGCCATGGGACAGAGGATGGGCTAGAGACCTCCCAAGGCCCCTTACAGCCATACAATTTTATGATTGCATTTTGGAATTGCTTGGGAGCATATGTAGATCTACAGCAGTGATTGGAGACAGCAGGCATAAGAAAGTGCTCCTCGGAGTCCCCTGTTGCACAGGTAGAAGCTCCCAGAATCGTCTCGGTTGGAAAAGCCCTCGCAGCTCCTCCAGCCCCACCATGAGCCTCCCCCTGACCGTTCCCAACTCCCCCAGATCCCTCAGCGCTGGCTCAGCCCGACTCTTCAACCCCTCCAGGGATCCCGGGGACTCCCCCCTGCCCTGGGCAGCCCATTCCAACGCCCAACAGCCCCTTCTGCACAGAAATCCTTCCTCAGAGCCAGCCTGACCCTGCCCTGGGCAGCTTGAGGCCATTCCCTCGGGGCCTGGCGCTGGGGCCTTGGCTCCAGAGACTCATCCCCCCTCTCTGCCCCCTCCTGGCAGGGAGTTGCCGAGGGCCAGGAGGTCTCCCCTCAGCCTCCTCTTCTCCAGACTGAACCCCCCCAGTTCCCCCAGCCGCTCCCCAGCAGACCTGTGCTCCAGACCCTGCCCCAGCTCCGTTGCCCTTCTCTGGCCACGCTCGAGTCCTTCAATGGCCTTTTTGGGGTGAGGGGCCCAACACTGAACCCCCTCAGCGAGGGGCGGCCTCCCCAGTGCCGAGCCCAGGGCTCAGATCCCTTCCCTGTCCCTGCTGGCCACCTTGGCCCCCTGGGCACACTGCTGGCTCACCTCTGCAGTGGCAGGACACTGCATGGCTAAAGCACCTGAGCAACATCATCTGAGCCCAACACCACTGACGTTTGCAGCAAGTGCTTTGAGGGCTGCAGAGAGCATGGTCCTCCATCCAGGAGGACTCATTGCCAGCAGCACAAGGCATTCCAGCGCTGAGACCTGAATCCGGAGCTCTGGAGCTTGGGCTGTGCCATGGGGCAGATGTAAGAGGTTGCCCTCACACAGGAATGAGTGGTCCCATATGAAAACAAAAGTGACATGCTTTGGTCTGCAGAGAACTGTGAGTGGGATCCAGGTATCTGTCACGTTTAGGCAGCCTTTACAGTCCCAGGAGAGAGTACATGCCACAGGGTTGCAGTGCAGACATCCGTGTAAAGCAGCTCAAGAAAATCCCATGCTGAAACGTCTACGGTTCTCTGCTGACTACAGAGAAAACCTCTGAGACTAGCTCAGATGGAGACATCCGTGCTGTCACTGTTTCAGGTCATCTGACGTGAGTCCCACCCTTTGAGACAGAGACAGTGCTATTGAAAAAAAAATCAAATAATTGGAGCTGAGGCAGCACTTCTGGGCTGGAGCAAGGACAGCGTTCATGGCATTGCAAAGGCCATCACCGCCTACTCATCGCTGGAACACAGTTCAGCCAAGGAATTCATTTTCTTGGCTCTCCCTCGATGTTCAGGGCTTAACCACAACAACTTCTTAACGCTGTTCTCTGCACGCCGTGAGCAAACGTGCTGGTCATATCGATTGCCTGAGTCTCCAAGCTGTTCCTTGGAGATGGGTATTCTTCTATGTGCTTAAATAGCATATTTATCTCCCAGTACCAAACACAAGCTGACTCACAGGTCCCCAGATAATGCCTCTATCCAATGTTGTTTCTAAAACACACAATACTGCTATAAAGACACCTCTTGGGACCATCTTGTTGCTGAAGAGCCTGCTCTGTTTTCCATCTGCATTCTCAAACGCAACCGCAGCAGCAAATAACTTTGTGCACACCGAGTAGATCCTTTTAGCAAATAGTTGCCACGCGGGACGGTTCCACTCTTTCCAAACCAACTTTTCTTGTTTTGGCAGGTGTCTCTTCACCTCCCCACAGTCTTGAACCTGCGTTTGCACGTCAGAGGGAACCTGGTGCCCATAAGCCACCTCCGAGCCTGCTGCCTTTGCTGGCGGAGCATCCCCGCAGCATCCCTGTGCAGGGATGTGCAACAAGTCAGGGGCTGAATGGGGGCTGGTTTTTTTCTCATTCCTCTGCCTCCCACCTCTCCTCCTCTGCTCTGACTGGACACTCGCACAACAACAATGCCAAGGAGAGCTCAAAGCAAGGGGAAGAAAAGCTGAAAAGCCTTTTTTCTATTTCTTTTATAAATCACGACACATTTTACATTTTAGTCATATTAACTGGGGGAAAAAAAAAAAAATCAAACCCAACCCCCCAGACCTTTCTGGATTATAATGAGACACCGTTTCCTCCCCAAAAGCCCAAGGGATTACATAGCAATATTCTTCTTAAGCCAGAAGTTTCGCTTCCTTGAACAGCTGCACAGGGCTCAAATTGCAGCCGTGGTCGCCCTGAATTGTGCCACAGAGCTGAGCTTTGACAGCAGCACGTGGGAGCCCAGAGATGTGAGGCCCTCTGGGGCTGCAGACGGGGTGGGAGTACAATTTACATCCAAGGCTGGGGCAACAGAATGAAGCCAAAGAGCCGTAGATGCAGGAAGCCAGCCTCAAAGATTTAACAGTCCCTCCTTGCCTCTGACTCCGCGAACTACTCCATAAATCCTACACAAAACAGAGCCCTGTGTTTCCATCTGTTTCCTTTTCGCCTTCCCTCTCCCTTCCTGAGCAACCCCTCTACCCTGACACCCCAGATTTTACGATGACTCTGCCCGCCAAGCGAAAGCTGTTGCAGGTCTGCTGCCAGCAGCTTATGCCTCCTCCCCACGTCTCCCAAAAATCATGCCCTGTGACACTCCTCTTGATGGAATTATACTGATTTCTACAAGTGAGGAGTGAGCATTCTTCCTTCCAAGTTTCTTTCATTCCTCCAGTTGGTTTAATCCTTTGTTAAGCTCTATAATATGTAGGTATCTGTGGCTGTACTGGAGTTAAGTAGCATGAAACTATTAATCTTGCTTTAGTGGTCAGAGGTGTTGACTAGCCAAGCCATGTTCAAGCCCCAAATATTGCTCTGAGGTGGTTTTTGCTACTTGGAGGAAGGGGGGAGGGTTAGACCAGGAGATTTCTTCCAACTTAAATTCTTCTGTGATTCCACATTTCTGCTTGCTCCATTCAAAAGAGGATTCATCCCTGTATTTTCTGTGTGCTCTGTATGTAATTGTTCATCCTCTTCTTTAGGCACTTCCTACTCTTTAGTGCTGTTCATGCAACCTCTAGCAAAATACCTGCTCCAATGTTGTTATTATCCTGGGCTTTATTATCCCAATTATACTTTGCACAACTATTTTGCACTGAGGTGCAAGAGGCATTTGGAGAACTGGTTTCAATTTAAAATCAGTAACTCTTACTGGTTTGTCCTGTCACGATAGGAGGAAGCAAAACCTGTTGATGTAATCTAGAAACCAAATTCCTTATGTGCTGTTTCAACAGGGCATGGGCAAACCCACGGGGAAGTTTCACTCTCGTTAAGCTGCAGGCCAAGTTTAACTACAGGTCCAGCCACTCCCATGGAAGTCAGCCGGACCATTCACCCTCTTAATTACAAGTCCGTGTGTAAAAGTTTGGATGAAGTGTAGTTTAATAAACTTTGCATAAATGCTAGACTCCGGATCCCAGAGGACTTAGTTTGCTGAAACCGAATTAGCCTGAGGTGCCTGAACAACAGGGTTTACATCTGTTCTGCAAACACAGTCCCTGGCCAATTATTAAGTTGATTTAAACCAGCATAATTTCACCCAGGGAAGCCAGCAGCCTAGCCCATGCCATACTTCGCACTCAACGCTGCAGCCCCAGTTCTCTTTTTGCTTATACTATGAAAAAGCAGCAGCTCTCCCACAGCTGATGGTGGTAGACTGGTGTGAAACAGGAGCTACGTTCAGGCAGGTTCTTCCAAAGCTGGGCAGGCAATGCTCCAAAGCCCGGAGCATCGCTGGTACTGGAGTGCTGTGCGGTTTGCAAAGCATCTCAAGGATAAGACGTATGAAAGCCAAGACAACATAATTTAATAACTCCATTCCTCAGCCAACAGCATATAGATTCAGTGCACTTCTGCTACAAGAGCCTCCAGTGGAAATCTGCTTGAGTAAGCGATGTGCAAGAAGCTTTAGGGGCATCAGGAAGGGGGTAGCATTTAAAAAAGATAATAAAGCTTTGAGACGAAAGGTGCTGCCCATGGAGAAGGGCCCAAATGCCAAAGTCATGTGTTTCTCTTCTCATAAAAGTCAGTTTTTTCTCTGTGCTTTCAGAGACTTTATTTTTGTAATAGTCTCGCTTTTCTCCAGCATGAAGCCAAATCCCTAGCAGCTACTAACCGAGAGCTTATGGACCAGCAGCCCAGAGTGGCACAAAAGGGTCACTGGTCTGACCGTGGCGGAGCTGGGGATGTGGAGCTCCAGGGTTGTTTTTGTCGGGAATACTGAGGAGTCAGCTGTGGAAAGGACTTTGCACCGGCTGGCTTTTTAGCAGGGTGTTTTCGTGTACAGCCGCATCAGGTCTTCAAGCAGGAGTGGCTCTCCTGAGAGCTACTAACGAACATGCTGGATCATTAGCCTCAGCCAAAGGGCAGGTGCTTAAACAACTGCAGGCAGCCCTGCTCCATCCCCTGGGGAGCTCCGGCAGGGAGGAGGGAGCGTGCCAGAGGTGCATGCTCCGGCTGCGATTTCTGACAGGAGGTCACCAAAACAGCCCTGAAGCCCAAGGCTGGTGTCTCCTGCCACTGCTACTTTCTTGGTCATAGCCAGGGAAGGTGGGTAAAGCTTCAAGCAGCTGAGAAAATGAAGATTAGCATCTTATCCCAGATGGCGAATAACATAAGTCATCTTTCCCAAGAGCTAGAAGGAATCAGCTTGATGTGTGAGCCAGAGGGAGAACTGATAGCAGAGCTAAGAGACAGAAATAAAGCTAACTGGTGTCTATGGGTAAGTTTATGCTTCAATCCCTCAGTTAATCACTGCCCGTCGGTGGAATTGCACCCAGCAGACGTTGGGTACTGCACAGGGTCTGTCTGTGCAGCAGCCAGAAAAGCACCTGCACCCCTGGAGCGGTGCCTGACCTCCCCGTAATCCCTCTGACGGGGTGACTCCAGTGCCCGGGCGGTGAAAGCTGCCACGGGGACGGCGGTGCCAGGGGACAATTAGGGAAGGTGTTTCCATCCCGGGGATGTGAGTCAGCCAGAGCCAGGCTGCACGTCAAGGGCAGCAACTGCGTTTCCTTGTCGCAGCCTCGATGAGGGTTGGGCAGCACTGTTTGACTCCCTCCAGAAAGGGCAAAGGCAAGGAAGCGGGGCGCGCTAAGAGCCTCTACAAATGAGCTGGGGAAGAGGAGAGGATGGGGAGGAATGGATGTGATAGCATCTCCTTCCCTCCCTCCTCTTCCTCACCCATCTGATCTGTCTGCAGGAGGCGAGACCTCCTCAAACACACCCAGCACCGTCTGCCTCCCTGTCTGCCGATGCGCCCTTGTTGCTAAGAGTCTGGCACCCATCATGGGGCTGCCGAGGCTCTCGCTCTACCCAGCCACCACAGGCACCAGCTGCTCACCCAGCCCCGCCGTCGGAGGAGAGAGTCACCGAGGTCAGACATAGCAGAGATGCTTCTCCGCGAGAAACGTGGAGCGTCTGGCGCGGCCCTTAACAATATGCAGCCTGTCTTTGCCGTTTTGTCCGGGTTTTTGTTTTGAACATACAAAACTGCCTTGCCTCCCTTTATTCTTCCCAAGAATACCCCGCATAATGACGGCAGCTCCTCTCTTTTCAGCCCCTTCCCTCCAGCTGAATGTGCAGAGGGTGACATTACACCAGGCTCTGAATGCCTTTCGTTATCCTCTCGCAGGGCTCCGTTTCGGAAGGAAGGAGGGAAGACAGAGTTATTTTTATAGCATCTGAGGCTCTCCCCAGACTGCATCTAACTTGCTATTGTTGGTCAATGATCTTTCGATTACTCGCTACACTTGGGACTTTGCTCTGTTCTCGCAAAAAAGGGCTGATGTATTCAACACGCTCCTTCCAAAGACCAGGCTGGAATTGGGCGATTAGGCTACGCAGGAGAGTTGCTCGCAAACAAAGCCTTTCTTTTTATAAAAGTCAGAGTTTGATAGTGCAGTTGACTTTTTTTCTGCAGCATTTTGTGGCAGTTATCAAAAAATATCCATCAGAGGCATGCTGAAGTGATTTTTCTGTTCCCAAGATGTTCAAGTTACTTTCTTTTGACTTTTTTCCTCCCTTTTTCCTCCTTACTCTTTATACAATACTCTGATTTTCATTATGAAGCTGGAGGTTATCTCAAAAACCACCAGGATTTCAGAGGAATGATTATGGCTCTGGGCTGGGAGCCACATTTTCCAGGTTTGGACTTGACTTTAGTCCCTAGTCTATACAAATTGACATTTTCCCAAACAGACACTCGGTTTTCATAGTTACCCAACGTGAGGCAATCAGATGCTGGTCTTCTGAGCCTGCACATCTGCCCACTAAAATCAGATGGAGATATATGGGTCAAATCTTTCCATAAAGCTCTTTCAAGACACAACCTGAAAATAGAAAATCTACAAGAAATACGGAAGCAGAGCAAATATACAGCGAGTAACTCGGCCACTGAGATGCTTTTTGCTGAGCCTGGATCTATGCAGCAACCTTCGTGGTGCTACAGATGTACAGTATGAAATACTGTTGCTTTTGAATTAGATATAAAACCAAGTTCCTAAGATTTTTAATCACTAGAGCTCTTCCAGGGCTCTGCACAGAGACAGGTGATATAACCCAGGTCCACCGGGCGTTGTTACCATCTCACTAACCACCATTTCCACATCAGCTTTGGAAGGGTGCAACGTTCTTCATTTTCTCTCCTAATTTCTGCAGTTCAATAAAGTTTTATTACTAGCTTCCCCTCACCCTAAAAATGAAAGATCTAAACCAACTGTGCAGATGCAGGTATTTTTCAGCTATTCATCACTACTGTGCCTGCAAATCTATTAGACCTTTGTTCCTGGCAGCACTTTAGTTATTATATTTCATTCCTTATTAAGTATATTTTTGAAGAACCTTTGGTCATTACCTCGACATCTAAATGAAGGAAAAGGAGAGGTCAAACTAGACCTCTAGCAAACTCTGAGTTTATGCCTAAATGTGCTTAATAATTGGATGTGTGTTGTTAAACATGCTCACAGCAGGATTTCCAGGTGGGTGGGAAGAAAACAGCGTTTCTGTGCTTACTCCTGCTGTCCCGACACTCGTATCTGCTGGGGAACTTTGGTGGAAAAGCTCCTGATTTGCATGAGAGAAGGACTTGTGCCAGTGTGAGGTCTGGGACGTGATCACAGAAACCCAAAGAAAACAAGGGTGAGTTGTTTGCAGGAAGTCTGAATTCTGGAGAGGAAAAAAAAAACAACCAAAAACAAACAAAACAAAACCTGAAGCAAAAGCCCTTCAAACGACCCAGCGAGTGTTCTGAAGGAAAATCATGTGGCAGCTGTTAAGTGGAGGGTTGGCCCCCACACCTCCCCAGACCATGACCAAGCACCTCAAGTGAATCTATTTGGGTCTGGGCCCGATCCTGTCCAGACTCAGACTTCACCAGCGCTGCAGAGGTGAAACACTGAGAGAAGAGGAGCTTTGGGGAAAAGGAGATTTTGTTTTGAGACGTCTCAGTTGCTTGCCCTGAAGTTCCATTGAGTGAGCAGGGGTTCAGTGTCGTGTGTGAGCTGCTTTTTGCAATAACAGGAATTTCTTTCTTGCTGTTTTCTTCAGCCTGGGTAGGCGAGGAGTTTCTGGTGGGGTATGAGGGATGCTCTCAGTGCTGGATGGTGGGATATCCTTTTCCTTTCTCTTGATGTTTGTAGAGCATGGAAGATGTTTTGGGTAGGGAGCGAGGACACACTGCTGGAGCCAGACTGCCCCGTGTCGTCTGGATAGAAGTAGGGCAGCTGGAAGGACCTTCAACAGAAGGGACGGGGCTGGGAGGTGCTGAGGATTTGGGAACGTGGGCAGAGGTTGCAATGGGTGGAAACAGCAGGTCAGGTGAGGAACTGAAAAACTGGCAACGCTGGGTCGTGAGCTAATTGGAAATAGCTGGTTCCAGGCCCTTGGGAAGGTAGTTATTTCTGGAGTTTAGGGCTCCTGTGAACCAGCTCATCTCAACGGAAGGCAAAAAGCGTGTATAATACAGCATTATGGTTATGGCTTCATGTGATTTTTGACCCCAGATATCACCATGACTTGCTCCGTTTTGAGTTGTGCAGATAAACAGACCAAGCAACCAGCTTCCCAGGGCAGCTCCATTGTTTACACATCCATGATATCCAGCTCAGCCGTGACTCAGCCATCAGCAATGATGTTCTGACCTTATTAATATCAATGGGAGTCTTCTTAACGAGGACATAATTTCACCCCAGAGGCCAATTCATTAATTAGCATCCCCAGCTATCCTGTCATTTGGCATATGAAGAGGATAGTAACTTGACTTATATACTGAGCAAGTATGTGCTGAGTAAATACGCATTCAATTGCACGTACAACGACAACATACAGGGTCATAAAAGTTTGGCAGCAAGAGTGAACAGAGACGAGTGTAGCTCCTTGCTCCAAACATAATTCACTGCTGGTGGTACCCCTTCATTTCAAAGTCTCATCTAAAATCAATCATGTCCAAGGAAATGCTTGCTTAATAATTAGTTGTTGATTTCACATGCTGCATGAAGTTGTGTGAGAGTCAAGTGCTGCTCTGATGACATTTTTTTTACAGCTGTGATAGTTGGGACTCTTCTGTCCCTTAATGCAATACCCTCCCGACGTGTGGTTTGCAAAAACACCATTGTCCTGCTGCGCCTGTTGCCAGGAAAGAGTGTTTTAATCATTCTAGTATGTCTATTATGAAATATTTCTGTTTTCCGAAATAAAAATAGCCTAGCCTGCACTCTGAGCTAACCTAACTCCTCCCCTTCCAAACAGTTTTTTCATGTCAGAAAATGGCCTGCTGAAGACCAAAAAAAGAAAAAAAAAAGCATTTTTGAACATTCCTTGCACGTCAAAATTGAACAGATTAAGCTTAATTTAACAATAATGATCTCCCACAGTTAATGTTTCATGCAAGACAGCAACAGGGCACAGTGTGATCACAAACAAGGTCAGGAAAGGATTTCTTCTATTGTGCACATTTATGGTTGTTAGACTTCTCTGAAACAGCCAAGACTGGCCACTGGCAGCTGATGAATGCTGTATTAGCTGGACTGTTGGCGTGTCATGATGTGATAACTCTCCCTGCTCTCATTTGCTGGATGATCTTTTCCTAACTCTGCATTTAAGAGAGTTAACATTTGCTTGATAAAAACCCCACCATCCTTTATTTGGTAGAAAACCTTTTGATTTACCAATTTTTAAGGAATTACTATTGGCAAAAGGGTAGGGAGAGATATAAGGAGAGATGGCATCTTGTGTTTTTTTTTTACCTAGCTGGAAAAAAACCCCACACAAATTGTTGAGCACACAAGCAGTTCTTCAAGTCTGACACTGATACAAAGAATTTCAACCAAAGTCCAAGATGGGAATAATTTCTCCAAGTTTATTCTCACCTTGTTAACCAATGTTTTTACTTTCAATCTCTTGTGCAACAGCTAGCTACGTTTGGCAAGAAAGGGGGGAGCAGGTGTTGTGAAAATATAAGTAATATTTTTCATAACTGCAAGTGAACGCAAACAGGTGTGGGGAGAGATAAAGCTGAGCAGGGAGGCAATATCTGACAGCAGATGCCAAGCCCAGGCCTGAGCTGCTAACCAACACACGCGGTGCAGAAGCTGTGCCAGAGATGTTTCCACTGGTGGGAACCCTTTGGCTTCAGCTGGTGGGAGCAGCTTGCACTGGCAGCGCCTGTGTGACTGTACGGGGTCTGTGGGGCAAGATTTTGGTAGCAGGGGGGCACAGGGGTGGCTGCTGTGAGAGGCTGCCGCAGCTTCCCCCATGTCCGACAGAGCCAACGCCGGCCGGCTCCAGGATGGACCCAGCACTGGCCAAGGCCGAGCCCGCCAGCGAGGGTGGCAGCGCCTCCCCGAGAATGTATTTAAGGAAGAGAAAGGGAAAATTGGAACAGCAGCCAGAGAGAGGAGTGGGAGTGTGTGGGAGCAGCATCTCTGCAGCCGCGGTCAGTGCAGGAGGAGGGCAGGAGGTGCTCCAGGCCCAGAGCAGAGGTTCCCCCGCAGCCCGTGGGGCAGCCCATGGGGAGGCAGCTGTGCCCTACGCCCAGGGAGGCCCCGGGGGAGCAGAGACCCCCCCTGCAGCCCGGGGGGACCCCACGCTGGGGCAGGGGAGGAGTGTGAGGAGTCCTCCCCTGAGGAGGAAGGGGCGGCAGAGACAAGGGGTGATGAACTGACTGCAACCCCCATCCCCTGCCATCCTTGATGCTGGGGAGAAAGTGAAGAAAATCAGGAGTAAAGTTAAGCCCAGGAAGAAGGGAGGGGTGGGAGGAAGGTGTTTTAAGATTTGGTTTTATTTCTCATTATCCTACTTGGATTTGATTGGTAATAAGTTAAACTAATTTCCTCAAGTCGAGTGACAGTAACTGGCGAGTGATCTCTCCCTGTCCTTAACTCGACCAACAAGGTTTTCATTATCTTTTCTCTCCTTTGTCCAGCTGAGGAGGGGAGTGACAGAGCAGCTTTGGTGGGCACCTGGTGTCCAGCCAGGGTCAACCCACCTCAGTGACACAGAGAGGACAATCCAGAGCTCAGCCTCACGCGCCGGGTGAGTCTCAGAGCCAGACCGGCTTTTGCCGGCAGCACCCTGGATAATGGCAGCGGACAGTATCTGAATCTGCAGATTCAGGGCATGCTGGCAGTCGTTTGCATCCGAGGAAAACACATCTGTATAGAAACACCCTCTCTGTGCCTCCACCTCTGTATAACCTAGAAGGTATTTGTAACCTATTTCTCATCTCTGACATCTTTTTGGTGTCCTCTGGATACCAGGTCAGCCCAGCATAGCATTTTTAAAATGAACCCAAGATTTCAGTCTCCTTCCTGGGGCCTCAAGCAGAAAAGGCAAAATATATCAACAATGGTTTTGTTAGACAGATGCTTGACTGACAAGAAGACGCAAACTGGTCTTTAGACTGTTTTCTTCCCCATCTGCTCAACACCCTTCATTATCCCTGGTAACTCACTTAAAAATCACCGAGACTCCCACTAAAGAACCTCCTTCAGCTCAGGCAGGTAACTAATATTTTGATTTCTAAATGCAAATGAACTATTTAAATATGGTGAGCTGGCTATTCCCATCCGGTCTGTTGTCTGTCTTTGCATTACTGTACCTAAACCCCAGTCAGCCTTTTTTAATAGGGAAAATTGAGGAGTATCTTTTTTTGCTTTTCATTTAAAAAAAAAAAAAAATCTCAGATGTTGACATCTTTCCACATTTTAAACAAAGTATAAAAGCAACTGCTTGACTAAAACTCCAGATACAATCATATTAATGGAGATAGACCAAAGGCAACAGTTACCCAAGAACTCCAATATGGTCAGCTTTCTCACTCCTTCTTCACCCTGCTGAAAATGAAAGGTCTGATAATTTCTAATAGCATCTGTGTTTCTGCTCCACCCTTCCTGCTGCAAATGGCACCTTGCTAGTGTGTATGGAAAAAGAGACTGCTGCTTTGCCCGTGAACTCAGGGGAGGGCCACAGATTTAACTGCGTTACTTCTTCCTCCCCCAGTCCTTTGCTGTTACGAATTAAGCCCTAGAAATCCTTGGTGAGCATTAGCTTAACTAGTTTTCCAGGGTAGGAAGGTATCCCTTTTTGCAGATCGTTATTTTCTCGTTTACACAATTTAGTAAGACGGATGCATCTTCCCCATTTTAAACAGGAAACCTTTACTACCAAGTGATGACAAACATCCCATGCTGGTGAGATTATTTTCTTGCGCCGCTGTAATTCTTGCATGAACAGCGGACTGCTTATTTTGCTTAAGCCAGACCCAACGATGGTGGATCTCAGCACTAAGGAAACTATCACCTGGAAAACCCCAAGGCATAACCTGAGCATGAACAACTCCAGCTTCAAGCCCTCCTGCATAACGCAGCATCCCTTCCTTCTGCAGCAAACCAAGCCTTGCCATCCTGTAAGTTTGGCAGCCCTCTCTCCGCAGGGCAATCACCCCCTCCGTCGTGTCTGGGGATCCCTGCGGATGGTACACACCTCTCCTCGCCGAAAGCCCCTGGCGTGAGGAGCTGGCAGTGCCCTACTGAACCGCACAGCCACAGGTGGAAGACCCTGCAGCAAAACAAGCACGAGTAGTAATTAAAAAAAAAACAAAACACACAAACCAAAACTCGTTGTTTTTTTTTCTTATTTCCCCTCCCCTTCAGCCCCGAGGCCTCCCTCAAGGCCCAGAGCCTCCCCGCTCCCCACAGGGGCTGAGTTTTGTGGGGTGGCTGAGGAGGCAGGCCCGGGGGGGGAGTGGCGGGTGATCTCCGCCCCTGAGAGGCCTTTACCCGGGGAAGAGCCGAGGAGGAGGCTGCGGGGACACCCCCAGCGCGGGGTGAGGGGAGAAAAAACCCACAAAAGCCACTAACACCCCCCCCCCC
>NW_020799098.1:1735636-1778731 GCF_003259725.1 Athene cunicularia | reverse complement strand
GGGGGGGGGGGGTGAGCAAGCTCATCTTGGCAGATGGCATAAGCAGGTGTTGGTTTTAGTTAAGGGTGAATTCGGGAAAAGTGTGCGCGGGGGAGAGAGGCAGTGTCTAAAAGGGGGTAGCTGGCACGTGGGGAGGCTCGGCTCTTGGGGCAGAGGGTTGCGTGCAGAAGCGGTGCTGGCTTTTGGGGAGGGTCAGTGCGAATTACAGCCTGGTGGGAGGAAGCTCCTGGGTTTGCTGGGGGACGTGGCCAGAGCTGGGCAGCCAGAGGGGATCCAACAGGACAGGGGGTGGTGTGAGGGTCCTGCCTCTGTGCAGGGTCTTTTTTTTTTTTTTTTTTAAGGGTCATTCTGGGCAGGGGGATGGAGACCCCTTTGTTCTGCACTTGTCCGGTTCATGTGTGTATGTGGTGGTGAGGGGTGTCTTCACAAGAGAAAGGCGATCTTTGGGCTGTGTGGTACCAGAAAGCACAGTGCCTGCAGTGCTGAGGCCAGTTCTGGTGGTGACGAGATACTCGGGTTGTGTGTCCAAAGTCTATTCCATAGGATGAGAAATATCGAAACCTTCATGAGAATAGGCTGGAAATGCACCCTAGCTGCTCTATAAACTTAACGTTTTTAGCAGAAGGGGTTTCTGTAAGATGGTTACCTGCTTTGGTTTTATCAGCTGTGGCAGCGACAGAGCCAGCATGTGTGTCTGCATGCGTTAGGTGAATTCCCTGAGCTGATTCTTGGAGAAGAAGGAAGTGGGGGGGGGGGAAAAAAGAGTGATTGTTCTAGGCAGCGATTGCTTTCTCAGGGAGCTCCTTATGAAAAGTGCCAACCACCCTTGGAGGATGCTTGCTGTAGGTTTGGGGGAAGGGAAGCTGTCTGTGTATGCCAAACTCATGGAGCAAAACCGCTTCATGTGTGTTAGGAGTTGAGGTTTCTTTTTTTTTTTTTTTTTTTTCCAAATTTGAAAGGGTGTTTGTGTGGAAATGATCCCAGGCTAGGCAAGCCCTGCAAATCAAAAGCTTTCTTTTTAATGCTTTTTGCCGCTATCATAATAAGAATTTTCTTCTAGTTGAGAAAGAGCATCGGGAAGTAGCCACTTACCTGTTACTTTCCTCCAGTGGTTTAGGATATTGGTCACTTTAAGGGAACTAGATCTGAATAAAGGCAGAGTTGTCTTTTCTGAACGGCGAAACTGGTGCTGCTGAGTAGGAAAAGCTTGGTACATATCCACTGCTAAAGGCCTTGGTTTTTTGTTTGTTGTATATTTTGATAAAGCTTCTTGTATCTTTTTCACATATACTTCCAGTCTAAAATTTTGGCTAAAAATATAATGCATGTTTTTCTCTCTAGGTGTTTTATTTAGCTAGCTATTTATTTATTAGTGAATTGAAACTTCCAGTAATGTTTTTAAACTATGAGCCCAAGGACAAGTGTGTTTAACAATATTTAGATCTTTGCAGTCACAACTTTCACATGCCTTGAGTTCACGCTGTCTCCTGTCAGAAAGGGCACCACCGGGGTTTTGTTTGGGTGCGTGGTTGTCGACAGCTTGGCTTTAAAAGGCTTGACGTGGTATTAGGTGCTGTAGGTACA
Organism: Athene cunicularia; assembly: GCF_003259725.1. Taxonomy (NCBI): domain Eukaryota; kingdom Metazoa; phylum Chordata; class Aves; order Strigiformes; family Strigidae; genus Athene; species Athene cunicularia. The sequence goes on along the minus strand of NW_020799098.1, from coordinate 1,777,147 downwards.
AATGGGAAGTCGAAGGGCAGGTGAAAATTATTTTCTAAGTGTGGTATATCCCACATGCTTATCTGCTTGACTGAGAGATGTAATTAACTGTGGTGTGTTAATCTTCCTGTCCTTATCTAGATGTATATGATGACTCTATTTGTGGCCTTGAAATTTTGTTTACGTTGAACATTGGGGTTGTCATGATACAACTTGTGTTTCACTGACCTACTAATTCCTTACATCTTCCTGTGTTAGCGGCGAAGAACGAACATCGCCGCTTTGTGTTGCAGTCTAATATTCTACTTTGCTTTTTCGTTGGGAAAGTCTGTTTATTTAGACTGTAGTTAGGTAACAAACCCAGGGTGGACCACTTTCTGTCTTGTTTCGCCCAAACCACAGAAGTGGAGATCGTATGCAGTGCATAACAGTTCTAGTGCGGATGTGTGTTTGGTTTTGTTTTTTTTTTTAAGCATGTGTGGTGTGTTGTGACTTCAGAAGAAAAGGATATAGTAGAAGTGTACCTGCGTGTGGTTTCATTAGTGACAGTTCTGGGTTGTAAGAATGGCTTCTGAGAAAGCAATCACTGCACAGGTCAGTGATGCTCTTGGGGGGGGTAGAAGATTGAGTGAAGGACTTTGTGCGACTTCCTTCTTTCAAGATGTGGAACCAGCCACTTAGCTCTTTCAAGATAAAGATCTTGGCTTTAAAGGAAGCTGAAATAGAAAATATAGGACGTGCCTGATGGGCTTGTGTTTTCTATTTCTGTACAAACCTCTAGCGGGCTTCTGTGCTGGCTGGAGCCTGCCACAGGCCCGTGGCTTCACGCTGCCGTAGTCTGGGCAGGAGAGGGCTACTGCTGCGAGGCTGTCTGCTGGGAGGGATGAGACATCTCCAAGTCACAGAGCTGCAGCAGGATGCTGGAGATAACGTTTCTGAGCAGTGGGAGCTCAGTAGCACCAAACTGGAGAGTGAACTTGCCAGCGTTGGGTGTTGTGCAGTCCAAAGGATGCTGCAGGCTTTGAGAGCACAGACTCTTCTTCAAAGAGCTTTCGTAGCTCAGTGAGGCGACCTCGTGTCCTGCTTGAGTTGAAATGCTTCAGCTGTCTGCCTGCCGAGGGAAGTAAAGCACGGGTATAGAAATGACCAGTATTTTACATAGAACTATTGGTCAGAGACTGTAGAGGATTGGATGAACAAGTTCAGGATAGTGCTTGGCTTCTGGAACAGTAAGTGTATGCGGGCTGTGTATGTAGGCACACGGGTGGGCAATTTGATGTATGATTGTAGCTGAAAATACGAACAGACTGTATTTTGACTATATAATGAAATACCAAATGATCCCAGAAAATTGGTTTTTCTGTATGAAGACACTGGTTCTCCTTTCATGGTTTTTTTTTTTTTTTTTTTTTTTTTGAGATGGAAAATGCTAAGCAGTGCTTAACAATGCAACTTGACAGTTGGAGAGGAAAAAAAAAAAAAGATTAGAGTGTATCTTTTAAACTACCTTTTTATATAATTTAATGGAGGCAGTTATGGGCTGCTGATTGAACATTATTAAGGAGTTGGTGGTAATACAGTGTCCTTGGCCAAAGAATATTACAGTGAAGAGGAATTTTATCTCTAGAAGATTTGGGTAAATCATAACCTGAGAGAGCTGCTAGCTAGCAAAGAACTATCCCAGTTCCCATTCTTAAATAAATGGGAACTTTTGGTTAAAAGCTAGTATACAAACCCATTGTCTTTAAAAAAAAACTACCCGAGGCAGTTTAAAGCTTTAGGAAAGTCAGGAAACTACTTAATATGTCTTAAGGATGTTGGCAATTTGAATCAAATCAGTTTAAGTGCTCAAATTAGATTTGGGTGATGCATTTGTGCCTGATCGCCATTCTGCTTCTCTCTTTTCATTAGTACATTAACGTGCTTTAAAATGATTTTTCTCTTCCATGTTGCTGTGTGAAAGGCTCACTCAGATGTTGTGCGCTGGTAATAAAAGAATAAGCTATTCAAGTAGGAAATACTTAAGCATTATCAATTTTAAAGAATACGCTGGGGAAAAAAAAAAAAGAACCTTTATATGCTTTTGTTTAGTTCTCAGAAGCATTATTTCCAGCTCTGGATTTATAATTTTGCTAGGAGGTGCGTGTATATCTGTCCACATATGCATATCTATATTTCTGTCCACCTATGCATGTATATAAATGGTCTGTTCATCGAGGGAGAAACTCATGGCTAATATTTCCTCTGATTTCTCACTGTTTTATTGTTACTCTCGCTGTTTTATTGGACAGTCCGACAGTTTACTAGGGCTGTTTTTAAGAACAAAAATTCATCCGTGAAATATTTCAATATTTTTGAAATATCTGCGGCGTTCTACACTTTTTGCCTTGCACTGAATGGCCGGCATAAATATTTGACTTGCGTGAGGTTTTGTTCATGTTTGCAATAAGCTCACTTCTTATCACTACTTTTCAGTCTGCTTTATAGCAAGGAGGCAATAGTGGAAAATTCAGAACAGTAAGACAATGCGCTAGATCCTTCCCGTCATCTCTGCTTCATGCACATCAGACGTCTTCATCGTTGGAGCCTTTAGTTATTGGAATTATTGAAGAGCTCATGGTTTCAACCTGTGAGAGAGAGGAGTGAGTAGCATCCAGCTGCTTGGCTTCCTGCTAAGCACGTCTGAGCGTTGAGACCTCCGGGAATGGCGCAGGTAGAGGGTAACGTTCCTCTGCCTGCAAATTCCAGGAACGTATCACTGCCTCTGACTTGATTGCAGATGCTTCCTTTTCTGCAGTGGTCAAGACAGAAGACATTTCTGTCTCGTTTCTCTACGTCTGTTTGAATATCAGGGAATAGGTGCGTGAGTCAGTTCAGCAGAAGTTGTCTGACACTGCGCTTGATTTACCCATTATTTCAGTGTCTCAGTTGCTTCTTTCATTATGGATCCAAAATAAGCTCATGTCCAACCAGGTGTTCGTTACCATCTTACTCAATTTACGTTTAACATCAATGTGAAATATCAACAAATGACTGAGGTTAGCACGGCTTTCACATTTTTTTTCAATTTTTTTTTTTTTTTTTTTAAGCTTTCAAAAGAACTAGAACTGGCAATGCTTTTATCGTGGATCCTGATAAAGTTAAATAACATTTGGAATGCATGTGATGGATTTGACTTTCCTAGCTTGTTCCTCTGAAGCTTTCCTGAGCAATCAAATTTAAACCCATGAGCTACCTGCGCCCAACGTGTCTATGAAGATCCATACCAAAAATCCTCTGTATATTGAGATAATGCTGCTGCTGCCCAAACTGTTGTATTATTGCATTAATTTATGGTGCACTTGGGTGCTCTTTTCTTAAACAGCTGTTTTCCTTGAAGAATTTTTTTCCATTTCAAGTTCCAAGCACAGCGCTCGGAATTAGCTTCTTGAAAAAAGCTTTGCTTTTTTCCCTGCACTCAAAATGTTCTCAGCAAGTAGTTCTTAAATCACATCTTCTAAAGCATAGTGAAAAGTTACAGTAAAAATTGGAGAAGATAGGATGAAGAATGACATGATTTTGTAGGTAAAGTGGTTTTGGTGGTGGTGGAGTGAGCTGCTACGAACTGGAATTAGTCCTAAGGACTGCAACAATTTTATTGCGATACTGTGTTCTTGAATAGCCACGTTCTAACATCTGCCTGTGTAACCACTGCAGTGTCTTGAAAACAGGGCTGGAAAATTTGATAATCAATTTTACAGCAGAGAACAGAGATGATAATTTGCTTTTGTGCGTGGCTTTGAATCAAATACTCATTATACTCAAATACACTGAAACACTGAACCAGTAATGATGTTTGCTTTTTGTTTCCTGCTTTTGTTCCCTTGCTTTATTTGTGGCTGATCCACATGGAGTTCCTTTAGAGTCTACTTGAGACTGTCACTAATGCCCTTCCCTCCCTTTCCTTAAAATAAATATTTATTTGATAGAGACACAGGTTGATATGAAGGTTTTGGTGGATGTGCTGCATGCATACGATTTGGGGCTTATAGAACCTGAAATCCTTGAGATTCTCAAAACGGAAAGGCTCTGTTCTGATTGAGAGTAGTGAAATCATTAGGGTTGGTAAGAGACTTTAATTGCACACAGGGCAGTCTTCACGTGAAAACCTGATAAGCGAAATTTGGTACATCAGAGTAGTGGGGGATTTTTAGAATAATGTTTTAAAGAAAATGGACTCTGTTTTGCGCTGGGAGTAGCCTTAGTTAATCTTGCACGATGAAGAAGAATTTAGATGTTTTACTGATGGACAGAGCAATATTCCTGCTGAAAAAGCCATGTGATCTCTAAATCAGATTGTACGAAATACTTCTAGGACACTCCAGGATCTAGTTAACGTTCCTGGTACTGGTTGTGGCTTAATTCGGTAAGGCACGTTTCCTGCAGTATCATCACATTCACAATTTTCACTTCTCTGAAAGTGCAGAAGTGCAATTAAGCTGGTTTAAGGGAGATCATACTAGTGGAGGTGGTCTGGGCATCTGAACCAATTTTTTTTTTTTTTTTTTTTTTTTTTTTTTTTGTCCTTCTTTTTCTTTTTTTCTTCCTGCTCTGCCTGCTGAGCTTGTAGCCACGGAAGAAATAGCATTGCTGTACACAACACTCACCTCAGGTGCTTATTGCACGTCACAAAAACCCCAAATAGGGGTTGTTGCTTCGTGTAGGTACAGAGTGTTACATGTCCTGTTAGGGCTGAAAATTATCTGTAATGTCTTTTACTATTAGCCAGTGCCACTCAACTTTCTGTAGAGGATGTACAAAGAGCTGTTAAAATCAATTTTTTGGATTATTTGTCGTCTATTTCCTGTTTTTTGGAAACCTTGTTTTTTTTCTTTGCTAGTTTCTGTAATCTGAAAGGACACAAAATAAGAAAGGTTACCTTAGGAAAACACCCCTTTGAAGACTTTCTTATTAGTCAGTGTTTGTATTGCATGAAAATTTAATACCCATCTCCAAGGTGGTGCTTGTTTACTCAAAGTATGAGAAGCTTGGCACAGACGAATTAGCATTTTTTGCAGACTCCTTTTATGAACTCAAATACAGAAGGTGAGAACTATTTCTTTTTTTTTTCCATTCAGAAAATTTACGTTGGATTTAATATTGCTTCGTTGTGAAGTGAAAGAATAACTGTGTCTTCATTTACTCTGCTTTTAAAGCTGTGGTAGCTTTCATCCCTGCTGTTTTTCAGTCATTAGTATTGCTATGAAAAAAAAGAAAAAAATTACACCTCCAGTGGATTTAGCTTTGGTGAGTTGCTGCTGGTATAATGTATAGCTTTGTATTGAGTGGGCTTTGGTGTATTTTTTTTTTTCCCCAGTGTCTTTGTGCATGTGTCATTATATCCTTCCTTTCCCAGTTTTGTAATGCTCTGAGTGTTGGTATTGTGGCACTGTTGCCAGATATTTTGAATGTAATTGCCTTATCAGGAGAAAATCTATGGTTGAGGTTCACCCTGGGTACAGTTTTTGGATTTCATTGCTTGTTACGATTGAGAACACGTTTGGGTTCTTGTAAAATAAACTTTTCAAGATGGCTTTGGGAAGGTTGTTGTTTTTTGTTTTTTGGTTTTTTTTTTTTGTAGCAATGTGTAGCACGTTTCCTGCCAAAGTTGTGCACCTGCCTGTTTAATGATTAATTTACCCAACCGATACCCTATTAATGCAGAGTGGAGAGTGTCACATGAATTTTATAGCGATTTCAGAGCTTAGTATCTCCAACGTCTGCCTTTGTTATATACTTTGATCTTGTGTGAAATCAGCAAAGGCTATGCCAAGAAAAAAAATTTCTAGCCGTTACCAGACCTGAGATGCAAAGTAGTGTGGGACTGAAATGCTGACTGTGCAGGTCAGCGTTACGAGAAAAAAAAAATCAGGGAAAACTCCTGCGGTATTTCCCATCAAGGACTTGCGTGCTGTTAGGAAAAAAACGATTCTACTGTATCTGAACTGTGAGCAGACCTCGAAGTTTCTGGTCCGCTGGAAGAAAACTATCCAATTCCAAACAATATATTGGGAAATAATTACTTTTGAGGTCACTGATGGTTCTGTGATTTTTTTTTTTTTTTATTTTATTTTTTTCCCCCCAAATGGAGATTAGGAGCAGGCATAACTGTATGGTCAGTTGCTGTTGTTCTTTTTGAAAAATTTGGAACTAAATTTATTGGTGTACGAGATAGACTCTGTATTTCCAGATGCATTTATTTATAGTTGCTGCCTGCTTGCTTTGACAGTATGTTAGTGCACTTTTGTTAACTGATTGATTTATTGCCTTCCAACACATAACCGGCAGATCTTTAAATTTGGGTCAGTTGGTATCTGTTTCTCACAAGCACAGGTTGCAGCTATCCTTTAAAGTCAGTGTTTTTCATTTTGGGAATGTTAATGGGTGTTTAAAATATGCCCTCGTTCAACTTTCAGAGTATGAATCATTTTGAGGAGGTGTTGAAGTGGTTCAAAGTCAAAAACAGAATTTGACTTCCCGCCTATGCACATTTTTTCTAAACCATCCATTCTAATGTTGCTGGATGAATTTTTTTTTTTTTTTTAATTCCTGGTGGATATTGCTGATATTCTATTAACTTGTTTCATCTGAATTTATACAGTGAGGCCAAAGAAAACTCCAAGCTATGTAGAACACAATAAAGTTGTAATTCTTGGATCATTTGCAGCTATTCCCAATAACCTGAACTGCTGAAGATTTCTGGGGCAGCAGATGAATGTCTCGATACGTGCATAATTCCCTAATGTGGATGGTATAATAACAGTTTCTATGCAGGTTTATTGTTTGGGGACTTGGTTTTCTGGTGGAAAACAAAAATGTGTGATCCAGGTGGAAAAACTGTAGTGACTTTATAGCCTGTAGCTCTTTTGATGGCACCTAAGGAGGAATAGAAAGGGGGTCAGAAGACTTCAGTCCTGGAAAGGCAAAGGGAATGAATAAATGAAGACCTGCCCAAGGTTGGTTTTATAACACGGGCGAGCTCTTTCTTCTGAAGCATGCCTGAAGTTGAGACTGAAGCAGGTTGGTTTCTGTTCTCCAGCTCTCCTTTAGAGCCCCGTCTCTGAGGGTCTGTGCGTGTCCTCGGCTGGCAGAGGCCACAGCGTCGGGACTCTGGGTTTGAACCAGGGCTCAGCAGGAGAGGGAGAGCTGTCAGGGCATGACTGTGCCAGCCCGGGCATCGAGGAAGGGTGGGGGGCTGCACGCGGAAATCTCTGCTGGGCTTCGGTGAACTGCGACAAGGCTTGTGGAAAACAAAATTGGGGGTTCCCTTGCTTAATGCTAGCTGGAAAGGAGACGTGATGTGTTCCGGTAGCTTGGAGGTAGAGAGCAGCTTTTCTTCCTTGTTCACATTTCCTGGTAATGTCTTTTTAAGCAAAGATACTCTGGTTTTAAATTGCTCTAAGTTGTGGGAGTGTCTCCTCTGAAAGAGAAGGATGGTATCACAGCTAGTGTTACTTTTTTTTCCTTTGTCCCCCCCCATTTCAGTTCTGCCAAAACTCTTTAAGTATCACCGTATCAGTTTATCTGTGTTTTACTTTGAAAAAGTTTAGGTTTTGTTTTTTAAAGACTTTCCCTATATATTCAAGAGCTAATACCTCTACATTCATCGGGTGCGAGTCCCTTGAGAATAAACGGCCACCCAACTTCAGGATTCAAACCGAATTCTACAGTTCATCATCTTATCTTCTTGGTTCGGGTTCCCTGTCTATGAAACAAGGACAAGTTATTTATATGTTTTAAAAATGTTCTGATGATGACGCTATTTACACAGGAATTTAAGGTTTAGAAACATATTTTAATGGCAGTTTTGCGTGGCAACTGGTATCCAACTTGTCTATTCTGAGAATAATACTGCCCTACAGAAGAAATGTGGTTAATGTTACTATAAATATGCCTAAACCATCTTCACTGAGGCTTATGAAAAAGGATATTGTGTGTTAAAAGTGATGAAGTTTAAATGTGATCTTAATTTCTCTATTCAGTGCTGACAGGAACTTGTCATGTGGAATTAAAAGAAAAAAAAAAAAGAAGAGTACTATGCGAAAATTGTGTTATCTGATCAAAGCTGGTCAGGACATCAGAATATCTTTTGTGCCTGAGGTTTGCTTGTTTTCAATACAAGCTCTGTATGTATGAGAGTATGCATGAGATGAGACAGCGCGCGGAAGACAACATCCTTTGCTGTACTCCCAGCTTCCTAAAACCCACTGATCTTCCAACATCTCAAGGCAGCTAAGACAGAAACATGGTGAGACGTGAGCGCAGACATGAAGGTACAGTGGTTTACCCTCTAAAATTGTTTACCTGGTCTCCTCAAGCACTGAGCCGTGCTAAGTTGTATTTTACCGTGAGGTTCACCAAAGCTGGTGTGATCGTGCTGGAGGTGATGCCAGCCTGCAGACCTGCTGCACTGGAGAACAAGCAGCATCCTCCAGAGCAAGTCACTATGGCTGGGCTGGAGGTTCTCCCAGGGAAGGTGGAGGGAGGTGTCCCCTTTTTTCTTTTTTTTTTTTTTTGTAGATTGCTGTAACTTCATGTGTGTTGTTCTGGGGTTAAAACACAGCTGCTGGGAGAAAAAACGGCTGTGCCATGGGACTCGGGGCATGCACAACTGCTGTGATCCAAATACTTTTGCTGTTCTCATCTTCTAAATGTAGTGTTCCTTCTCAGTCCCTAGATCTTTCTCTATGTTCAGGCTTTATGCAGCTTTCCAGGAAGGAGCTATGTTTCTGTAATGTCTCAAAGAAGGATTTCAGATCTGCTCTTCACACCATGTGTGAGGAATAGGGAAGGATGCTCTACCCTGTTGTTTTGCTGATCTGCTGCAGTTTGGAGATGGTAGTACAGAGTGAGCTTCCCCCTGTTCTCTGTAAACCCTGATTCTGCATCATTACCTGAAAAAATTTTTTTACTCTGTTGAGGTTGGGGAACAGGAGAAGGTGCCTCCTGGAACTGTATTCCTTGCTTTTACCTGTGGATTTTAAGAAGAAATTCTGTAGGACAGAACTGTGTCTGTGTCCACTGACTGCTGTTTACACTTTTTTTTTTTTTTACACGTTTCCTATTGATTTAAAGTTAAGATGGAGTCATGGATATCAGCAACTTTGCAAAAGCCTGAGCAATTCATGGGTAGGCTTCTCAGGGTCCTCCTTGGACATCGAGGCTTTTCTGTGGCAAGGTCAATAATTGAACTGTCATTCACTGAAGGAATTCTTACTGTTTAGGAAGACTTATATGATGCTGTAGACACAACTGGAATTGCTGATTCCTGTAATGTCTTGTAGCATAATGACTTTGTGAATGGTGTGGCCAGAAGCAACAAATTCACACTGAAGATTTAAGAGTAGCTGGATGAAGGCCACTGTCTATTGATACTGGAGGAGATAAACCGCTATGAATGATTTCTGTGTTCTCTTTGTTGTATCTGATGAAGAAAAACTGCTCATTTTGAGGCCAGAAAGTATTGTGGAGAATTTTTTAGTTCTCCTAATTTACACATGTGATAAGAGTAGTACAAGATGCCGTGCCAAACAAACAGACTGAGCGTCGGAAGCCCTTTGGGAGTCTGGGCTGGTGATGGGCTTGTGATGGGCTAAAGATTAAGAGCCGGTCAGGACTGTGATTTGGCACAAGATGCTTTCCCTTTGATCTGTAATTAAATAAAAAACCCCCGATAGCTGTAATTTTAATGGGGTTAAATATATATCCACACACAGATATCTCTCTCTCTCCCCACGACTGTCTGGCATTTTGACAGAGGTTCTCCTTTCTGCTAATGACTTAGAGTGGAAATCACTCTGTAGCTAAGAGTCTTACAAGCTTTTTCCCTCGGTTGTACATGTTCGTTATTAGCTCTTGCATATATAGACAAAGTCTTTAAAAACAAACTGTGGAAAAATTTGGCCCTAATTAGTTTAGTGTTGCTGTAACTTCTCTGCGGAGTGAAAGTAGTAGGAGTGGTAAGTTTCTAAATTTTCTTGTCGGGATGTTCTTTTGGCAATTAACTCTGTGCCTCTTCTGTGTAAAACACTTGTAGTGTAGGTAAAGCTGTACAATTACCTAGGTGTGGAGTCAAAATAATTATTGTGGAGGCCACCTGATGTTCCTTAATACCTGATATCCTGTTTAATGATGGAGCTAAGGAGGAAGGAAGACTGAATCTGCAATATGAAATAGTTGTCCAAGGTAGTTTTGATATATATATAATGTGAAGTATATTATCTATCATCTCATCCTCATCTTGTTGGCAAAAATCTTACTGATTATGCAATAAAATACCTTAAAGACACATTTGCTGGCACTGATAATGTTTTGGACGTTCACTTACATCTAGAGTAAACTAAACCCGAACTTTTCACGTGTGCTATTTTGAAATTAAACCCTGCTTTGCATCTAAAAATGTAAGTAAAATGTTGTTATGGGTTGCCTCTTGAGGAACAGTATCCATAGACTGTGCGGGAGATGACCGTGCTGACATAGGCACGGAGTATTTTAGGTGACTAAAGTTAGATGCTGTCAGTCCTTCAGCCTTATTCCAGGTCATCTTCAGAAATATTTCTGCAGGAGCTTAGCCTGTGCAGACAAAGCCAGAGAGAGAACAGCATGCTGCTCTGCTGTCTTGTCTTCTCAGTGATACCAACAGCAAACTCATGGCAGCAAATTGCAACAGGATTGGAAATGGGGAGAGGAAATCACCTGTGCATCACTTGGTCTGGTTTTGGGTTGGGTTTTGTTTGTTTGTTTGGTGGGGGTTGTTTTTTTGTTTGTGTTTTCCCCACAGTTGTGATTGGTACCTTGACTTCTTCCCCGTGCTTTCGGTGAAGTTTTGGTTCAGAAGGGTGTCGCACACTGCCTTCTCCAAGTGAATTAATGCAGGATAGAATTGCGGGATTGATTTATGAACTCATTAACTGCTTTGATGCCTAATTGATTCAGTACAAATAGGTACTTTGCAGCCCTTGTAGACTGAGGCTGGGATGTTGTCAGACTTCTCATGCAAATCAGAGTCTTCGCTGTCAATCTAAAACTGGTCTTAGAGAGCTGTTTTGCACACCAGTGTTTCAGAGAGTGGAGAGTCCTTTCCCGAGTTGACTGTTCAACTGCAGAGCTCAGCATGAGCACTGGAGATGAGAACATGGTGCATATGGATACGTACCGTATTACTTATTTGTACTCAGGGAGTATGTAGGAGTCCTAGTCATAACATTTGGATTGTGTTCCCCCTAAAATAGTCCATGTTGTACATTTTCTTGATTATTTGTACCAATGGGATGCATGTTAGCTGGTTCAAATAAAATTTTCTGCCTGTTTTGTTGTTACTATTTTTATCGTCATGCTTTGGTTCGGTTTTTGGAAGTTGTGTTATACCCTCTCTATCCTTAATTCACTTTTTACATCTTTTCTCCATGTAATTATAATCGAATCTTGCCCTTGGGCAGGTGTACTCATAATCTTTTAAGAGCAGTTTTAAAAATAGTGAGGGTGAAGAGCTGGTCATAGAAAGTAACATTAGTTGAGTCTTTAGACTGTGGAATAGTGATGTGCAGTTTCTATTTAAAAAAAAAAAAAAAGCTGTGGGAAAGATATGATCTGTGTATCTACAGACCCATCAATCTGACCTTGAGAGCAAAAGGCTTTAGAGCATGTTAAAGGAAATAATGGTTGGAGACAGACAGAAATTGCCAGGTAGGTTTGCTGTTTGTAAGTGATGCTATTTTCAACAAAATATAGCTTTGGCAAGAGTGCTAATGATATAGGTGGGAGGGGGATGTTTTCTAAGCATCGTTTAGGATGAAGGGATTGTAACAGATAAATACTATCCGGACTTTGGAAGCCCGTTTGATTCAGTGTCACCTGCAGTGTTGTTGGAAGAGAGAAGCTGGACTACACTATGTGACCTATGAAGAACCTTTCACCTTCGGTGCAGTCGCTGGGAAAACTAGAATAAGCTGGCAACCCGGTTTTATCTCCCGTTCTGTCATTTGTATTGACATAAAATTGATGAGGCTCCTTCTCAAATGAGAGGTATTGAAGGGCAGCAGTCGATGAGGCGTTAAACAGATGGAGTTTAAAAGGGGAGTGTTTGGTAAGAAGTTGGAGATGGAACCTGATGTAATATTTGAATTGGTGACCTGGGTAGAGTGCAGATTTGCCCCGATTACATCGCTGATGGCATCACCGGGGAGCCTGAGCGCAGAGATCACACCATCATCCTGGAAAAACAGGGTTGATAAAAGGACAGAATGGGGATGAAGCAGCCTTGTGCAGAGTGGTGTTAGGCTCCTGGTGATTTACAGAAAAACCTTGTTGAGACCAAGTCATACAAAAAAAAAAAAAGACCCAGAAAGAGTAATTGGTCTTTTGAATGGTGGTTATTTGTCACCGTGATGCGTTTCGAAAGACAAAGTATAAAGGCGGTGAGGAGAAGGAGGGAAAATGATATTACAGTTCAGAGCATTGGTGAGAGCATCTCCTGGGTAATATCATCACCCTCCGATCAGGTGTTTTTTCTTTTAATCACCTGTTAGCGAAGAGGTTTCTTCTGCTTTTATTTTTAGGGGGCCTGGTTGCCATTTCTGCTTAAGTGCTTTTATGTCTATTGATTAGTAAATGCTCTTGCCTGCAGCTATTTCTTATCAGCTTAAGAAATGGGTAGTATTCATTCAGCAATGCTTCACGGGTGCTAGACATAAACTATTATTTCAATTATTGAAGGCACACTTTGCCAAGCATGTAACGCTCCTCCCCGTGATTTGGAAAAATGGACCGAATAACGATTTTTGAAATGAAACAAGTCCGGATGTTTCAGTCGGGAGAGTTGGATGATTCACTGCAGCACCAGTCAGTTGATGATCCTATGCATCCCTCGCTGTACGACCCAGTGGCATCTATTCAGATGTCTTACAGACTGCAAGCCAATAATTGCAGAACATTTTGTCATGCAGTTTTCCCTTTTAAAACCTATCAAATTGCATTAGAGGGCAGGATTTTCTGTGTGTTGTGGTTGTTTTTTTTTTTCTTTTTTCTTTTTACACATAGCTCACAGCTTAGACTGGGAGCAGACTTTGTTTCCTGATTGTTACTATATCAGTATTTTCCCAAATGGAAAAAATAATTTTATGTGGAAATTCAGCTATGTGAAAAGTTGCATGAAGGCCTGTAACACTCTTAATATAGAACAGCAGCCTCAAATGGAAACAATTAAAGTAAAATAATGTGTTTATGTTATCGCTCAGCGTTGTGCGGCAGAGTGAAGTTCTAACAGCAGAGCAGGCTGGGTGTTCTCACCCTGTGCTTTCCCTCCAGAGCTGAAGTTAACCCCAAACCCACTGTTTGATGAAGCCTGACCTTTTGGAGGCCCCATGAGAGGTCTCAGGTGCTCTTCTGTACGTAAAATTAATTTTCAGGAAGTCCCAGTTTTTTCATTACTTGTAATATTTGGGGTGTTTGGTTTGGTTGTTGTTTTTTTTTTTATTTTTTTTTTTAAATTTTATTTTTGAAGTGCAAGGTTTTATGTTTCCAGCTTTTTGCTGGTAATTGTATTCTCCCAGTTTTGGTCACTTGTGCGTCGGACCCAACAGTACATGTTGTCATTATTCATGTGATAAAGTGTATGTGCTTAAGTGCTTGTAGGACTGAAACATTAATTTCAACCATTTTAGCTTTTAATGGCTTGGAAAATTCAAATAAAATCCCATGTGGGAAGTTGTATTATTGGTGAGGAATGGTAGAACCTATGCAACAGCGATTATATATGTTATAGTTTTTATGTAAAATTTCAGCAAGGCATTATTTGCAAATTACTCTCTTTTCCCCTTAGATTTATTTACATAAAAGATTTTTTTCATTTGTTGCAACCTTCCTCTTTGGTTCTAAAAGTGATTATTTTTAGTATAATTCTGAAATTATGTCACCTGCGTTTGGGAACCGTGGAAATGTGGCCAGGTTAGGCAGGATACTAAATGCTGTGCAGCAAATTAGGGGCCGGACAAGGTTTTAGATTATCAAGGCTGGTTTGACAGAGCAATAGATGCTTGTTGACAAGTCACGGCACTGGTCGTGTAGAAATAATTCTGTCTCCAGAGAAAAGAGGACGAAGAACCATGGGAAAACATCTGTTTTTCAGTTCAGTATAGAGAGGTGAGGGTCACAGCCAGCAGACCGCTCTGAACTAAACATCTAATAAATGAATCAGCTGTGACTCTTGCCACCCCCTCTTTGTGCGTAAATTACTTATTGATCGTTACGCCAACCAACGTTAACGGTATGAAATCCTCTGTCTCACTGAGGCACTAAACCTGCCATGCAAATAGTATCTGAATTCACTGGCGTTCAGAAGCAACAGCCAACTGTGCTATGTTTAACTCGCGGATTTTGTCCGAACTCTGCACAAATGTCCTGTTAGCTTCCTGACATTAAAAGGGGCTGTTGTGAAAGGCCCCGTCCTGCCTTGGATGGGTTAGTTTAATAATTGTCTTTGGCCAAAAAGCCTTGTCTGCTTTCAAGGATTTTGTATGTTTGCTATTCATGAAATGCTTTCGGATTCTGCGTTAAAAGTGTTGACCGCACCAGAGCAGAAAATGGTGGCTGAAGTTAAGCTTTAAAATTGTTGGCCCAGCTCTGAAAAATGCTGAACATTCAATATTAGTTTTTACTTTTTCTGTCTTTAAAATACCTTCAGACATTTGGAGGGGAGGGGGAGAAAAATCATTACATCATTTGTCATGTAGTTGATAGCAAGGGTTTAAACGCTGCTGATCCTTTCTGCTTTTGTGGTCTTCCCGCCCGTTAACCTTCGTTTGAAACGGGTGGTTGTGCTGTACCTAGGGCAGCTTGCTGCTTTCTCACCTGTAATATTTAACTAAAGGTGAGCACTTAACGTGCTTTTAATTTTATAGCTAAAATTAAAATCGTTTTATTTCCTAGGGAATGCCATTTCATGGTTTGAGAATCGTCAGATGCTTCAAATTCTGCTTGTTAAATTTGCTGAGATGAGAAACGCACCCCCTAAGTAAAGAGTTATGCAGCTGGAGAATCTAACTGAATACTTCCACTTTCCCCAAAATAGGGATTGTAATTAGTGGAACAATTTGACTACGAGCCAGTTTGAACAGCCTGGCTTAATCTAAATAAAACCGAAATGCTTTGAACAAGTTTTGTCTCCCTTTTCCCCAATCGGGGTTTAATAAATAAATAATGAGATGCAAAAAGCTCAAAATAGTACCTCAGAGCTCTTGCCAGCAAGAAAGCATCTGTTTCTGCAGGCGGGATGAAGGGGAAAAACAAGTTGGGTCTCCATCCTCGTCTTGCTGGGCCTTGTGGCGGTCTGCTGTGATAGCTCTCCTTTGGCCCAGGGATCATCTCCCCAGGGCTGGGCGCCACATTTTTCTGCGCTTTCCTGCGAATCGTGTTTACTTTTTGTGGTTGCAGCTCTGTGTATTTGAGTATAAAAGGGCTCTGACACGATGTGAGCTATGGGAACCCCACCCAGTCAAGCCCTCGGTGCTCCCGATACTTGGGATGCTCAGAGAGGCTCTGAAATCGGACGTGTGAGTTTTAAGATTTCTGAGGAAACATTATGCAGCTATCATTTTTATGTTGTGGTTTGGGTTTGTTTTTTTCTTTTTTTTTGTCTTTAAAACGACTGCATGTGAACCTTTTGGAGCTCATAGTTAAAAGAAGTCTGTGGAGTCCGCTATGAAACTTTTCCAGCGTGTCAGCAGTGGTTGCAGGTCTATTAAATATTAAACTGAAAAAGACACCAGCCGCGTGAGGTTTTATTTATACCTTTGCATAGATAATTTTAGCACGAGAACAAAATGGCCCCTGAAAACTGTTGTCCAGTGACTGGTACCGCTGTATTTTTCATGTGTCGAGAGAGGAATTTATTACCATGATTGCTTCACTTCTTATTCCTTGTTCTATAAATTATCTCTGACAGATTAATTTAAAGCACAGGAGATGAGAGGAAGTTACTGACCTTATGATGCATTGATACATCTGTGGTGAGGTCTAGAAAGCATTCAGCTTGAAATTTCCTCCTTTCAATAACCTGAAGTTTGGCATTTATTGTGTTAAATAACAGAAATGAGTACTAAGACACCAAGGCCGCCCTCAATTCTGTGCCCGTGCTCATTCATCAGCCCATCAGCAGGGCGGAGAACTGCTCTGCACCAGGAATGAAAGTACAGTCAAGAGGAAAACAGCCTTGTGGACACACAAGCCACATCAACACCTTGAAATCCTTCCCACGGATGCAGAGCGTGGCTGGGCAGACAATGCCGCAGTGTTTGAGCGTGCCGGAGGGAAGCACTCAATGTGAAGTGGGTTGTTGCTTTCTGCTCCGGAGGACTTCACAGAAGTGGTTCTCCTAATCCTTCCTGATAGGGTACATCTAAATAGTCTCTTAGTTTCCGGAATTTTAAGGCAGGAATGAACTTTTTCTTAGAAGGCTTAAAGGTGCTTCCAGTGGGTGGTCGGTGTTTCTCTTGTAAATGATGTTTTAAGACATCTTGGTTGTGAATAGGGATAACTAAATGAAAATGTAAGAACTGGGAAACTGGAATGAGGCCAAATCTTTTCCTTTCCCGTACTTAATAAACCAATGTGAACAGAGCAACATTTTGTGCAGAATTCCTTGTTAGTGCAAACATGCGTTTCCTATGGATGTCACCGGAGTGAGGAAAAAAGTTGTGATGACTGAATCCTAAATAAGGAGGTGGGATTTTTTTTTTTTTAGAGATGGTTAGTTGAGAGGTGGCCTGTAAATCATGCTCAGCTTGATAGTGAAGTGAGGGCTTATTTCAAACCTTTGCATAAGTAGCGTTGAGCCACCGTCTTTGTTTTTGTTGTTACAAATCTGTTGGGAGCAGATGGAATTTCATTTTTATTTTTCCTGCTACTGTCCAAGAATAACTCCTTTCTAAGTCATTTCAGAGGCGATAGGAAAGGTGCATATGGCAGACGTGGAGATGGAAGCAGTGTTTTTTGCAGTTGCACCTTCCCTTGGGGAGTTTGGCTCTTTACTTTTTTTACTTTTTTTTTTACTTTCTTTGCCCTGCAGACCTGCCCCTCGGAGCACCCGCCCCAACTCTTGTGCTCGAAGGATGCCCACAGTTGTGTTATCTTCTGGATTGACCCCAGTGTTGGCCCAATAGTTCATCTGTTGGATTTGTTGTCTTGTGGTTTCTTTTTTTTTTTTTTTTTTTTTTTCTGTAAAGTGAGTTTTCTTGCTGCTTCTTCCATCCTGGTAAGGGATCAAGGCTCGGTGCTTTAATAGCCAAGAATCTGTCTTGGTGGGTTAGGAAATGTCTGATATGGATTGTAAAATTTATTGTGCAGATGCATTTAATAAAGTGCAGCAGTTTAGAGTGGCTAAAAAAAAAACAACCCTTTTCCTGAGGGATTTACAGTTGCTGGTCACAGTGAGGTTGACAAACACACTCCGATATTTGAAAATCACTCCAGCTCTTTGCTTCCTTGAGTTCGGAGCTGTTGAGTTACTGGATGTCTTTCTCCTTTGATTTATTTTCTCAGGCTCTTGAATAAACATTGTGGTGGTTTGAGTGGCATGGGTTTACTTCATTCTTGCAAGAAGCTTGTGGAAAAGCTTAGGCTAGCTGGTGGAGTAAGCCAAGTGTGGTTAAACACATCTGTGCCAGCAGTAGAAAGTTTTCATTTAAGGGATTAAGATGATTTAACCAAATCTACATCAAGCCTAGCCTCTTCTCCAGTCGCTAAGGCAGGATACTGGCTGCGTGTTTGGGTGTAAACCAGTACGGGTGACTTCCCATCTCATAGATGTGAAGAGCATCGTATCAAAACCCATATTTCCTTACAGCAGCAACTAAATGAGGGGCTCGTAGAGCATGCGTGGAGTTGATTAATTTGTTGGCTCTTCTAGAGGAATTTCAGCGCCTTTTAAGTTTCCCTAGCAGATGTCTGCCCACTGGAGGGTTTGCATAGGTGGGTTTTTATCCTCGCTGAACGTACGGCCATATTGCGCTGAGCTGCTTGAGCATCAGCACTTCTGGTGCTGAGTTGACCATACAGGTTGGTGTTAAAATATAGTTGTGTTTTGACAGCAAATTAATTCTCAGGGAGCCTTAGAGTTATCACAGAATCACTCTCAGGTTGGAAAACCCCCTTGGGGTCATCGAGTCCAATCCTCAGCCCGACTCTACAAAGTTCTCCCCTACCCCACATCCCCCACAGCTCATCCCAACAACCCTTAAACAGATCCACTTCTGTATAGTTTATTTCCCTCCCTCTTGTTTACCACCTTAATGCCAGATTTTTTCATGTTGGTATGAAACCTATTTCGGCAGCAGTGTGACTGTGTTTGGGGGCGTATGGTGTAGGTTAGCCCAGCATACTGCTGCAACAGAAGCACAAGAGGAGTGAGAACACGTAGCTTGTACGAGCGCTCGGTATTTGCGTTTTTAGTATGTAAATGCGTCCTGCCTGAATTGGAGTCATCTGGATTATTCTTTATTTTTGAGTTTTGTTCTACTTAACAAAGGGGAACTTCTTAAGGAAGCTGACTGTGTACATCTGCCTTGATTAAATACTTGACGTATTCAATATTTAGCTCCTTTTTTTTTTTCTTTTTTCCCCCTACTTAGTGTGAAATTGCTTTCATTAAAAATGAGTCATTTGGGGAAAATACCACTCGTGCTTTTCTGCAAGGGGTTACAAATCATTCTTTTTCTTGCTGTGATTAAGAATTTAGCACAACTGTCCATGGGATAGAGGAACAGCTGGCTTGAACTGGAAAATGGAAGGGAAGGGGAAGAGGACGGGTACACTTTTTATGGAAGGTGATTACAATTCTGTACCAGTATGTATGTAGAAATGAGAAGTCCCTCTAAAACCAGAAATGAGAAGAGAGCTTTTAGTTCCCATGTTTTTTCCTCCTTGGATATTGGCAGTCTTAAGATAAATATTACTTATTCATGTTATGGAGGTAGGTGCTCGTCTCCAGTTGCTTCTGCAGGTGCTGAAAGATGTTCAGTGGGAGGGGAATGGAGCTGGAAACAAAACAAAACTCTAGTCAGGAATCAGTGAGGAGCTGGGCTCACCTCCATCAGCCAACGGTCATAGTCCCCAGTTGAAAGACTGTTGATGAGGGTCTGTTAGCAAAGAGAGCTCATGTGACTGGAGAGAATATGTCTGGGAGCAGAATTCCCTGAAATGAGGTACAAACCAGAATATTTTAAGCAGATTTTAGAAGGTTGCACTGATCAAAAAAGTTGGGTTATTTTTCTTAGTGGTGCTGTGTGGACTTCTCCATCTCCCCTCAATAAATTAATTCTCTGTCCCCTCCTTAAAGCCAAGTAATATTTGTACGCCTTTCATCCTTAGGGTAATACATGTGAGAAGAGCAGGCAGTATATCCTTGTACGATACAACCATAAACACTATATTTCTAGGGGACCGCACTTGTCTTGTTCCCTCAAGTTGAAATTTAATGCTCAATGCTTACGAGGGCTCCTATGGACGTGGCGTTTATTCATATTAGTGACATCCTTGAGCACAGTTTCCTTATTAGTAAGTTTTTCAAGGTATAATTAAATTAGTATCTTGTCTGAAAATCTGTGTCATTAATAAATACAGTATTTTCTTCCAAATTTGTTTTTGGATGCTTAGTTGTCAAATGCTACCTTGATATGTCACCGTTGTCAAGAAGCGGAATAAAAACCTGCCACTTCCTGCGTTTTATTGGGTGTAGGAACTCTTGTGAATATTCAGTAAAAATTGTTGCAGCAACAAATCGATGTAAACAAACCCAGGCTGCCCCAAACACACGTTCCAGCCTGGATTCCTCGTTCAATATTGATTCACTGCTCTCTTTGCGTGACCTTCTCTGTGGAGCTTCGGCCAGAAACCTGCTTTAAAATGTTAGAGGTTGTCACTCTGTAGGTTTGCAAAACCGTATCTAGATCTCAGGTTGTACTTTATTATTTTAAAGATCTACACTTGAGGATCTGTGTCAAAATCCTTTTTTTTTCAGGCTGGGACCAAATGGAAGTTAACCTTCACACCAAGCTGTTTTCTAGCTGCTTTTTTTTTTTTTTAGGGAACAATTTTCCCAGCAGGTAACACTGATACGTAGTAGCTTAGAACTTTTTGAATGTCAGGCAGGAAATAAAAGGAATTATTTCTATCCCTGTTAGGAAAATGGGTCAGGCTGTGATATTTTTTTTTTTTTTTTTTTTTTTTTTTTTAATTCCTGTAAAACTGACTGAATTTTGGCTTGATCCAAAATTCTGGAAATGACACTACCAGGTACTGTGCTCTGCATTTGGCCTAGAAATCAGCACTGAGGAAGAGGGGCAAGTTTGCAGCTAAACCAGCCTTTAAACGTGATTCTTGAGGGTTCGAATGGAGTATTTTGGGGTGCAGTGGAAGAACTGGGCAGCAGTTTCATACGTAGCATTAGAAAGGAGAAGGAATTGCTGCTGCTGCTGCTGCTTTTAATTTTCTTGTGGAGACTTGGGTTTGTGCACGTGCTTTAGCAAAGTGCAGCAGGATGATGGGTCTCTGCTCCCTGGGGATGACCTTAAACTCCATTTATTTCTGATTCCTGTTGGCTAGAAGGTTAAGTCAGCAGCTCAACCCCATTTCATTCACGATACGACACACGTCCCACCAATGAACCCTTTTTGCTTGGGTTTAAATGTAGGACTGGTAACTTGAAAGCTTATCAAAATAAAGTGCTCTTCAGCTAGAGTGTTGATGTGTCTGTCAATTCTGAGCATGTGCTTTAAAAATTTTAATTATGATGCCTTACTTGCAAGGTACACAGGTGTGGTGTACTGCAATTTAAACACTTGTACATGTACTTAAGATACATTTTTGACTAATTGAATGTTTCTAATTTTGGGAAAGTGCTGGAAAATCATCCGACAAACCTTGTGTGCTATTTGCAACGGAGTGTGAATCACAATTAACTTTTGAAACAGAAGGGAGGGCAGAATAACGAGTGAAAAGTTGTTGACTGCTAGAAAAACGGATTCAAATTGGTAGAACCAGAAGTGCAAACTGTATCTTGAAATGGTCTAAAATAGCTCATTTGTAAATATGTTATTTTATGCTGACTATTAAGCCTTAGAGCTTGCAATGTCTTGAAAAAATTTGTCTAGATGCGTGTTAAGTTTGTTTAAGGTTCTGCACAGACCAAATAGTCTTCTGTTAAAATTACACTGATTGTATATTACCCTAATGTACACGTATGAATACAAATGACACAAGCAGAAATTACTAAACTGAAATCTTGCATAGAATTAATTATATTTTGAATTTCTAACCTGAATTTAAGTAGTGCAGCACTTCATTTTTTTCAAAACAGACTCCATAACCTGTTGTAATGGGATGATAATTTAGTTAATAAAGGATTCTGCCCTCACCTCCTTCTAGAAAACTAAACTAAAACTAAATGATTGGAGCTAAAGTTTGATAAATGCAAACTGGAACTTGGGTACAGATTAAGAAAAAAGAATATTAAATGACATGGAGTTTTTTTAATCCTTCTGAGTATATTTAGAACCATTGTATTTTTCTAGAAGCTGTACTTTATTTAAACATAGGCTATAGTGTTTGTTTTCTATATTACCTGAAGTCAGGCAGGATCATCTAGCGCAATGAATATTTTTTGATCTTTCAGTGGTAGACCTTGACGAAGATATGTCTGGCTCTGGAGATCTTTCATCGTTAGCCTTTGATGATTCTCTTTGATGATCCCAATAACGTGCTTCCTCCTTACTTTTGTCTTGCAGGGTGTTGAGTTTTGGGGGATGCTGAGGCAATTTGTGCGGGTTAAGACTGTTTGCGAGGGCTCTCGTTGGCCAGAGCTTGTAAGGATTCACTGTGTGTAAGGAAAAGGGACGAGTTGTTATATTCCTTTTTCTGCTTTAAAGTTAGATGGTTTATGATGTACAAACTTTATTTGCTTCTACTCTGCACTGTTGTCTCATCCTGCACAATGTAAAGTAGACAACTTACTGCTCTAAGCTCCAGGAGCATTTCAGGACCAGCAGTGAAGGATAAGAGTCGAATTTTTCTAGGCATTACAAACACTTGCAGCTAAATTATCTATATTTCAAAGAACTAGGCCAAGATCCAATAAATGGATTTGGGAACAGATGGGGAAAGCAGAGTGCAACTGTTAGATCAGCTTAATAGACAACTGTTGTAGCGTACACCATCTGCGTGGCTGTTGTCTCAGGTACGGGTGTTGGGTAAAGGTGGGCTTCAAGGGGACATCATGAAGTGGCCCTTCGTCATGGTAACGTTTCTGCTTATAATACAGGCACCGGGGAAAGTGTTTTGAAGAAAAAGACGACTGATAATTAAGACTGGAGTTGTGGTATGGAGGCGGAGATCAGCGATAACGTAGACGTAGAGCAAAGCCGCAGAAATCTGCGCTTACAATGTACTGCTTGTGTGAAGAAGACACTCCTGTGGTGTAATGATAATATCTTTTATTCTTTGTTTTCCCCAGTAAATTTGAATGGGGGGAAGAATTTGCAGCAGTCAAGGTACATGACAATGTTTACGTTTACACTGCAGCGTGGATGTTTGGTTCGACAGAGATAAAGCTGAGGTTATGCAGCGAGCAGTGCGGTTCTGTGATCTCTGAGGTGGAGCTGGAAATAAAGAAATAGGAGGATAGGCAGGGATCTAAATTTGGGTTATTTTCAGTTTGAATTAATAGCTGGAGAAGCTAAGAGGCAAGAGCATCAGGTGGAACTACAGCACATTTCTGGTGTGTCTCAACACGGATGTTATTACAAGGCAGTGTCTCCAACCAGTGGTGGTGAAACGGGTGAGATGCTGGTGTCCTTTGGAATCCAGCACTGAATCAGAATCACAGAATCGTCTAGGTTGGAAAAGACCTTGAAGATCATATAGTCCAACCATTAACCTAACAGATTGGTGTGGTTTGTTTGTTTGTTTTGTTTTTTTTTTTTTTATTTTTGGTGCTTCTAACATGAAAAAATGGAGTCAGAGGAGGCAAACTTTCATTGTTTCTGTTGTCTGAGTGTTGAGGTTTGGTGTCTTGTCAAACAACTTCTTCCTGGATATAATTCACTTACAATAATAACTTTTAGGTTTATAGGGTAAGAGAGAAAGCAAGCTTCTTCCATAAAGAGGAAGTGCATTTTTAGATTAAATGCCTTTGAAATTCTTCTCCTTCCCAGCGGGTGATCTGGTTGGGTAAGTGAAACTTTAAAGGAATAACTAGACAACGGGGAGGAGCTCCAGGTGCAGCTCAGCTTATTTAAACCAAGGGAGAGGACGCATTTCAAGATCGATGCTGCTGCTGAAAGCAGCTGGGAGCTCCAGCAGGGTAATGGTGGAGGCACCAGCCAGCCCTGAAGGAGATGACTTCCACAGCATAGATTTTCTGTGACAGCAGAAGAGCAGGAGCTGGGACAGCGTGTCAAGATGGAGATACTGATGGCCAGCTGGAGAGGGGCAGTGTTTGAACATACTTGGTTCTGAGCTTGTTGACTGAGTGATTTTTTAAGACTGTAGCAGCATTTGTGCCTTCTGATCGCTCTCAGGCTGTACGCAGTCATTCCGTTGTCTTCAGAGCACAGCAGCTTATCAGATCAAGGCCTATCTTCGAGGAGCAAAGAGGGATTTAGCAGGTTTTTGAGTATTAGTGCTGCAGGTTGTGACTCAGACAGGAGAGGCTGTGTTGATACGTTTTACCTGCTGCAGTTCTCTGAGCATCCTTTCTCAGACCTCGAAGGGCTTTCCAGGCTCTGCCCTTATCTCTGATCAGCAGCCAGGAAATCACTTTCCATATTTCTACGTATCTCGCAGAGAAGGGCAAAGCTAATCTCTTCCTTTGAAGAAGCAGTGTTTCCCATATCAAATTAACTGTGTCAGTCATTCAAATTTTTTTTTTTCTAAAGCAAGACAGCTCTTTAGCATCAATTCAACTGTGCCATGGAAAGCGGTATGAAAACAGAAGCTATTTGATGTAGAGCGTAATCATCATTCCTCTCTGATCTCTTTGTCATGGTGAGATTGGCAGAGTGGTGCCGGATGACCTTGAAATACCTGATTCTCTTGTGGGGGGGGGAGCCCTGATGAAGGCAATGCAGAGGAAAGCCCTGATGAAGTGCGGAGGATGGTTTTGCTAGCGCTGCAACAGCGGCAAGCTGCTGTGAGAATGCTTGAAGACACTCTTTGCTTGCAAAGCCATCAGATTTTGTAGGGATTTCATGGCTGTGTGCCTCTCTGTTGCGGAGTATGGCAGTAAATGGCATTACTGTGGGAATTTTGAGCTCTCACTCTTCAAACTTGTGTATTCAGATTGGCTGGGGTTGTAGCAAACTCCTGAGAGGCACCTTCACCTCTGCTCTGTACAGGTCGCGGCTTGATGGGAATTGTTGGAACTGTTGAGGAGTGTCCCTGTTGAGGTGGGGACCTTTATTCAGATTCTGTGTCAACCTACCACCACCTGAGGAGGGGGACATGAACTCAGCTGCTTCTTGAAGAAGGAGACTTGCACCATCCAGGAGCTCTTACCGCAGAGTTTTGGAAACCACAGGGTAGAGCTCTCTTCAAGCTGATGCAGAAACAAGTGTGATAGCACTGTGGAGGAGTACCAAGAGGATGAACAAGCAGTGACTTTGCACCCTTAGTTACAAAGTTAAGGTGTGACACTACTGCAGCGATGATGGCAGCAGTGACTTTGGCATGAGTTTACTCATCTCTCTTATCTTGGTTGCACTGGAGGCGTTGGACATGGGAGGGTGTCTGTGCATACACCCGGAGCAGTTCATCGTCGGGTTGGGTACCTATTGCTGCACAGGTTAAATCAATATCAAACTTGATTTTGCAGTAACGGTCGTTACCTTCATCCGTGTGAGATCTGGCGTGTAATTAATTATGTCTGCCCAGCTGTACCCATGGTGTGGCATCTAGCTGACAGAAGAGGGGATTTAGCTGTTATACATTAGAAATTCATGAAATAGATGGCCTAGCTTTTGTTTATCTGCTTCTGTCATCCCCTATGTGGCAGATCACTCTTCTATGCCTATAAATTAGGGCATTTGCTTATAGCAAACCCTAGAAGGATGTAGCCTTTAACCTCAGTGCGTTTATTGAGAAAATGAACAAAGCTAAATTGTTAATCAATTTAGGCTAGAATGCCTTTGTTCTGGTAATAGGCTGTAACAGCCCTTTCTTTATTGGCTTCAACTTCAAATTTACCCGAAACAATGGCTTTTAATTGTGGTGTGCTTGAGGCAGGCAGCAACACTTGGGAAGGGAAGGGGAGAGAGGAGGAAAACTCATTGTTCGCATCAGTCTCTAGATTTAGCAACTTCAAAATGAGGATGAGCAACTCGGTTTTGGGTTTGCTTTTTTTTTTTTTTTTTTATGTTGTTTTTTGGGTTTTTTTTGTGAAAGGGCTGTGCTAGAACTCTGCAGACGATATACTGGTAAGTCTTCTGTGACATTCTAAGTGTCACTGCAGTCTTACTGAGAGCAATGCAAACCAATTTTGAGATCCATTGATGACCTCTTAGGGGTTTAGTGTATTTTAGAAACCAAGCCAGCCTTCTTACCTTTTGTGGTGAGTAATGAAGAAAAGGCAATCTGCATTTTCTCTTTTGTATTCTCTCTGATGAAAATAAATATATTTGACACCCCGTTGCCAGCACAGAGCGTACATTTAATGTTGCAGTGCTTTGAAAGTAAGCGCCACAAAATTTAGTCCTAAGTTGTAAGCTGCTTTTGAGTTTGTGACTTCTTATACTCAGCTATTAGCATGAGGATTGCTTTAGATTTATTAGATGGTAATTAGATAACAGCTCTGAGGCTTTGCCTAGTAGTACAGTTCATGTCTCTGTAGGAACTTTGTCAGTGTATACTCATTTGTATTTGAAAAATAGACACCGCTAGTATTACTTGTGTAGTTATTAAAAACACATGGATTTATCTGGTACGCTCCAGTACTCAGATTTGGCTTTTTACCCAGGAGATGCCACTGCTTGCTGTCTGCTTTTCTTGTGTTGGCGTTGTGCTTTTCAGGGGCTCCCAGAACTAGTGAGGAGTAGCCAAATACATAGAATTCTTCTTCATGAAATATTTCTCATTGAATCAGGCTCCTTTTTTTGTTTTTTTCTTTGTGAGATCTTAATCCTTTTTATTGCTTCCTTTTTGTCTTTGTTTTAGGAAAAGCTGAAATAGGCAGCACTCAGTGTTCGAGCCCTTTGAAAATGTGTACTGTAGATTGAGCTCCTTAACTCTTGTTTTTTCCCCTTTCAATTCTTAAATATTTCAGTCCACTTGAAAAAATCAGTGGAAAATTTACACCAGCTGTACATAACACTCTTGCCACCGGTGATGTTTGAAACAAGCCTTAAGTAGCGCCCATAAGTATATATATATTCAATATATAAATATATATTTTTAAATTTGAGTTTCATAAACAGATCCTTGCTATAGTTTTTCTTCACTGGAGATTTTAAAGTCAGTATTGTAGCTTTGTAGGTGCTAAACGTGTTATTTATGCTTTGCGTCTGTTTTTCCACCTGCCTGTATGTGTGTTTATGCATCACAGAATATTTAAAGGACCTTGCTTTTATGTTTTCTTAGGGTGTAGCAGCTTCTCCTTGCAGCATAGATGTAACATCCAAGCAGTACAAAATGCTTCTTGTAGAATAGCATCATGTACTACCAAGGTAGCAAACAAATCGATACCTTTCCATACTTTATGGAATCTGATTTTTGCATCTGAATGATAAATTTATAAATATGCATGAAACATTTAGTAGGGCAGAAGACCTGAGAGCCTGGTGGCTTGGTAGCAGCTTGCCTGGGGGTAGGAGTTTTCTGGTGTATGTCCAGAGTAGTTCTAGTGCATAGCCCTGTGTATGACATTAAAATGTCCTGTGTTGGAGTAAAACCATAGAATGGTTTGGGTTGGAAGGGACCTTAAATATCACCCAGTGCCACCCCCCTGCCCCGGGCAGGGCCACCTTCCCCTAGCCCAGGTTGCCCAAAGCCCCGTCCAACCTGGCCTTGAACCCTTCCAGGGAGGGGGCAGCCACAGCTTCTCTGGGCAGCCTGTGCCAGGGCCTCACCCCCCTCACAGGGAAGAATTTCTGCCTTAGATCTGATCTAAATCTTCTCTCTGTCAGTTTAAAACTGTTAGCCTCCATCCTATCCCTCCCCCTGATGACGAGTCCCCCCCACCTTCCCTGCAGCCCCTTTCAGCCCTGGGAGGCCGCTCTAAGGTCTCCCTGGAGCCTTCTCTTCTCCAGCTGAACCCCCCACCTCTCTCAGCCTGTGCTCTTAGAGGACTTCCTTCATTCCTGGAGTGTTTTTTTTCCTCGAGTTAGTCATGCATTCCCTTCCTGAGCCTTTGCCCACAGAGCAAGCCAAAACACCGCGTAGGATATGTCCTAGTTATCAGTGCCCACGGTGCTGGTCGAGACACCGTCACGTACAGTGCAAACAGGACCGACTTGGGAGCAATAAGGGGTTTTGTTTGCTTTTATTAACAGTAGCTGGGAAATCAGTTTAGCTTTCTCTGTTGAATGTGAAGATAAAAGTCCAGCTTCAGTTTGCCTTTAGCGCTTAGTATTTATTTCTGTCTGTCTTGAAGCATGGCTCTGGGAGAGCATTTATAGAGTAACGTGGATTTGCTAATGGCCTGCCTCTGCCAGGCAGTCTGTGGGATAAGAATTTAGTGCCTGTCGTTTGCTTTCAGAGACATCAACTCTGATTTTTTTTTTTTTTTTTTTAATATCCTGTATTTGTTCATGATGACAGCAGCTTCTAAAGCTTAGTAAGGAATCCGAGTAACTTGCAGATAAGTATTTAATAGCATATCAAAGAAATTTGACTTTTATTTTTTTTATAAAACTAAATCCTGTTTTATTTTTGCGTTGCTGAAATATAATTAAATTATGTTGATGTTGAAATGTGTCTTTTTTTTTTTTTTTCCCCCCCATTCCTTTGAGATGTGGCATGGTTGGGGCTACAGTACTAACAGGATTGTTGTTGGTTTGTTTTTTTGATTTTTTAATTATTTCCTATCACTCTTGATACCATTTCTGTGGTGAATGATTTAGTAATTGTTTCCAGAGAAAATTGTTCAGAGTTTTCTGAGCAGAGTCTCTTTGAGAGCTTGGCAGATTGCATAAGGTTCTTTTTAGCTTGTGAGACTTGCTCAGGTTTCCAGAGTCTGTTTACTCTTGATTGCAGGCAGAGTGCTGTCAGTGTTGAAGCACTGATACACTTTGATTCCTAGTTTTTCCACAGATACTATTTTCAAAAGGATGATTTTTTTTTTTTTTTTTTTTTCCAAAAGTCTAGATATTATTGCCTACAACTTGGACTTTGCATCTGGTTTTGCAAATTCCTGGTCAGTAGATAAGTAATCTGAATTTTTCAAAGTTGTTGAAGCCATAAAAATATATATATGTATGTATTTATCTACATCTATACTTACATCTACATCTGTCTGTGTCTCCATAGAAGGTACAGATACTGCCTAGGCTCCTGAAAATTTGAGTTGTTTCTTCACTTGTTTAAAAGTAGATCTCCTGCAGAACTTCAGTAACAGACTTCTAAAGATCTTCAGCTAATTTTCTGAGGCTGGAAAGTATTATAATAAATTAATATGGAGGAAGGGGAAGGTGGTTTCCAAAATCTGTGGGTTTTGCCTTTTTAATTTGGATCAGGGGTGAACCTTAAAAGTGTTCTATGGAAAAGTTTCTGGAAAACCATTTTGACCCAGTCAAAATATTTTAAAAAGATTAGATGATAACATTAACAGATCACTAGGAAAAGACACAAAAAGGTTCCAAGGTACCTGTTTGGGGAACTTCTGATCTTGCTTCCTTTTCTGCCAAATTTGATTCTGTAGTGGTTTTGTTTTGCTAAAATGGTATTTTACGTAGGATGATTTAGTTTTGCCAAAAGGCTGTGGTTTGTTCCAGCTTTGTGCTGATGATGGAGTTCTTAACCTCCCTAGGTAGGAATCCTGTTTCACGTGCCCGTATTTTCTCTGTTGGAATGTGGTGCTTGGGCATCTTCAGATACTGCTTCCATTTGATGTCTTCCTTCCCATGTAATTTATTTTCACCTGTTTCTGCTACACTTCAGCTATTTGTTAAAACCAATCTGCAATATCTGGACTAATGAGATGGGAGCCTTTACCCCCCCCAGTCAGGCTCTTAGTTTTGTCTTCAGCCCGAGCATGTTCCCACCGGTCCCTATGCTAAGGCAGAAGATGCAGAAATCTCAGCACCTGTTTTTTTTGGCAGCCCAAGTGATGTATCTGCTGCCCCAAACTCCTCCTAGATCTGTCTCCCTCAGCCTTGATGAAGTGTGATTGTCAGTTGCCCGTGGCCTTTGGAGAAAACACACCTTGTTAAATCCTATGGAAGGGAGAAGTTACACCTGCAGTCAGTCGAGCTACCTTTGTTTTGTCTTAGTGTGGATGTGTTTGCATGTCGCATTTTGAGTAGGAGTAATGGTAGCGTGAAATTGGGTTTTGCACAGCTTTGCTCACTCTTTTCAGTACCTGTATCCACGCTCATTACAAGTAATGAACATTAGAAGTAATGAGCATGAATATCAATCGCCTCCGTACGGCATCAGAGGGTTAAGAATAGTTCTGAAACCTGTTCCAGCCTTTCCATCAGAACACTCTTCTGAGCTTAAGACTGGGTTTGCTGCTCCTTGTTTGGACATCCCAGCAAGCAGTGTCTAGACAAATGCAGTGTCTAGAATTTGCACTGCACAGTGTTTTGCAGATGTTGACAAAGGTGAGCCCTTTGCTGGCTTTGTTCCCTTCTCTTTCAGTGGCATCTTGAATTTTGAATGGTTTTAAGTTCACTGAGTGTCCTGGCATGAACGATTCCAACTGTACTTTATGCTTTTACATCCTTCTCTAAAGTCTTTTCCTACTGTCAAGTTGTCACCTCCCGTTTATAGCTCAGAGGGGAAGGGATGTTCACAGTGTAGCCCTGGCACCGTCCTGGTTGTGGGGACCACTCAGCTCTTTGACTTCGATTACTTAATATGGGGTGACATGGTGATGGGAGCATGCTACTGAAGGTGGGGGTGCCCAGAACTGCCACGCTCTGCTGTTGGTCTGAGTTACGCAGCCCTCGATGCCTCAGGAATTAACTCTCTGGTGCAAAATAAGACCTTACGGGGATGAGTCCTCTGTTCAGGAGGTTGTCAAGGACTTTGTGAAGAGTCAAATACAGAATGGGTGAGAGATCACACCATGGACTTCACATCATCTGAACTTCATGCAAGAATTGTGTAGTATGCCTAAATAAATAGTTTAGGAATAACTAGCTTTTCTCTTAGGGAATTCCTTTTGCTGGCTGGATGGTACTAGTCTCTATATTAGTCTTTGTTTATGGAGGAAGGTCTTTTTTTTTTTTACTTTTTATTCCTGGTGTGTTGTTTTGAAACAATACCATCAAGCTGATAGAGAAACCATCCCTCAACTGTCATTCTCTAAGGACAATCCTCAGAAAGCAGGTACAGAGCGTTTAACGGGAGAATCCCAATTCCCCAATTGTTTTCTGTTGTGTTATTGGTTTGTTTGTAGTGGCTCTTAAGTAAATGAAAATCTAACGAGGGATCTTCTCAATACAGGAAATCCTTTATGAATGTTTAATATCATTGGAGATTAATGCTTGTCTTTTTTATTTATTTACAGACTCACTGGATCTTCAGGGTATGTAACGGATGGGCCTGGAAATTACAAATACAAAACAAAATGCACCTGGCTCATTGAAGGAAGGTGAGTGTAGTAAACAGCTTGGATTTTAGTGTTGTTTATTGTGACTTTTAGGTGAGATTTATCAGCATTTTTGGATATCATAATTCTTTTATTGTTATTCTTAGAGCTAGATAGGGCAGCACTTAGGTATTGTTGGTAAATAAGGTTGGGTTTTTTTGTGTAACTAAGCCCTCCAAATGGACTTCTGAATTTGAGGTTTGCTGTGTAAAATACCCTTCACGATGAAATCGCATATGAAAAATGAAAATAAATGTCTCTGTGTAAATACGTGAAGAACTAGAAGTTATTTCACTGTTACCCTAGTAGGTCATTTGATTGGGATTCACTGTGTATGGGACTTTTTGACAGTATGAAGAAACAGAGCAAACTATTAAATCCCTTATTCATGAAGAATCCCTTTCTGTAATGATGTTCTTCAGATACTTATTTACTCACTAGGCCATGAGAACTTCAGGAGGACCATTAACTTTTTTTGGCAAAGGTCTTCTAAACTATGAGAATTCTCTCAGGCATTTTCCTCTCGTTTCCCGATCCTTCCTATATTTGATCTTTATATTGCTTGTAGCGATTTCTTGCAGAGATTTTTAGGAGTAGCCATTTAGAGCACATCCTCTGACTGATGGTGCAGCAGTTCAGAGCCTCTGACTTGTTGAAATATGTTTTTCATAGTACCAAGCTGCTGTCAGGACTGTAAAAATCTATTTGTTTAATCTCTAAAGCTTTCCCTGGTCAGTTAGGATGCTGTGCGTTAACAGCTGTGCGTTAAGTCACATTTCATACTGTTCCCTGAATCTATAAGTAGAGAGGTTGTGAACAGGAACAATTCATGCGAGAGCATGAATGATTTCACTTGCGTTGAACGCCTGTAAGCTGACATCTCTCGGGATCTTGGAGGATCAAAACTTACTAAAAGGCCAAGGTGTGCTTTTTTTCTTTAGTCTTCTCTCTATGTTTGGGAGGTCTGATGGGTGGGAGGAATTGGTATTCACTTCATCTACTTCAGACATTTATTTTGGATGAGTAGCTTAAATACCGAAGCTCCCAAGATGTTCAAAGGTGAAGACTAAGCTGTTCCAGAGAGCCATGTAGAACGCTGAAACTGAGAGCCTACCACTCACTATTAACTATATAAGGAGCCCAGTTCTTTAATGTGGTCAAGATCAATAGTTAGATGCTCTAAGTGGCAACACCTCGTATTTTTATTACCAACAAAAATTAAAACTGCAGCCAGTTCACAATTACAAATAATTATAAAATGCTTTGCAAGGATGTTATTACAGACAAATCAGCCTCAGCAGTTCCTAGTACAGTCAGTTTAACCTTCATAGCTGCTTTTTTTTTTCCTTTCTAAAGGATAATGTGACTCATGTTTATATCAGGAGTGAAATGCTGCTCACAAGTCCTCAGTAATGTCACCATAATTGCTTCTGCAGCCCTTGTTTGTTAGTTCTGAGAGGCTTCCTAGAGAACTATCACTTTGTTCAGTTTGAAGTGAGGTCTTACTTGCTGTGAAGAGGTGTACAGAAATGTTCCTCCTTTCATAGCCAGGCGTTTAAGCTGGTGTCCTTTTCCTCCTTCTGA
Source organism: Athene cunicularia (assembly GCF_003259725.1). NCBI lineage: Eukaryota > Metazoa > Chordata > Aves > Strigiformes > Strigidae > Athene > Athene cunicularia. The sequence continues at coordinate 1,744,752 of NW_020799098.1, read as the reverse complement.
TTGTTTGCACCCTGCTATCAGAGGATGGTGGTAAACAGAAAGGAGATAATCACGCTGATTAAAACAGCTGAAATATGCACCCTTGTGAAAATAGTCCAAGCTCTCTGCCAAATGTGAAATTCCCAGAGAGATCCTGACTTGGAAAACAGCATCTGCAAAGCTGTTAAATTGTGCTGAGTGCCCTCACCTCGTTGCTAGCACACCAGTATGTGGAGGGCTTTTGAGGTTAGCAAGTGAAGGTACAATCCCAATGTGTAACTGAAGACTCTAGATAAACTCAGATGTAAAACAAGCCATGTGTTCCTTACTGTACTCAATTCCCTTTTGCACCATTCCTGACTCTTGGCTGGTGTCTCTGCTCTGTCCTCATCCCAGGGGTGTCCTTTTTAATTTTTTCCCAGGACCAGGAGACAAGGCAGATGAGATCCATCTAGCCTGAGGACCCTTCTGAGGCAGAACCTTTAGCCATGTGCCTTGTCATTCTGCAAATCAGTGCTGTCTGTTAATGAGTTGTTAGCTGTAGCAAAGATAATGGCTTTCTTTTTGTTCTTGGTCTAAAGCCTTTATTGATTAAGTATTTCTTTCTGCTCTACAGCTGTCAGGCCATTAGAATAGAAGCAAACCCTCTACAATTTCATAGGCTGCTCAGTTTTGAAGCGATGAGTACTCTTTGTATCCTTTCTTTATCCTTGAGTTACACCTGCTGCTCTTTTTCCAAAGAGTAGATCATGGTGCCTATCAAAAAATATTCTTTTGCAGAATAACTCCCTAAAGAATTACCCTTCCGTGGGAAGGACGGACTCTATGGCAAACTGACATTTTATTAATTTATTTGATTAGAATGAACAAGGATTTAATCTGAACCCAAGGGCAATGCTGTTGAAGAGATCCTAATCACTTGCATCTATCCTTTCAACAGCTACAGCTGCGTGTAGGAAAAAGCAGTGCTGCTATAGATTCACTTTCTTTTTATCTCAGGGTCCAAGCAGAATGTTAGTGGTATTTTCACCCTCCTCGAGCTGAGCCCTGAACTAGTATCTGCTGTGGTTTCTGTGTGATTCTCTTGAGATGTATCTTGGGTTATTAGCCATGAAACTAAATGGCATAAATGTAGGTTACTTGGTTATGGCTTAGTGAGCATCTTTTGTGCATGGAGTGAAAGAAACACTGATGTGTTTAGGTGCAAGAACTACTGTTTCCATCCCCACATCAACTAAATAAAACTTTTTTCCCTGCTGATTCATCTCAGAGGATCAAGCCCCTTGACGGTTTTCTTGTGACATCGACAGAGCAGACTCTTCTTGAGTGGTGGTGTTAACATTAGGGTGTGCTGGGCCGGTGGCATTCAGGTGGAAGGCAGCAAGTCTCTTCCCAGGACTTGCAGCTCCTTCATTCTCAACTGGTCCCAGTAGTTTTTGAAATGCATCTCCAGAAGAAAGTCAAGCAACCTGATCAGTGTTTGTTAGGAATGAGGGACAGTGAGTGGTTACTGCATCTTGACAGTGCCAGCAATAAGCAAAGACCTTGCTTTTGGCAAAAAGGTAAAGCCCCAGGGCCTCCTGTCCTGTAGTAGATGGGTCTCCTCTGAATTCTCTTGACCTGCTTTCTCCAGCTCCCAGAAAGTGCCGAGCAAGACTGAGAATTTCTTTAGCATCCACTGAGGCATGTTTCCAGTTTCCAGTTTGGAGGGGCTTCTCTCAGGAGGACCATCCTGCAGTACTGCACAAATAATAAAGTAATAGAAGAAGGATTTCTGCCAGCTTCTGGGCAAGTAAATAATCTCAGGCCATTGTAATCATATCGGTCTGCAGAAAATCCCTTCAACAAGAATAGCAGCTCTGGTTAATTCCCTGATGGTGGCTGTGATTCTTCACAGAATCACGTAGGTTGGAAAAGACCTTTAAGATCATTAAGTCCAACCATAAGTCTAGGACTGCCAAGTCCACCTCTAAACATGTCCCTGAAAGCCACATCTACACGTGAATGTATCTTCCATGTAGATTTTCCGTGCTTACCCCTGCAAAGCCCTGTCCTTAGGGGAGTCAGTGCTGGTAAAGGGCCAGGGGGCTGGCAGTGCCAGCTCTTGGATTTCTGCTGTTGTTAGTGGGGAGAGGTTTAAGGACACAGGTTTTTCTGACCCTAAAGAATCTGTTGCTTAATACCAGAGGAGTGTGCACACCAAAAAATAAGGCCACAGCACATTTGATGCATCTAAAGTTACACAGTTTTCATCTTGTTTAGAGAAGAGCTTCACACCAGAGGAGTTTGTTGGAGCGACTATGCCACGTGCGTCGAATGGCTCATTACAAATCTGTCGTGTATCTCTCTCTCTCTCTCTCTATATATATATATATATATTTTTTTTTTTCCCCAGGCCAAACACAATCCTCAGGCTTCGATTCAATCACTTTGCCACAGAGTGCAGTTGGGACCACTTGTATGTCTATGATGGAGATTCGATTTACGCTCCCTTACTGGCAGCTTTTAGGTAAGTTCCCCTTGGTAAGAATCTTAACTCTACACAATAATATTTTTTTAACTTGGAGCCTGAATCTAATGTGGCTTCTAGCAGTACAAACAGGTTCCAGTAATCTAAATATATAAATAGTGCCAATCCAGCACATACAGCAACTCTTCTTTAGCACGGTCGTTGTCAGCATAAACAATTAAGGAGTTGTTTTTGCTTTTACAATGAACAGATCCTGTTGGTACACTGTAGCGTGTAAGTATTACTTTTTCTTTTCCAAATCCTGATTATATGAGAGACAAAAAAATGATTGTCATCTTGTTGAACTCGAGATGATTCGGGATGCAGACTCCTCCTAAAGTAGAAAACTGCCCCATTGATAATTTTTGAACGCCCAGTATGTCAATGCCGACAGAAGGCAAAACCCGAGTAATCGACATCACAGACTTACAGGTCTCAGAACTATGTACCTTAACCTTTAAAAATTTAAACTGTTTGGAACATGTTCAGAAACAACAATGATGGGTCAGACAACATTGTAAAAACATGTAAAAAAAAAACCTGTTCTTCTGATGGATGACTGATATTTGGCTCATCTGTCTGTGGTGAGAGACCAATTTGTGGGTGCTGGTTAAAAGTTGACATTTCACAGAGAGACCTAAATATAACTTGCACATTTATGTACTTCAGTCTTGCAGTGACAAGCACCACCTTATGTTTTCTATTCTTTTAGCTGAAATTAGAAAAATAATCCCAAGTTGTGTATGGAAAAAAAACTAATGGTTCCCTTTGGACTCTGCTTGTTCCAAGTGGCTGATCAACTATTTCCAGAATTAACCTTCTGCTGTGCTTCTTTTCATTTGTGAAATGAAGTTCTAAAAATACTTCATGTTTGTTCTAAAAAATCCTTGTAATCTCTGTGAGAGAAGATCGGAGTAGGAACAAAAAGTTGATTAAAAAAAAAAAAATAAACACACCACTTTTTTTTTTTTGGTTTTTAACTGAAAATTCAGTTGTTTTGTAGTGAAAGAATTCTTTCTGTAAACCTTCAGACTAACCTGAGGTCAAAACATGACACACAAATAAATTACTGTGTTTATTCTCACTGCATCTGAAGAAGAAGGAACCATCTCTCTTCTAAAAACCTCCCAAAACCTGAAGTGCAACCTGGAAGCACTCTTGTGGTATCATGCACTGAATTGATATGCAGGAAGAGGAAGAAATGTCATCTTGACTCATAGTCATTTTGCTCTAATCGAGCTAATTTTTAATACACTGTTGAAAAGGTGAAATGATCATGATTTGTGCCTGCAGTTTCTTGTGTGTTTTCCAAAAATTAATAGGCTTTTTAAATTGAGGTTATAAGTAGTTCACAGCATTAACAATTATGGTTCAGACTTTAAAATCATCTGTAAATCACTAGGAAGCCTGTGCCCGAGGACAAGCAAGCGTGAGTTTAATACAATAACATTTTTGAGGTTGGAAAAAAATCAATTATTTTTTTAATTGCTTCTTTAGATGACATTTGAATTTCATCTTCATTAGTAGTGAGCTGTCTTTTTTCAGTAAACCAAGTTCAGGAAATAGCAGATGCTTCTAATTTTGCTGAAGTGCAAAAAAGCATCTGTTGAAAAATACCTTTCTCTGGTACAAAAATAAATGCACTACAATTTTTCAAGAGCAGTGTTCATATTTTATCTCTTTTCTTGGCGTATGTTAAATCTTAAAATTAACCACAGCCATATTTCACTCTTGACTGTTTTTACACCGTGCCAGGGGATTTGCAAGACTGAGCTTTGTTCAGTTGGACACTATAAACTTTCAGAGTTTGTTGATAAACACTGTAAATTCCTCCCTCTCTCAAACTCAGTTTTTATTACCTCCTGGGCTTTTTACAGCAGTTGCCTGAGCACTCACTTCCTTCGCTGCTCCCATCTTGTTTTTTTGACCTTCTGATGCTTGCTGATGTTTGTTCACAATACGGTATTTACTCTGAATATAAGATGATCTTGGAAATCCTCACCACTGCACTAGGGAGAAACTTTAAATAATGGTTTTATACATTCTTAACTTTGATAAATGTTTGCATAATGCAAACATTTACACAGTGCAAGTGTCTGCATAAACTGTTTACTAAACTTCTTGTAGTCTGTGTGCCCCCAGGGCAGTCCAGTCCTGTACATTAAGCTTTTTTTTTTTTTTCTATTAAGCAGGGTTAAAAATATCTTTGCTGGTTTATATTTGTGAACATAGGCAACACGAGACTGTAAATGTGCTGCTTCAAAAATGAGATAAAAGAACGTGGAGAAAACAGAAATCCAGTGTTTTCTTCTGCCCAGAACGAAGAAATTCGAAGCAGATAAACTACACTCTCATCATCTGTGAACTTTGCTGGTTTTGTATTTAACTTTACTCCATGTTAAACATTTACTGGAGCTGCTTTTGCACCTTTATTTTCCTTTTGTGCCAGTCAGTTGGGGGGGGTGTTTTCCTCTTCAAAACCAGTCGTTCTTGTGCGGGCCGTTTGGCCCTGGCTCTGCACTTGAGACCGCTCAGAAGCATCTCTCAGTTGCTCTCGTGCTGGGTGGGTGGCTGTGGTGGCAGCACAGAGAGAGGGCAGTGGGTGCCCCACGGTCACTCTTGGACCCTCAGATAACAGGAGCAGCTCACCTTCCTTTTGTTACCTGCTGGTGAACATGGCCCTTGCACCCCCAAATCTGAGTCCAGGCAGAGAACTCGGGGTGAGTCGGGTTGGAAGGGAGCCTGGTCTGACCCCTTGCTCAGAGCAGGGCCAGCCTCAGAGTGGGATCAGGCCCTTGCCTGAGACTTTGCCCAGTCATGTTGCAAATTTTTCTTAAGGGTGGAGATCTCGCTGATCCTCTGGGCCAGTAGTCCAGCACTTGGCCACCCTCATTTTCAAAAATAATGAAAAATGAATCTTTTATCTGATCAGAGTTTCCTTTGCTGCAACCTGTGTCTGTTGCCTTTTTCTGTGGACCTCTGGTGCTATCTCCTCTGTAATCTCCTTAGGCAGCGATTAGATTTCACCCCATCTTCAGCCATCTCTCCTCCAGGCTAAACATATCTCACTCCTTCTGCCTCTCCTCATACGTTGTATCATCATCCTCCTATTTTTTTTCCTCCTATTCCCTCAGTTCTTTTTCAGAAATTGTAACTCTTATCGCTGCTGTAGGCATGCACAAAACTCTCTCTGTCCTCAGTGCCCTTCGTGAGCGAACCTGCAAACCCTGGTTACCCTTCATCATTGATTTGTCTTATACTGGGGGGTTCAGCTGGAGAAGAGAAGTCTCCGCGGAGACCTTAGAGCGGCCCCCCAGGGCTGAAAGGGGCTGCAGGAACGGGGGGAGGGACTCGTCATCAGGGGGAGGGATAGGACGAGGGGGAACGGGGTTAAACTGACAGAGGGGAGATTTAGGTCAGATCTAAGGCAGAAATTGTTCCCTGTGAGGGGGGTGAGGCCCTGGCACAGGCTGCCCAGAGAAGCTGTGGCTGCCCCCTCCCTGGAAGGGTTCAAGGCCAGGTTGGACGGGGCTTTGGGCAACCTGGGCTTGGGGGAAGGTGGCCCTGCCTATGGTAGGGGGCTGAAACTAAATTATCTTTAAGGTCCCTTCCAGCCCAAACCAGTCTGTGATTCTGTGGTATTGGCTTAGAGCAAATGATTAGCTGTTAACAGCAGGGAGGTTGCTAACGAGGATAAATTATGCTGGGAACTGCACAAACCACGTGGAGTGGGTACTGTTTGTGTTCCGGGATATCCAGAGGAGTTAATCAAATTAGAGCTGGGGTTATACAGACTTAGAGGAAGAAGTGGTCCTCGCCTCCGGCACGTATAGGCAGAGAACAAGCTGTGGGTGTAAGTGCTCTGCGTAAAGAAGACGAAGGGACTGTTTAATGCTGAAGTTTTATTGCTGTTTGCTTCAAAGCGTGCTCTCTGTGTGTGCTTTGCTCATGTGTGTAACCAGGTTTTTCCCGACTGAAGTTCTCGCCCTCCTCTGATGGAGCTGGCACTCGGCGTGTCATCAACCATCGCCTCCTAAATCAGTTTTTATTCTGCTTCCTAAAAGAGGAGGTAGAAGATCTGTTACAACCCTGTGCTGGACTGTGTTGCAATACAGCCCTTGTGCACCCACTCCAGTCACGGAGCAGTCCAGTTGGCTTTTTGCCCTAGCAGCCTGTCTTCTAAGTATTTATTATTTTGCTCTGTTTGTTTTCTTTACATCTACAATAACTTCTAAAGTATCGATTTAAAAAAAAAATAAAAATATTGGTATAAAGTGAGGAGCAAACGTGTTTTGGATTTTGCTAGAAATGTACCTGGTTGAATGATGTTCCCTTGTTCACATTTACTCTGGGAGCCCATCGGTGAGCCAGCTGATCCTTGGATTGCATGAAAATTGATTAATCAAAATGCCTTTGTGGTAGAAAGTCAGATTTCTTAGAGAAATGTAAATGCATTGTATCAAAATTGCTTTTGTTCGCTAAACCTGTAATCCCCTGAAACCAAATCAATTTGACAAGATGGACAAAGAGAGTTTCTGTGTTCGGGTTTTGGAAAGATAAATCCTCTGAATTAAATTCAGGCCTATAAAGGAAGTTTAGAGCAGAAAGTTTCCTCAGTTCTTCACTGTCTCAGGTATTTTTTTTTTCCTTAAACTATTTCTGATGGACTGAAGAATGTAATTTTTTTCATTAATTCATTTATCCTGTACTGAGCTTCATGAGTGTTGAATGACAGCAGCAGTCTATAGATTTTAAAAAAAGGAGAAAGCATGTGCACCATGGCCAGTAGCATGGTCTGTCTCTCCAGGACTAGATACTAAAACAATTTTTTAACTTTTAAAGTACTTCTTCACTGTAAGGGCAAAAAAAGGTGTTATTTCTTTTGAGGCTGCGCAGTCCACGTTCTCTTGAAATACAGCTTTTACAGTCACGCTCGCCATGTGACACCATCATTACAAATTCCCAAATGGCTTGAAAACACTTGAATATGTTTATGGTTTGTCCTTGCTCTACTGTCTCCAGAAGGAAGAGCATGTTTTCAGAACTGAGGAGGTTTTGGGGGACAAGCCCCTGTGATCCAGAGGGTTCTGCAGGCAGGCAGGCTCACCCTCTGCGGGTGCCACAGCAGCTGGGTCTGTCTGTAGTGCAACAAGGAAAGATGTTTTCAAGAAAAATTCTGCTTTGACATGTTGCTGGCTCTCAATAATGAGCCTTTCCCCCCTCCCTTCCACCCCAAATAAGTGTCATTGTAATTACTTTGCTTCCTTAAAAGTCCATATTTGAGAGACATCTTGCTGCGCAAGAGTCGTAGCTTTTATTTTAAGTAAATAAATTGAGAGGTCTCTTTATTTTCTCCCCACCTTTTTTATTTTTTGGCATTGATTTATTATTAGTCTCTTCTAACTTCTATTTTTGGTTTTATTTTTACTTCTGGAGTTGTGAGATGCATGGACTGTCTTATAATAAGGGAGAAACAGTGTTATTTTGCAGACATGTGTGTCCACATGGATCAAACTATTTTAAAAAAAAAAAAAAAAAAAGTAGAATTATTTTGTGTTGCATTTCGATAGATTGAGAAGCCAATGTACTACTGATTTTTCAGAATCGCCTTTATTTTTTCACTCCTTTGTGATCTGTACTCTGCATTTTCACCCTTTCCTTTTGTCTTTTCATCTTCTTCCTTTCTGACTGTTTTCTGCTCAGTAGAGCTTCTTATGCTTTTGATCTCTGCCACGCTGGCAGGTTCTGTCTCAGGAGAAAATGATGAATACGCCATCACCATGATGCTTGCATAGCAAATCGAGGAAAAGTAATAGAGGAGATACCCCGTGTTTTAAATAATTCCCATTTTTCTGTGCTGTAGGGGAAAGAGCAAGGCAGGCGGCGTGTGCTGGGTGATGGAGAAGCGGAGTCTCCTAGGTATTGTTTTTCACTCTGCCACTGACTACAAACCCAACACACAGAAAATAGAATTGTTTCAGGGCAGAACAGAGGTTTGCCTTTCAATGTCTACAAAATGGTGTAATTGGACAGCGTAGCTGAGTAGGAGTATTTATTTGCTTTGGAGTAGTGATGATTGCGAAATGTTTTGAAACCATATAAAAAGAAATAAAGCGGTACATTGTGAAATAGGCTAATCTTGGCCGGAGTCGAGTCTCTGAGAGATTCTGGATTGTAGTTTAAAGGAAGTTTTGCATAATCCTTTATCGTTCTGATTCTGCCTATTGGATTGGTTTTCATGGCAGATGATTTAAATTCTGTTTCTGCCGGTTTATTCAAAACGATGCTGTACATACACTAATTTATTCCCATTTTTCGAGCTTCAACCTTTCAAGGACCTGATCTTTACTGTTTATGTTCTCTTTGTGGCTTTCTCTGAGAGAAAATACAATCTATTAAGTTTCATCAGGCTGTTTTAAACTTGTGGGATAATGTCCTCTTTACGTACATTTACATGCTAGTCATCAGAAAAAGAGTGAAAGGAGCCAAGTGGGAGACATGGTGAGAGCATCTGCTACAGAGGTACTTGCGTTCTTCCTAAACAAATCCCCAAATCAAGATTTTCCAATAGAAAACAAATAATTCCTTTTATTAGGAAAGGTTATTGGGGGGGGGGGGGGTTTTTTTT
>NW_020799098.1:1662407-1735586 GCF_003259725.1 Athene cunicularia | reverse complement strand
GGGGGGGGGGGGGATTTTTTTTCTTCTCTCACTACCGCTATTCACTCTGTACTTTTATTCTTTGCTGCCATTATTCTTTCCTCTCCAGGGCTTTCCAGTTAGATTGCCCTGTAATATCAGTGATAAGTGCTGCAAGAAGACGACCAAAGAAGAATAAACCAGAACAAAGGAATTTTCTCTTGTCCCTGAGCTGTAGTTTGCCTTACCCTGAATTATATTCAGATGTCTGTTTTCCTGTGGTGGAGACATACTGTCCTACAGTTTGCATTACAAAGGAAAACTATGAACCAAATAGCAAGGAGAAGTTTACGAGACTTTTTGTTACTTGGTGTTGAGGGAGATGGTCTTTTGGGAGAGGTGATCTTCAGATCCAAAGTCTCAAACTTCAGAATGAAGCAGGCACCTCTTTCACACAGAGAAAAAGGCAGTGAATTCTGCCTTTTAATCCCATATCCTTGCAATCCGAAAGAGGAAAAAATAATTGGCTTTCTCACGAGGAACTATTTAATGAGCTAGCTATCTGCAAATATGCTGGAGCTGTTTAGCCAAAACATGGGATCAGGTTACAGCATTTTTATGGTAAAACCAAGGATATCTTTTTGTCCACAAGAAGACTTGTTGTGTAGGAAGGGCCGTTGTACAGTTTGCAGACTTTGCCCTGCTGTAGGTAAGGCATTCATCTGTTCCTCTTGGTGCAAACACCCTCAACTTCTAAAAGCTTTTGGAAAGGCTCACTGGGTGTCTGTGTTATTCTTCGAGCACACCATTGTATTGTATCGCGGGGACAGAAAAATTCAGGTCACAAAAAAGTGCTTTACAGGCGATGTGAATGGGTTGCTGTGGATAGCTGTGAGTGTTTTCCTCGGGTGTAGAAACTCATTTACCCTGTCCTAGGGTACTCTCTTCAAATGCATTTGCTTTCTGTTCTGAATAGATCTGAAAAGAGGAAAAGTAAGTCCTTTTCAGGGGAGAAAAATTCTTTTCATCGTTGCTTTTTAGTCGACGGTGCCCTCGGATATTCAGAAGTCGCAGGGCACGAAACCAGGCTCGGCTGCTTTCCCAGGAGAGCTGCTGCCGGAGCTGCCTTCGGTTCCCTGCCCGACAAGCTCTGTTCTGGGCTTTGGAGTCTCTGCTTTTCAAAAAGCTTTGACTTAGCCTCTGAAAATATGACTGAAGCTGGGGGAAAGATGATTCCGTGCAAGAAAATAACTGCTGACGATGAATGGGTCATGGTAGACAATGTGCTTTGCTTAGATAAAGGATTTAAAAAAAAATAAATTCAGTAGACTTCAAATTTATGCTTGCTCTTACATCTTTTGTATGAGGGAGGAATTGACTTCATTTTGTTGTTGTTAGGCTTCTGTTAAAAGAAGAATAAACATTCTCTTCCAGACATAAACTATTTTGTGCAGTAGGTAAGGAAGGAGTAGTTACTCTTGAAAAGAGACATTTAGTTTCCTTTTCAGTTTACTCCGGGTATGTTGGCAGTTCATTATATAAATCTGTACTGTGTCCAGTCTCAAACACTGTAAATAGTCTTGCCCACCATCCTTGCTTCTTTCCACCACCCCTGGAGGATGTAGCAGAACCTGACAGGGTGTAGAGAAACAGCCAGTGGTGGCCAGAAGTGTGAAGCAGTGAATGAGGTGGGAATAGGGAGTGTGAGAGCCCTTTAGGCCAGAAAGGACCACAAATGTGGATGTGATGAGTCGGATGGAACTCCTGAAAGAGTGGATGGCAGGAGGATGGTGAGTAAGAGTGATTGTACTTACTTCTCATAAAGAAAAAAGCCCCAGAGGCAGCAACGTGTGATCAGGCTGCGGATGGAAAGCGGGTGTAAGTTCTTTCTCGACCATTGCAGAGTTATTGCTGACCTCCCTGCTGCAGATTTTCCAGGTGAAAAGGTTATAAATGGTTGAGAAAGGAATCGGATACAGGCAGGGGCGAATGCTTTATTTAAATGTGCTCTCTTGGGGACATTCTCCACGTCAAAGCACCTGAACTGTGGGTTTCTGGAAGCTGGATAACACATGGCCAGAGTGCTCTGTGCTTGCTTTGTCACAGTCTTTCCCAAGCGTTTGCTGTAGCCCAAAGTCAGGAGGAGATACTGGACTTGGCAGACCTTTAGTTTGGCTTAGTACAGCAGGTTTTATGCTTTTAGGACACAGTAATTTCTCTTTTCAAACACGCCACCGTTTTTTTAGGGGTGGGTCTTGTTTAAATCACGGCAAAATAATAAGTGAGGGAAAGTAGGTTTTTGGTAATAGTAACTGGAATTCTAGACAGCCTCAGGTTTACTCGAGTTAAACACTTTTAATATAGATTTATCTTTTAGAAAAGCCAGGTTGATTACTTCAGGGTTTTTTGTTTGCATTCCTTTCTGCAGCCATTCCTTCATCTAGACCAAGGTCGTGCAGCGAGGGCAGCAGTAATGCTACTCTGGGTAGCCTCAGTATTCTAATTTTTCTCCAGTTTTTTGGCAGTAACGTGGCCACTGTATTGCAGAGAATCAAGCTAGGCAAGAGGGCTTAATAAACTGGTCCCTGAAGAATGTGGGTTTATCTTTCTGAGAAAGTCTTGGAGGTTTTTAGACCTTTGAGAATGGGTTGTTTTGAGGCTTGGTTGAGTATGCAGCTCACAATGTCGAGACACTTTCTTTTGAGTATTTAAGGAGTTTTGTGGCTGAAAACCAACCTGCTAACACTGCTCTGTGGAAGTGATGATTATGAAAACGTCTTATACTTCAAATAGATGCAAATAAATACCTTGTCATTTTATTAATACTGATGTATTTACTATTGTTACTTTGCTGCCTTTTATTTCACTTCTAAAATTGTGGTGTTTTTTTTGTTTTCTTTTCCAGTGGTCTTATTGTTCCAGAGAAGGATAGCAACGAAACAGTACCAGAAGTGGTAGCTACTTCTGGATATGCCCTTCTGCATTTCTTCAGCGATGCTGCCTATAATTTAACAGGGTTTAACATCACGTATAAGTAAGTAGTACCACTCCAAAGTGATGTCACAGGCTGAGCAAAAGGAGATTTCCTCTTTTCTCAGTTTTGTCTTGAAATAAGCAATTGCCACTGAAGCATGTAATTATGAGTAGATACTTGAATTTAGATTTTTCTTTGTTATACCCTTGCAACAGCTAATAACTATAACGTGTTCAACATTAACTTCAGTTGTCAGTTGTAAGCGTGGGCAAGTGTTTGCTCAAAAAGACATAGCATTGTTTATTTTGTTATTAGGTTTATTTGATCATATTCAGCCAACCAGAATCAATGTCTTTTGTCCATGTGTGTGCTCTTATGCATTCTGCAGGGATACTTCTGCACGGACATGCTTTTGCATAAGCACATATATTTCCCTTGGGACCCTGGACTGTACCTGCTGTTGAGTGTCCTCTAGAAGTTTTCTTTGGGATGCTCTTTCTTATTCAGTCCTTGGACCAAATTGCTTAATCTGGCTCATTTTGAGTGTTTTTTTCATGTTCTTTGGTTCATATTTTAAATATTATATATAGGATGGTGCTTTCTGTTTGCTGACAGATATTTTGTCCTCATTAGTAAGTTTTTTTTTTAAAAAAAATCTAGGGTACTCCCTAATTCATTGACTTCTAGAAAGGTTTTGTTTTGAATTAAATGATCTCAGTGTGGACATACTATCAGAGATGGAATTGTTTTTGCTTCTGTTTTGGATCATGGGCTTTGAATTTTTTGCTCCTACAGATAAAAATTATGTTTGCATTGCACTGGAAGATTTTAATTTGTGTGTCATTCAGAAGTTTTTACTTTTTTTAAAAAAACAGCTGCAAAATCCTTGATTGCAAACTGACTTTTTACAGAGGTTAAAATTCCTTAAAAGAAGGTGGTTAGTTTTTGAATACCAGCCTCGGTTCTTTCAGCCTTATTAAGCACATAAATATACAGTGTATTCTTTGAAAAATGTGAGGTGTCCAGCACCCCTTGAGAGCTCCCGAAGAAAATGAGGAGCCTTTGCAAAGCTACTTGTAACACAGCAGCTGAAGCAGTAGCGTTTTCAAAGTCTGACTGATCCCGTAGTCCATGACACCATCTCCTGCCAGCTGTCGGTATTGCATCATTCTTGTAAAGAATAATCTGCCTTTATTAAGTTCCTTTAAGATATTTTAATGTTATTTTAAGGCTTCACTTTATTGATAATTTCAAACACTTTTCAAGTACTGTTTTGTGGTTTGTTTCTTCTGTGTGTTCTCATCATTAGGTTTCATCCTAACGTTTTTTCAGAGAGTAGATCAAAGGGTATATTCTTTTTTTTTTTCAGTTTAACAGTCTTTATAGTTACTACTGGACATAGGTACTAGACAAACACTTGTGAAATTATGGCCTTGGAGCCAGTGACTCGACCTGTTGCGTGCCAGTGAGGATATTGGGTAGTAAACCCCATCTGTGAGTTATACTGGTTGATACACCAGCATCGACTGGAATTTGGAAACGCATAGGGTCTCTGAATTTGGATCCTCACCAAGGCTCTGTCTGTTTTTGCCTCAGCTACACTGCAGATATTATAAAATCAGAAATGATTCAAAACAGGCACATCTTTGGCTTGGGATTCATCTCGAGTGTGTTCCCTTGGTAAGCAGATCCCAGAATAGCACGTAATTGTGAGTAGTTTAAGTATAAATTGCACAGACACCACAAAAGCCTTAAGCGCTGATTAAATTCTCCGTTTGCTGTTGGGCGTTTTAAGGCAATTCATTTGCATTACAAATGGCTCCAAATCATATTGATAATTTTTCAGAGGAGTTGTAAGTTTAACTCGTTAAGTGAGGCAGCTCTGCAGGTGACAACAAATCTCCACAGGTTCGTCGCATCGGGTTGTAGGTGAGCAGCTCTTGTTGGTTTGCGTGTTAACAAACAGCTCTATTATCTTTTGTTCAACATCACTCTTGTATTCGTTAATAAGTAGTACAGCTTGGGAATCTGTTTCATTACTGACAGCCCTTCTTTCCCTGATGTTCCCAGTTTCAATATGTGTCCCAATAATTGCTCCGGCCGAGGAGAGTGCAAGCTCAATAACAGCAGCAACGCTCTTGAATGTGAATGTGCCAAGTACTGGAAGGGAGAAGCCTGTGATATTCCCTACTGCACAGATGATTGTGGGGCACCTGAGAGAGGGCACTGCAATGTTAATGATACTAAGATATGTTTGTGCTCAGCAGGCTGGCAAGGTAAGTCTCCTGATTAATACAGAGCAGCTTTCAGATGTTTTATTCTATGTGCGGCTCTTCCAGTTTAAATTTGGAGTACTGGAGAATGTTCTGCTTTGATTAGGATACAGCTTTTCCTATCAAAAGATCAGAGTTCATTTGTAACGAATGCTTTTAAAAGCAGCGATGCTACTGCCCAAAGCAGTTTGTGTGCAGGCACCAGATAAAAACTCGAAACCCCTGTGCACATTTGAGCCTGGTGGCAGTAGTTAACATTTCTCAACACACAAAATGCCTTGTTCTCATGTCCAGGTGTGCTGGTCTGCCACGTCAGCAACAGCTTGGACCAAACATACATGTTTCCTTTGCAAAGGTACGCTGCCGTGTAAGGAGGAGTCTGATAGGAAATATAACCAGCTACAGCACTGGCAGCTCTGCTGCAAAGCCAGGCAGGGCGTTGGGGACTGTGGAAGGAACCCGAGATGTGTATCCCAAGGAGGCTACACCCAGCAGCGAGGTTAGCACCTCTGCCTCTCGGATATAAAACCAGCCACGTGTACTTCAGGGCTGGAAGGCCACATCCCTTAGGTGGTGCGGTGCCTCCTGGTGCTTTGCTGGAGTCCGCTTGTGCACTGACAGCAAAGTTGAGCTTACGTTTCCTCATTTTTTAGCCTGCCTCTGTTTTTTCCCTGTCTTTAATTTCTGTAGCAGACTAGTGTGTAAGGGGCGGCGGGGGGGGTGGGGGGAACCCCCTACCAAAACAACTTACCAAAAAAAGCCGCCAAAAGTCCCCAAACAAACCATAGCAGAATGAGATGCAAGCTGCTCTTCCTTTCCTTATTCTGAAGCTTTTTTACATCTGAAAATACTCTGCCCCAGAAACAGATTTTTTTTTTTTAAGGGTAATAAACCCAATTCCAGTCTGCTTTCCTGAACTGAAGATACTACTGGCAGAAACTAGGCCAGAATGAGCAGATACTGTCTCTTATAGTTAAGACCACATCTCTGTTATACAGTGATTCTCTTTTATGACTGCCTAAAGGCTGTCCTGATAAGCCTATTCCCTTCTGAAGGCTTGAGCCTCTTCAGCAGGTTCTGTGCCCTCAGTTGTCTGTAGTAACCCTGTGCATGTGGGTGGTTGTCACTGAGCAGAAGGGAGAGGCAGCTTTTCGTACTTTGCTGAGATCTTGCTGCTTCTCTTTGGCCATGTCACAGGGAACTTTGACATGGAAGAGTTGGTTTAAGAGAAGCAGAAATACGGGGGGGGAAAAAGTGAACAATTCACAAAAACGTATTGTTGAGAAGGAGAGGGAGAAAAAGATAGCTGTAGACCGTTGGGTTTTTGTAGCATGCTGCTGAGCCAACATCCTGAAGCTTTCTCAGGTTGTGTTGGGGTTTCTGTGGGCACGTGGCAGCTAGTGAGTATATTTTCATTCTTTTATTTAAAAAGCCACAGGCCATTTTCAGGGAAAACTGTCTATCTTCTTTCAAGTTCACAGAAAAAAGTCCTGGTAGCTACCTTCTTAGTGTGGAGTGGGAAGGGGTCTGCACTCTGCCCCCCTGTAATCACTGCGAGGGAGAACAGAGCAGAGTGTCTGCTTTGCTGCCTCACCGATTCATCAAGTCTGGAACTGCTTTTTAGTTTTGAAAACAATTTAAAAGTTGAAGTATGTGGTTACGGTTGGGAGATGGCACACCATGTCCATCACAGATTGCTGGTGTGGGCAAGGAATCGAGGATAACAGCTTTCACCTGTTCCCTGGCTGTGCACCATCTTTGTCACCTGTGGTGCAGGATATTGACCTCTAGCTGAAATACAAGCTTTGGGAAAAATCAGCTTAATTTTTAAACTTTCTTTTCCCTAGGTCCTGGCTGTTCAATTCCTGTTCCTGCAAACCAGTCGTTTTGGACCCGGGAGGAATACTCTCTTCCAAAACTTCCTAGAGCATCTCACAAAACCATAATCCATGACAATAAAATGTGGATTGTTGGAGGCTATGTCTTCAATCATTCTGACTCTCAGAAGGTTTTAGCGTGAGTATAAACCTAGATAATAAAGTCTAAGTAGAAGAACTTTGATTTGAGAATTATTTTTAGAAAATGCTATCCGACATGCTGTGCTTTGGCCTACGCTCCATCTCCAGGGGAAAACAGCAGTGATAAAAACTTAGACTCGTGTTTGAGATGTGGAAAAAATGCTGCTAAGGGGTGCTAATTTTGGAAAAGAAAAAGCGTAAGATTCCTGATGTTCAGTGAATTTTTGATTCTTGTGCTTCTGACAGCATTTTAAGTATTTGCTATATATTTCTAGGCTAGCTTCTAAGTTATATCTAGCCTTATTTTCAAAGAGGATAGTTCTGCTTCTTTGTTATTAGCCCTTCCTTATATCTGTGTGAAATCAGAGTGTTTGGCTCCTTAATTAATACATACTGATCACTGTGGATATTTATGCATAGTGAATGGGATGCCAAACAGGGAGTGGCATTTAGGATGATGACATTTATGCAATTAGTTGAGGAGATTTAACAGTAAGAAAGATATAAAATAATAAGTGTGTACCTCGTGGAAATCCCCCATTAAAAAACAAAACAAAACAAGAAAAAAAAACCCCACAAAAAACCCCCGCAAAAACAACAGCCCACAAACCTTTTCAAGCTTCCTCTTAAGCTCGATAGTCATTGGGCAGATCTAGGCAAAAGCTGGGTATTTTTCCAGGGATACCTGCGTAACTTGCTTTCGTGGACCGAAGTGAGAGCTGTGTGTTCTGCACTCAACGTTCTTGTAGGGGAAATTTAAAGAGGAGCCAAAAATGCACGCTTAGTTCTATAATAGTTGCTGATTACATCCACAATTTGCTCCTTCAAAGTCACGCCTGATTTTTCAACAGATACCTATGGCTTCATTGAACACTTTCTCAGAGGTTATTTTATTGTATAAGGCTGTAAGCCTGGCGAGTATACTTCATTCTTTTATCTAAAAAGCCACAGGCCATTTTCAGGGAAAAGGGTTTATCTTGTTTCAAGTTCACAGAAAAAATACTCTTGAATGTCAAAGGCATAATTAAAAAATGCCGCTTAAACACTGGCAGGTTTTATTATCGAGTAGTTGGAACTTATCTGAGCTTAAAAGTTTTCTCTGCTCTTTCGGCTGGGTTGTGTGGTGTAAGTTGTCACAGCTTAACAGACAATGCATTAGCTCTTGGTTTTGCACGGGAAAGAACACTCAGGGTAAAGCAAATCAATACATGGACGTTAAATAACAGAGCAGGCTTGACTGGATTTTTATTTTTTTTTTAATCAGTGAGTAGTCTGTGCATGCTTTGTGCATGCTGAAATCTTGGTATCTAGGACTTTTGTTTAATAAATCCCAGGAAAGGTGAGCAATAATATTCTCAACTTTTAATATCTGCTTGGGAAATTAATTCAATTTCCATTATACAGGTATGATCTTATTTCCGAAGAGTGGCTTCCACTGGACAGCACTGTGAACTCCGTAGAGATGAGATATGGTCATTCGTTGGCATTACATAAGGTGAGCAAGTTCAGTGCTGCAGATTCACCTCCTGTTTGTGTTCCCCTTCTCCCCCCTGTCCCCTCCTTTCCACAGATCAGTCTTGCTTTGGGAGAGTCTTTGCTTTTTCTCATTCAAAAGCTTGTTCTGTGGTTAGCCCAGTCTGTGTATTTGTACTCCAGGGAATCCCTGGACTGGTATCCTGGGAAGTCTGTAGTGCCTTTGCTTGTGTGTTCCTCCTTTGCCCTTTTCTCAGAGATTTTAAGGCTGACTGAGGTCAGTGAGTCCATTATTTCCTTCTTGCTGTCTGTGCTTGCAAGACACGCCTGACGGCTAGAGTTTGCTGGAGTTCAGCTGATTCCCCAGCTGCCTTTTGTGTAGACCACATAAAAATATTTATGAGCTCTGTTGTCCAGGGCACCAAAGCAGAGCTGATGAATTAAGGATTTTTGGAGTCTGCTCTGTTTCTGCAGTAAATCTGTGAATCTATTGTTCCAGCACCTGAAATGACAAGTGGGTTTAACTATTTTTTTTACCTCATTTTTCACCTGCATGCTTTGCTGTGGGTGCAGACCACGTGAGAGCAGAATGGCAAAAATCTTCCAAGAGGAAGCGAGCTAATCCTTTACTGACCTTTGGTTTTGGAATGTTAATTAGCTCATCACAGTGCAAGCCTATATAAAGCATAATTCTAATCACTTGAAAACCTCCATACAGCACTGTTCACAAACAGAACACTTGAAGAACCTGAAAGGATGGAAATTCCTGCCTTTGAGGGCTTGATGCACATTCTGCAAGTAACTGTTCCAAAGTAGGGTACGATAAGTGGGTTTGCCATCAGTAATGGGCAGTGGCTCTCAGGAATTTCCCAAGAAGCACCAGCTATAGTAGAGAATTTCCCTTTCCAAGGTTACAGCCTTGTCAGGAGGGAAACAGAGCTCTGTTACACACTTTGGTGGATTTATGACTGACCCTGAGACGCCTGGAGAAACCCACAAAGGAAACTGGATAGAATTTTGGAACTTAGCTCTTACAGGATGATTAATAAAATCCTGTCAAACTATCCTGGCTATCCAGAAGGTGCTCATTTTTTGTCAGTGCATTAACTAGGAAAGCAAAGCTTTTAGTGTACAAACACAGAGGAATTTCCATCATAGCTGCCTTTCTTCCCAGCTATCTTCAGCTGTTAGCATTTGCAAGCTATGGGAGGGATTCAGCTTGCTTATTAAATCCCCTGACTTCAGGTGCCTAACTTTGGGTGCCTTTGGGGGGCCTCTGAGCTCTGGTTATAGTGAAAATAGACCTTGTCAGTACAGACAGTGAAATCTGTAGAGCAGGTCAGCTCACCCAAAAGTAGGCACAATCTTCGCTGCTTTTCATCTGTTGAATTATTCTCCAGGCTTCACTATAATTTTTATATGTATTTAGACATTCAGCTAGCATACAGCCACCTCACTTTTGATGTCTGCCATCTGAAGATCAATCCTGTCCCATGCACCCCTTCTCCTCCATACCTTGATGTAGGGTGAATTGGCCTCAAGCTGCCCAGGGCAGGGTCAGGCTGGCTCTGAGGAAGGATTTCTGTGCAGAAGGGGCTGTTGGGCGTTGGAATGGGCTGCCCAGGGCAGGGGGGAGTCCCCGGGATCCCTGGAGGGGTTGAAGAGTCGGGCTGAGCCAGCGCTGAGGGATCTGGGGCAGTTGGGAACGGTCAGGGGGAGGGTCATGGTTGGGCTGGAGGAGCTGCAAGGGCTTTTCCAACCGAGAGGATTTGGTGTGTGTTGAAGACATTACGGACTTGGGTACAAACCCTGGCAGTTGTGGGTGCTTTCACATCAAACGTGACTGCTGAAGGAGATCTCTTTCTCTTTGAGAGAGGAGAAAAACTTAGCCTGAGAGAAGACAAAATATAACAACTTCATTACTTACGTATTGGCCGTTTCCTAAATGCCAATCTCATTGGCCTCACTTTAACTTCTTTCAGGACGATATATACATGTACGGTGGAAAAATAGATGCGACGGGGAATGTCACCAGCCAGCTGTGGGTGTTCCACATTCCCACCCAGACCTGGGCTCAAGCAGCACCCAAAGCCAAGGAGCAGTACGCTGTTGTCGGGCACTCTGCACACATCGTCACCCTGCTGGACGGCAGCGCCGTCATGCTCGTCATCTTCGGGCACTGTCCTCTTTATGGGTATATCAGCAACGTCCAGGAATACAACCTGGGTGAGTGGGGCGCTACCTACCCTTCGCTTCACTTTTAACAGTTGGTTTGAAAATTATTTAAATGATCCATATTCCTATAGCAAAACCAAGACAGATATCTTCTCTTCTCTTTGTATTTACGAGAAATTAAATCTAACTTCCAGCGTTTGTGTAACAGATAATGAGCAGGCAGCCACATGTCTCCACCTTTATACAGCTTTTTAGACTCCAAAAGCAAAAATGCTGTAATTAAGAGACGAAGCAGGATAACGGTGGGACAATTCAGATTAATTTTCCTCTCTCCCTCTGACAAAGCAAACGCTTTCATTTATTTATTTATTTATTTATTTATTTATTTTTTAATCCTGCAAATACAGGAATGACTGTAACAATTCAGACCAAATACCTGCTTAACCTGATACCCTTGTCCCCAGTAGCGAGTGCTTAGGGGAACAGGCAGGGAATTTCTGGACTCCCATCTCTCTGATATGATCTGATCCTCATATCTCTGGGAGTAGTCCAAATTCTGATATTAGGATCTAGAGATTTCCAGTATCACCGGCTCTCCAGACGAACTGAACTTCTCCCTAACTTAGCTGCTCTGAAACGGCCCCCTGGGGCCATGTCCCTTGCTCCGCTGACCAGGTGGAGTTAAGCGCAGAAAGTTCACAATGTGCATGTGCTGATTATTGTCAGAACTAATGGCCCTGCCTGCACTTGTGACCTGTTATCCTTATCCTTCAGTCACCTTGATCCAGAGGATCTACTGGAGCTTACTCTGGGGTCCACATGCGCAAGTTTTCTTTCTCAGCTAGAAAAAACCAGGATGTGTGGGGCAGTGATTTGTTTTGCTGATGTTCTGTTTTTCCCACGTGTGATCCTGAACACTTAAATTCCTTTGCCTTTTGAGTCCCTGATCCACCCTGGAGTTAGGAAGCCTCTGTAGGGTTTCATTCTGCACTTCCTACGGAGAATCAGTGTGTCATTCAGCATTCTTGTTTCAGTTGCCATTATATTATGTCTAGAGTGCTTCAAACCAATGTTATTTTAGTGAGTGAGATATAGGACCATTAATCACATATTAGTTTTTAACTGCAGTGTTCTTCACAGTCGTACTTAACTTGGCTTCAGTGCTGTCTGGCTTTATATATATAAAATAAAAGTGCTCTTGGGTACCATTCCAAATCAAGCCACGGTGCTGGCATTTTCATGTCACTGAAATGCAGTATATTATTTCTGTACTTTTTATCTCTCATTTACTTAGCTTGTCTGCAAAATGTAATAAGTGACTGGAGAAGAGATATTTCTGGTCTAATTAAAAATACTTGACAATACTTCTTGACAACAAACTCCTTGAAGGAGAATATTTTTGGATATGAAGTGATAGAGACAGTGTCTAGATCTGAGTCAAGGGAAACCCAATTTGTTTCAGCACCAGATTTGTTGATATTTGGAGATAAATTAACCACGTTCTGTCACTTGCATTTTTTTTATTTCTCAGCCACAAATACATGGAACATTCTACAGACGAGTGGAGCTCTGGTGCAAGGAGGGTATGGTCACAGTAGTGTTTATGACCCAAATACAAGATCGATTTATATCCATGGAGGTTACAAAGCATTCAGTGCCAACAAATACAGGCTAGCAGATGATTTGTACAAATACGAAGTTGATTCCCGTATGTGGTAAGTAGTTCTTCCTCTGTAACAACCCCCCCTGCCATCACTATTGTTTGTGGTGGACAAGTGGATGGGGTATTTGCTAAGGGTACAGTAGTATGTAGTTACCTGCATTTGGGATGGATAGTGTGCTCTTGTAGCTGTTATTTTATGTCCCTTTATGAATAGAGAATTATATAATCACATATAATCAAGGCCGTGAACAAGCCAAAAAATCCATTTTAATCTATTGTTGTATTAAAGCTGAAAAGAAAAATATTTGATGGGATTTTCTTGCCAGCGGTACAGACTGTGCATATGAGTGCAGTTACTGCAGTCAAGTGAGTGATAATTCATTCTGCAGTTAAGACCACAAAAGAATTTCTATTATAACCCCATTTTCTCCTGGCTCTGTAACTGCTTGAAACATTCATTTCTTAAGCTGAAATCTTCTGTCATTTGTTTCTGCCCAAAGGTGACTTTTATTAAAAAGGTAGAGCAAAAACTTCACAACTTTGAGCTGTAGAGGTGAAATAGATTTTCCTAAATTTTGTGGCTTTTCTAAAGTTGTTTTTAAAGGCTCCTCACAAAAAGGCTGATCTTTTGAATTTAACGCATGTGAATTTGAGTCACCGTATTTCTCTTTTGGGGAGTTTAAAATAGCTTGGATTTTGGCAAAAACTGTTTGTGAGTCCATAATGATGAGTAAAGTAACCGGTGACTAATTTCCAAAACCCTTCCTTCCTGCTCCGTGCTACATGCAGTAATAACCACGCTGCTTCTCTGCATTCATTTGATCCTCCACTTCAGCCGTGGAGCGGGCAAATCTGGCTGAATAGGCAGAAAATTTCACAAATGTGACAATATTCTTCCAAACTGCTGGAGCACCAACTTCCTTTCATCACGTTTATTTTGTCAGTCTCGAGAGGACTGTCTGAGCAGGCGAGCAGTCGCCTTGCAGCGAGGTGCGTAGGAGTGTCTGCTCATCTTTATCTATAATTTTTTTTTTGTGCCATTGACTCTCTTTTTTTTTTTTTTTTTAATAATTGTTCAGTAATTTAGGCCCTCTGTCTCTCTTGTGATTTGATGGAAGGGAAAAAAAGCAGTCCCCTGATCTTGATTTTGGCAAGTGTGTTTCTCCCCATCTTCCCTCCAGTGTTCTGGCAGCTTCACAGCCCTGGCAGGGACTGAAAAACGCTCAGAAAGCCCCCCGTGTGCTGCCATACCGCAGCTCGTGCATTAGGAACAGGTCCCTAATTTGCTGAATTAATTCCTTATGAAAGTCAGGACTTCGGTGCAGGCTGCGTTGGGGGGTGCTGCTTTGTGCAGACCTGGTGTGAGGAGCCTGCAAACCATGACACCGCTGCCCGCGACACAGACACAGCCCTGTCGGGATTTTCCTGCAGTCCCTCCCTCTCAAAATAACAGGGAAATTCGACAAAGGGTGACCCTTTGTGTTCAGTGCCATTAATCTTCCTGATTAAAGGTGAGGTCAGTGGCGAGTCTGATTAATGCTTCCCATGCCTCAGTCCTGGATGAGGCGTTGAGTTTTGCAGGTATTAAGCTGCAGGGCTCCATTATTGGCAGCTGCATAGATTTCCTTAAAATCAGTTTGTTAGTTTTAAGCAACACTTGATGCCCAGTTTGAAAGAATTCTTTAGGTTACTATAAAAGCGGAGTTACTGTAAAATACTGGAGTCCTCCCATATCAGCAGGTTTAGCTGACTGTGCTCAAAAGCCCAGTTAGTGTGAAAACCTGATAATCCCTGGGGAAAGAATTGATGATTTTAAGATCCATAGCTTTGGAAAGAGGCTTTCCTAGTTATATTTCTCCTATAAATTGGCAAGCAGATGGGAAGATGAGACAATGAAATTGCAGGAGGAATTGAACAGTATGGAAAGAAAGTTGTTAAGTACGTCATTAGGAAAAGTAGTTAAATACTATCCCTCACCCCCACTCCTCCCTACGTCCCGAAACCTCCGTCAACTTGGATTTATGGCTTATTTTGTCTTTGCCGGGTACTAACCGGTTTCAATGTGTTGTTTTGTTTGTTTTTTTTTCTGAAGGACTATTCTTAAAGACAGCAGATTCTTTCGCTATTTGCACACGGCTGTGATAATGAGTGGAACCATGCTGGTGTTTGGAGGAAACACACACAACGACACCTCCATGAGCCACGGCGCCAAGTGCTTTTCTTCGGATTTTATGGCGTATGATATTGGTAAGTTCTTGCAGAACTAATAATAATAATAATAATAAAAAATTTTCTTAGAGAGTCAGGACGAGCTGTCTTCAAGAAGACTAATTTACATGCTGGGGTTATTATACTGAATGCTACTAAGCATGCTGCAGAAGAATGTGTAATCAGGAGAGGCTCGTTTAGCTCGCTACACATTACCAAGCAAATGAGCTGGTGCAGTGATTTCTAGCCAAATACAGCAGCAGTTATTCGGTCAACAGTTTATATACACTACCCTGGGCCTTAAAACATTTCTTTAACAGAAGACATATTGTTCTACCATCTCAGCCATAAAGCTATCCTGATATTTTGAGTGTGTTTTAATCTGTGGCTCATCAAAAATGAGGGCTGTTAGGACAGTTACGTGCACTGGCATTTCACACCCTTGCTTTAACGGCAGGCTGGCTGACTTGTTTGGCTGTGCTGTTTGTAATGTCAGATTGTTTAGATGTGTGCTTTATAAGCATAAATATCCCCATAAGCACTATTTAACAATAAAGCCAAATGATTAGATTTTATTTGGAAGGCTTGGATTTCAAAGAGTTTTGAACAGCCAGAAGAGGGCAGTATTTATTTGTGAATTTGGAGCTCAGAGACAGTGCATTGGAGAAGAAGAAAAGGAGATGAAATTATATAAAAGAAGGTGCATGCACGTCCAGAAAATTCACACTGTAGAAAAACATCATTCTGTACTCATATCACATTCTACCTTCTGCTCTCAGAATTCCTTAAATGTGGTCTCTTGTGATTGATTCCCTGAAGTTATCACGGAAACCTGAATTCTCGGAGTGACTGTCCACTGAGATGTCACTCCTGGTTTGTGAAAGGAATATGCAAGCAAATGGATTACTTTCAGCAGCAGGGCTTGGCATCCTGGTGCCATTTTGCTGTCTGTTACAGGGGTCATTCCCTTCTGTTCCCTGTGATTTTTTTTTTTTAAGTCCTATCCCTGTGGAATTTACTGTATGCTCCTACCTAGCTTTATTTTTGTTTTTTTTTTTTTCTCTCGAAGAATTAAAATGAGGTATTTCGACAGTCACAAAGTAATTAGTTCAAACTTTGATAGCAATAGTGATAGATTATTCTTGCTACGTTTTGCTGTCTTCCCTGACCCATTGAGCTGTCTATTAGGTGTAAAACACAAATCGAGTTAGTTTGACAGAAGATGCCAATAATTATGTTCATTGTAAGGCAGTTTAATTAACAGGCAGCTTCCTGTTACATGAAATAAGTGTTGTAGTCAACCTGCCCAGGCCTTATGAGCTTTTTTCAATTAGAGCTTGCATTGATTGCCCTTCACGTGACAGAGATGAGAAGTGTTCTGGTCCTCTGGGTACCCTCATTTCTTGGGGCAGACACTCTCAGCCTGGAAAAAGCAGCTTTTTGTCCAGGAAAAAGACTACTTTTTCTGTTCTTTTCATAGCAGGACACCTTATGCATTATTTGCCTTATCCCATTAGACCAGGAGCACCACCAGGAAAACGTTAGGGTGCTGGCTGATCATTAGTGTCACAGCACAGACAAGTACTGGTGGTTCTTCATGCATGATCTCTGCAGGAATTGCATTGATCGTGTTTGTGTTGGTCTCCATGGGAATAAACCCATGTACTGTGGGGAAGTGTTGTAAATTGTAAAGTGATGTAAATTCCACGGGGATAGGACTTAAAATCACAGGAAGCCAAAGGGAATGACCCCTGTAACAGACAGCAAAATGAGAGAGATCTCGAGGGGCTGGAGCGAGGGCAGAGGAGGGCAGCGAGGCTGGGGAAGGGCTGGAGAATCAATCCTGTGAGGAGCCAGGGAAGGAGCTGGGAGTGTTCAGCGTGAGGAGGAGGAGGCTGAGGGGAGCCCTCATCCCTCTCTGCAGCTCCTGACAGGACATTGCAGAGAGGCTGGGGCTGGGCTCTGCTCCCAGGGGATCAGGGACAGGACAAGAGGGAACGGCTGGAAACTGCCCCAGGGGAGGGTCAGGCTGGGCAGGAGGAGAAAATGTTTCCCAGACAGAGTGGTCCGAGAGTGGAACAGGCTGCCCAGGGAGGGGAGAGTCCCCATCCCTGGGGGGGTTTCAGGGCCGTTGGGATGAGCTGTGGGGGATGTGGGGTAGGGGAGAACTTTGCAGAGTCAGGCTGAGGGTTGGACTCGGTGATCCCGAGGGGCTTTTCCAACCGGAGTGATTCTGGGATTCTGTAACAGCAATTAAAAAAAAACAAGGGCTGTTGTGGCTGTGCCACCATATGTGGCTATGGCTATCACAACTTTAATATTAATGTGCTTATGTGTTTGTTATCGATCCCTTAATGCTCCCAAGGCTTGAGCTACCCGGGAGAAAACCAAGCAGCAAGGTCAATTGATACAGAGTGCCTTCGGAGGAGAGGCTTAGTAACTGCCTGTCTTACTCCCTAATTTCATTGTATGCTGTCTGCCTAATTTGCTCATTTTTAACATCTTGTTGATGAAGGTTAATATCTTAGTGATGGTTGAAAGACTGGAGAAAACGGAAATTAAAATACAGTCTATAATAAAGACTTCAAACCTAGGGCTTCTCTTTAACCTTTGCCATTAAAACTTATTTCTGCAGTATCTCATTTTATTTACCTCATCAAATTTTTCTTTTTTTCTCTCCTCAAATTCCTAAATAATCAGACCACATGCACTGAGCGTTGTGAGGATATAACCTTATTTATTTTTGTGTGTGTGGTGCAAACAGATGTCACTGAGATGTGTGCTGAGTTTCTCTGGGGGTTTAGCAGATTAGGTAGGTCTGAGAATGCATTAATGCTTTTTATCCTTTTATCCTCCACTTGACCAAGTTGGGGCGTATTCAATCCAAATTGTCCAGATAATGCCCTGTTTTGGAAGGTTTCAGGATAGCAATCCAGCTGTCTGTGTGCGTGTGCATTTCTTGTTGCTTCTCAGGACAAGCTTTTGGATTGTGTTGCCGTTCAGGTTGGGTGAGCCCTTGGGTCGAGCAGTCTCACGGTGTTTTTCCTGTTATGTCTACTTGGTACTTCCTATCCCCAAAATCGGTGTCTCTGGCTGCTGGAGTTTCCTGCTCTACAGCAGTTTTGTCTCTGGGTGGACAAATGCCTCATTTAATCCTCTGCCACCTCCTGTCAGTAAGCCACAACATCAAAGATGCTGGGTGGGAGTTGCAGCCCCTCCATTGCTACATGTTGTCTAAAACAAGAATGGGATCTTCACAGGCAGGTTGTCTCAAAATGCAGTTATTGTGGGTTAAGTATCCATTCTTTATCATTTCTAAGTGAGTTTTAACTTTGTTTTGGTTTTGTGGGGGTTTTTTTGGTGGGTTTTTTTTTTTTCTTTTTACGAAACTCAGCATGAAATATTCATGTAAAGGCTATACTCATATAATGATCTTTTTCTCCCCACAGGAGAGAAGTTTAAACTTTTCTATTTATCCCATCAAAAATTCAGTTTTTGATGACAAACATAGAAAGAGGCTGCATGTTTTCGTAGTATATGTGTTCTATTTGATTAGTATATTTAATAAATCCTGTGCATTGTAAATTTTAGGCTTGGCTTAACTTGGAAGTCAGGAAGGAGAGGATTCTTTGTAGTTTTAGAATTATTCGTTTTTTCCAATACTTGATCTTCAGTTAAAAATGGGAAATAAGCTTAGAAAGCAAAACATTCCAGGCCTTCTATTAATCTAGAAAAATATGTTTCTTGGCCTCACATAACTCACAACTTGATGGATGAAAAATCGTGAATTGCTGTCCAATTTTGCTGAAGTCTCCTGTTAAAAATTGGAACCATACATGCCTGTTTCAGGAGTGATGCTGGGCTAGGTTAAATTCTTTGAAAATCGAGCAAGTCGTGTTTAAAAATAAACTTCAAAATCACAATTTCTCAAAGTATGAAATCCAACCAACCGAGTCTTACGTCTTTTATTTATCAGCACCCTTGAACAAAAGTTTCTGCCGGAGCAGGGGTTAGGATCAGTTTCTTCACACAATAATTCTGCAGTTAAATTTGGTAAAAAATTAATAAGGTTGTTTTTCTTTGCCTTCTTAGTGTAACTATGTACTAGTTTGAGTTTGTGGGGTTTATTTTTCAGAGGTTCAGTCCATGGCACAACAGTTTTATCTTGTTTTAAAGAATCTTCGAGTATTTGAGGGCTCTGTAGATCTTTACAGCAGATTGACTTTTCTGTCTTAATTGCATAAATTGCATACAACTGCCTCTGGGACATTAAACCCCAAGGTGATCCCATTCACTTTATGAAGTTAAAGTGATCTGAATTGGACTGACTTTTCCTGCTTTTGTTGCTTTGCTCAGTGGGTTATATGTTTCTTAGGCTGTTTGTTTTTTTTTTTTCATGCTGCCTAAAGGAAGAAATTACCTGAGAAACTGAGTAAAAAATGAAGCAGAACTTAAAAATGTTATGCTAATAGAAAAAGATGGAATAATCTCACATTATATTAAGAGAGAAAAACAACCACAAATCCTTAAGCTATGATGAGTAAAAAATATTTTTAAAAACATGGATATCTACCCTCTGGGAACATAATTGGAATGGGAAGAAAAAAAATAAGTTTCTGTTCTTGGTGATACTGGTTTGGGGCAAAACTGCACATAATTCACATATAAACAGATAAAAAATGAACTTGTTATGCAGTGAAAAATTCCACTAGTAAAGGGAAAAAAAGCAACTCAAGCCACCACCATTTTTTTTTTTTACATGTGATTGCTAAAAAGCTAATAACACCTTCAACATAATGCCCTGAAACTTTTCTTTTTCATGAATTGTTTAGGTGATGGATGGATGGAGGAGAGCTGTTACATCCTTCCTTTCCCTTTATGCCATACCACGGCAGCTGGGGTGTAGATAAGTCTTTAATCTTGCAAAAGAAGATCACGCAGCACTTCTGTAAACTGCCCTGTTTCACCCAAGATTTGCATTTTGGTGGTGGGTGGGATGGTGTCTCTGTAGTTATTAAAGTACGTGGGGATATTTCAGGAAGAAATGTGCTCCGTAACTTGAGTCATTAATTATACCGAGAAACTTTTCTGACATGAGCTTTCCTTAATCCTAGCTTGTGATCGCTGGTCTGTTCTTCCTCGCCCGGGTCTCCATCACGATGTGAACAGGTTTGGGCATTCAGCCGTGCTGTACAACAGGTGAGGGTACAAACATGCTGGGGGGCCTTGGGGTTTTTCATACCTCAGTAACTTTGTGCACCCGTGTGCGTCGGTACGTGGAGATCAGTAACGTGGAGACCAGAGGGTTGAGGATCTGCCGCAAACCTCTCAAAGTTCTGAGGTCTTCACCCTTGTAATGTCTTCAGTATCCACCTGTCCCTATCAGCCCTTCTTCACTGGACTAAACTGTCTCAGCTCACTTGGTCATTTCAAAAATTTGCGCTTTTTTTTTTTCTTCGTGTTTCTGTTCCTTTTCTTACCCATATCTATATTTCCATTTATTTATTTCATAATTTTGTATTTTCATTTATTTCATACTTCTATTTCTTACTTAGCTGCAGTGACAACTTTTATCTCCAAATCACAATTTCCCTGGTGCTTCCTAAATTCATCCATGTTTCAGTTTATATCACTTAGCCTGTGTGTCTCTCCTTTAGCTGTCGCATGATGTACAGTGTTCAGGTGAAATCATAGGTGAGATCTCTGCTGTTAAGCATTATATCACTGTAATAATATCTGTTCTCTCAGGAGAACATCTGTTATTGTACTTGAGCCCGTGGAACCAAGTTTGAGAAATGATATTTCTTAAGAGTCTTTTGTTCTGGTTCTTTTATCCTCTGAGAATACTTTCTGTAAACCAGTAACTTTATTTAAAGCTCAGTTTAAGCCAGGCGGATAACTGTCACTGCCTTGAAAAGGAAGGTGTGCTTCTAGATATTCTTTTTGTCTCTAAAAACTTACTCACTACCTGCTTGTTTCATTGTATACTGAATACCAGCTGTGTGTTTTCTTCCGTGGAGGACAGCTAAGCTGGTGCACTACTTCTTCTTTTCATCCTAAAATAGGATAAAAATCATATCAAACCCCACTTATTATTCAACCAAAATGTTTATTTTTAGTTGCACTGACTCCACTGTCTTTCTAAATGTGCATTTGCAAACATGGCTGCACAGGGTTCTGTGGGTGGCATTTTTGTGTAACTAATAAAATTTGATGTTTTGCCTGAAGCAGTTGTGATCCTAAAGAAGCTTTATAAAAAAACACCCCACCCCACCCCCCTCCAATATTATTTTGTTTTCCGTGTTTTTTTTGTTTGTTTGTTTTGTTTTTTTTCTGGTTGACACATGACTCTCTGCTCAGTTGCTAACAGCCATGAAAAATAACTGTGGTTTTGTCACAGTGGTGGTGTGACTTGTTAGAACACTGAATTGTTTTCTCACAGTTTCTGAAGGCTGGTTTAATGGCCTGATACAGTCTCCCTGATTTTTAGCCTTCCCTCCTTGTCTTGCCACTGTTCTTCACAGGAGGACCCGCATTTCTGCAGCGTTTTGTGTGTCATCGCGTTGATCAGGTGTCACCCAGAGTTTTGGCTGAAGAGGAAGGTCTGTGACCTTGGATGGGTTTGACTGTCTCAACCCCCACATGTTGCAATTCTCTGGCTTCTCCGAAAACCAGAGCTTGACTGAGCTTTTCTTTAGTGCCTTGCTTAACCAAGAGCTATTTATTTGGTTTTATACATGCTGGAGCGTAATAAAACACTTTGCTCACACCTTGAATCACATTGACTTGCAGCAGCGCGTGGTTTTATAACCACAGGCACAAATATTTATATCTTTACTTCCATTTTGTCTAGCACCATGTATGTATTCGGAGGCTTCAACAGCCTCCTCCTGAGTGACATACTGAAGTACACACCCGAGAGATGTGAAGCTTTCGACAACGAAAGCACCTGCTTGCGCGCGGGTCCTGGCATCAGGTGCGTGTGGGCTGCCAGCCCTCCTCGCTGTGTCCCCTGGGAAATGGCGACGGTAGAGCAGCAGCAAAAGGTCTTTGAAGACTGTCCTCCCAAGCCAGGTATGTGTCACGTGATTCCGTTTCCCTTTCCAGAAGGCGTGGAGGGTCTTTTTCTTTTCCAAATTTTGTCTTGCGTTAGTTGTGTGGCATCGTCAGACCAAGTTTAAGATGGAGGGGGCTGTAGTTCTGCTTCCGTACGTGTCCTGGGAGACTTTCCTCTGCCCAAGCAGCTGCAGTGGCTTGGAGATGTTTCCACTTCTCCTTCCCCTGAAGCTGTTTGCTCATCAGATTTTATTTTTTTTTTTTCCCCTACTGCACTGCTTGTACTTACTGTCCTATCCCAAACAGACATCATCAGTCAGGAATCAGGCCTGGACCATTGCTCTTTAGAAGTTTGCTCTAAGAACTGACCTTGTCAGAACCAGCAATTTGCTGATGAGCAGCATGGGGCATGGGAGGGGGATCTGGGTCCTGCAGCATTAGCCTGTGCTCTTCAAGAGAGCCAGCAGGAAGATTGTTTTAAGAAAAGTCACTTTGATTCTCCTTCTGCAGCATTGTATGGGTAGGGGCATACAAAAACAACATTTGTTTTAAGGTCTGATTCCTGTGTTCTCCTTTATGATAATTTTTAAACAACTCTTCAGCTCTTTCGTTGCTCTGAAATGAATTATACTAACCTTGATTCTGTAATAGATGGCAGGCTTTAATTATTTAAAAGAAATTGATGTAAAGGGACATTGCTTTGATGGGTTCTCAATGTACAATAAATTTTCACAAAACACGGGCGATAAGTAATTGGAAAGATGAAATGGAAAGTTCAAGCTTTGCATGAAAATGCTTCTCATAATTGAAGGCCAGGCTTGTGGCAAAAATGGGCCTGCGGTGGTGGGAGATGTTCGCTGGCCTTGTGAAATGTCCTCTGGCATCATTTTCATGGGCATTGACTGAACATACATGCCTGGTCTTAGTTCACGCGCTTCCATTTCTTGGTGCGTTTTCTGCTGGTGTGTTTTACAGCTCTGCGGGCACTAAAAGTGACTGATGCTGCAAATGAACGCAATTTTCTATCGGTTCAATCACATGAAAATATCTGATTTACTAAGTAGTCGATAATGGAAAATCTACAGACGCTACTGTTTGGTTATATCTTTTGCTATATATAATCAAGTTCTTGGAGCTCTGTCAGGAAATGTCTGTTTTTGGTCATGCAGGTTTTTTTCTTTAATAGTTGTAGACAATGAAAAATGTGATCAGATTACAGACTGCTATAGCTGTACAGCCAATACAAACAGCTGTCAATGGTGCACTGACCAGTGTGTCTCCATGCAGAACAACTGCACAGAGGAACAGGTAAAGTCTCTCTATTAATACTTCTTGTAGTTTAAAACTTTGAAATATCAAATACCCAGATGCCTTTGTCTGTCTGTGTTTGACCCCTGTTTTGTTATTTCCAGTGCGTGTCTACCTCTAAAGTGCCAACATGCTGGAAGGTTTTTTTAACTTAAGTCCATGGGCTTTTCATGGGATGCTCCACTTAAGTTAGGAGGATGTCTGTGGTAGGGGAGGAGGTGGCGGTTTCACCGTGGTGTGATTATTCAGCAAGGCACAGAGCCACTTGGGTTTGCTAACAGTAGAGCGTTCCGAGGAAAAAACCCTTTTGTAAAAGCTCTGATAAAGAAAATGTGTCAGGTGGTGGCTTGGGGGAATACCTTGTATACATGTTACAGGCCACGTCCAGTGTCACGGGTCTTGAATATACAGGTTGCTTTGTAGGTCTGAACCGTGAAGTTCAGTGTGGTAGTCATGGCTGTTACAAGCCAACATTGCTTGGATGGGAAAAAGCCTCATCTGTGCTATTTATTTTAGGTTCCTATTACTCTATATGACAATTGTCCTAAGGATAACCCTGCCTATTACTGTAACAAAAAGACAAGTTGTAAGAGCTGTGCCATGGATCAAAACTGTCAGTGGGAACCTAGGAATCAGGAGTGCATCGCTTTGCCAGGTAAGGTAGTAGTTGTATTCATGTAAGATATAAAAACCCCAAATTCACCTAGTCCAAAAGTTGTGGGTGGTTGGTTGGTTTGTGTGGTGGTGGTGTTGGTTTTTTTTTTTCCCCCAAATCTGTAATCTTTTAGTTTTAAGCTGGAGTAAATCATGTTGTTTAATCGTACCAGCTTTTGATATGAAACTTTATCTCTAGAAAATTCAGAACGTCTGATAGAAAATTTTTCAGTCCCAATGTCTGAAGAAGAGTATGATCATTTGTATAATTATTAGGCTGTATTTCATCTCTCTCTTTTCATTTGATAAAAGCAGTCCTGTTGATATAATAGGCTTCTGCAAGATATTAGATTTAATAATGCATGCTATTTAATTTTAGAAACTGGAATTGTGCAGAAGCGTAATGGCACATACTGGACAAATTAGGCAAATAACACCTAAAGAGTATAAGGAAGATTCTCTTAGAGTGTTTCCAGTGGGAGCTCACAGGAATTGGTTATTAGTCCCTCTGTAGTAACTTTTTTTTTTTTTTTCCCCAGTAACTGGGGGAGAAATACAGCATCTTCAGGGATTCACATTTGCAGTTAATAAAATACAAAGGGAAAAATCCCAACACAGACAGGACCTTTTAATGGGCATGGAAAGCCTTTCCCCAGTAGCTGTGATAGGTCTGGATATGTCCAGGTCTGGCATTTGCTAGTTTAGAATAGGGAAAAAATAAAGAGACTTTGGGGAAGAGCCATGAGAGCAAGAAAAACATCTTTTAATGAGATAGACAAAGATCTCGGTCTGTTTAATTTGTTGTGGAAAAGGGGATGACTTGATCATATGTGTAAAAAGCCCATCTGAGAACTTGTCACTTGAGAGCTTTTCAATCTGTTAGATAAATCTAAACCAAGACGTTGGAGCTAGACACAAGCTCTGCAGAAATTCACACTGCAAATGTCCATCAGGTTTTTTGGTAAGGAGTGAGGGAAATAATTAACCACAAAGTGTAAGGAATTCTTCAGTAGTGGGCACGGCTGTGCTCGAGGCAGAGCAGGGATTGATCCTGGAAGTTGAGTGCTGTGGACAGGATTAGCACAACCACCCTCTTCTGTCAGGAGGTGTCCTGACAACTGTGGTTGAGTCAGTGGCTTTAAGCCAGCTGCAAAATACTCATTTGCTTTCCTGTGCTCTTTCTTCTACAATAATTTTACTATTCGATGTTGTAATAAGTACTTTGGCTACCCACTGCAGATAACGAAATGCTGACGTCACGTTTAGCTCCCCTAAACAGCTTTCCTTTTCCTCCGATATTTTTGTACGTCGATACCTCTGAGCATGCCTATAAGTCCTGCTGGTTTGGGATGGGGCTGTAGGTTTTATTTTGGTGGAAGGGCTCTTTGACTCCTCTGAACATTATTGAAGGTCACTTGCATCTCTGGGTTTACTTTCTTTTTTTTTTTTTTTTTTTTTTTTTTGTTTTTTTCCCGCCCCCAGAAAATATCTGCGGAACAAACTGGCATTTGGTTGGCAACTCCTGCTTGAAAATTACAAACGCAAAGGAGAACTATGATCATGCCAAACTGTCCTGCAGATCCAACGGTGCGTTGCTGGCTTCTCTCACGACCCAGAAAAAGGTAGAATTTGTTCTAAAGGAGCTGCAGAAGATCCAGTCTTCGGTGAGTGCTTCTCTTTTCTGTCCCCTGAGTAATTAAGCTCTTACTGCAGAAGAGTCCTTGCTGTGGTATTGTATGCTCTGTACAGAACAGACATGCCTCTTAACTGAAAAGGACTGATTTTTTTTCTTTTGAAATTCAACATACCCTATGGGTGCTTTTGAACCGAAATTGTAGAGAATGTAAATGGGCAAGATAAATATAAACATACACAGTGCCTCAAAGGTATCTCTTTCTATAATGAAATCACACACGCATTTCTCTTGTGGGATACATGACTGCAGCAGGAGTCCTCTTGTGACTTGTACACAATATTTTATAAATACAGGTCCCTTTGGGGCACCGGAGGTGTTTAATGTAAAGCATTTAAAGTTATTTATTCCTCTCAGAAAAGCAGCTGTTTAAAATGTCGTCTTCTTACTCTGCAGAGCTGCTTGGCTTATTTGGAGTTATTTATGTTTGATTTAGCGGCAGGTGCTTTTCTGTCGGAGGCAGTGAGAAGTGAATTGGAACCTGTCCCTCTTCATGCATCAATAAAATAAATATATATTTTGTTCTAGTCCTTGGCAGAAGCGCGGAGGTATTCAGGGCAGGTTGTGTAGGTGGTGCTAAAACCCTAACAAAGAACGGTGCTTTGCTGAAATCCTGGTTTAGGCTGCAGAGCTGCTGTGGCTTGACAGCACATCAGAGTAACTCCTCGTGGGTCCCAGAGGCCACTGTGGGCAGGATTGGCAATCAAGGAAGAGTTTTATGTAGGAAAAAATGAGACTGGAGGCAGTAGGATTGCTGCTTTTCAGAGGAGAATGTACTTCGATACTCAAGAGAAATATTTCCCTGTTGAAATAACATTCCCTGCTTTGATTCCCTTTGTAATTTTAAAATGGCATTTCAACAATTACAGGGTTTTCAATTTAGCCAGGGGAAGGTAAGGTGCAATTCAAGCAGGATTGTTTGTTAAATCTTCTGTAAAGAGGGGAAGCCAAGCCTGGAATATTGTAAAAGTACGTGGTTTGAAGAGCTCCAGGTGTTTCTGCATGTCCCAGTAGTTAAGTGTAGTGTAAACTCCTAAAGACACATGGCAACCCTTCCCTGATAGTGTTTGAACCCTTAGGCTGGGGAGAAAAATACTGTTAATTTATGGTGGGTTTTTTTTGTTTTGTTTTGTGGTTTTTTTAATCTACAGTGTCCTTTAAAAAGTGAACCTTACAAACCTAAAGAGACTATTAGCCCTTTTTAGTTGATAGTAGCATAGAGTCCTTGTAATGGGGGAAAATGCCTTCGCTTAAAAAGCCAGCCTGTATCTGGTACTTGAACTTGTGCCATTCAATGGCATGCTGCTGCTGGGCTGGGAGAGGCTGTTCTTTTCCCTTCTTACTTAAGAGAGTTCCTCCTCTTTTAAGCAAGCTGCATATAGATGCGTTGTAATAATAAGAAAACGCCTCGGTGTTGGCACATAGTGCTGTGTAACCCCGCTGCGGTTAGAAGGTGCAGCTCTAAGGTTTAAGGGTGCATAAAATCAGTTGGAAGTGATGGTTATATATAGCAGTAAGGGAAGATGTATAGTCTAAAGCCTTCCTAGGACAGCTGTGCCACCAAAGCGCTTCGATGGAGAAAAGATGTTAACAGTGAAATAACATATTGTACCAATACAGTTCAAACGCTTCTCCCCAAAATAAGTGTGTCAAAAAATAAATTGCCAGTAGAAATAGTTGTGTTATGGGTTCTTCACGTTGAGAATTTTATTGCCAGCAACACTAATTTAGATTTGACCTACTCTGTCTCTCCACCCGTCCATATATACACACTTAAACAGCAAAGTCAGACTCTAGAGTAGGTAGATTGTATCATTTAAATTGTCTAAGGAACTGCTTGTTTTCTTCCTTATGGCAAATAAGCCATTTTTCTACTGTTTAGCCGTCTATTGGAGTCAAAAAACATATAAAGAGCAACTTGCAGTTAATTTCTTAGTCACACCGTGTGAATGCTT
Organism: Athene cunicularia; assembly: GCF_003259725.1. NCBI lineage: Eukaryota > Metazoa > Chordata > Aves > Strigiformes > Strigidae > Athene > Athene cunicularia. The sequence goes on along the minus strand of NW_020799098.1, from coordinate 1,708,178 downwards.
GACTTGTTCTCCTCCTGGTTTAGATAACTAGAAATGTAGTTTGAAGAAAAAAAAATAAATAAATTGGTGTTTCCTGAAGGATTCGTCTGTCTTTGTGGCATTTAATTCTGATAGTGCTGAGAAATAATTATTTCCTTTATTACATTTTTCCAACACCTAACCTGGCAAAGTTGTTATGAGCATTATGTGCTGATGTGTATTTTCTTTTAATACCTAAAGTAATAAAACCGGGTGTTAAATCTACCATTTTCCTTTCTTTCTAGCCCAAAACTTTGACTCCGTGGGTTGGTCTGAGGAAAATCAACGTGTCGTATTGGTGCTGGGAAGACATGTCTCCCTTCACCAACACCCTGCTCCAGTGGCTCCCCGATGAACCGAGCGATGCAGGATTTTGTGGTTATTTAGCTGAGCCTTTCCAGCAGGGACTGAAGGCAGCAACATGTATCAACGAAGTCAACGGCAGCGTCTGCGAAAGGCCGGGTAACAACATCGAACCTGTGTGTCTCTTGGGGAGCAGGCTGATGAATAAGTGTTTATGTTTCCTAGAGAGAAAAGAAGATCCCATTCATTACATACAAAAGTAGCTGCATCGTGACTTTGCCAAAGAAAAGTAGTTCTGAAAAAGTGTCTTGCGTGTAGGTATTTCATACAGTAATTGGAGATTTTTTAAAATAGCTGCTCATTTACACCGTCAACTGCAAAATGCTTGAAGTACATTATACTTTAATTATTTTTCTCCGAATTACATACCTGAATGTGACATTTAGGTTAATTATGGTATGGAGCAATCTCCCATTTAAAAAATAAAATAAAAACTATTTTTTCCAATTGGACTCCTCTTTCTTCCCTCCCCTGCTCTGTAGCCAGAGGAGGATTTTATCAAAAAATTAATTGGCCAAGGCACTTTGGAGATATGAGAACTTTGAAAAAGAAGCTATTTGCTTTTGGGAAAAGTCTTACAGCTTTGTTGGAACTGCGTATCTTTTAAAATGGCTTAGTCTGTTAACTCTCCGCTATAGCTGATTATTTCTGAATACCAATTAGTGCCTCTCTAAGTTTTAAGGAAGTTGTCTGATTACATAAAATTTCTAAGTAAGCCACTCCACTCTAAATCATTCTTTGTGGAAGTGTGGGAGGCAGATCATGAATGTGGAACCCGAACTCGAAATTCTGTATATTTTAACTGGTGGCACTTTGAATTGGTTTAAGCTTTAACTTGTTATTTATGGTCTGAGAACAGTCACTTGAAACAGATGATAGAGCACTGGCTCACACCAGAAACTGAGTTAGTTCTGCTTTCAATACTCATTTTATGTGTGGAACTGATCAAATAGCTTAAAACACATCCCAGTGTACTCACGTCGAACGTGGGGTTTCTTCCCAACGCTTTGTCTGGGAGAATGGCTGAGGAACACATCAACAGCCCTGCAGAGAGATAAAGACTGCATTCATAACAACATTTAAAGTGTTTTTAAGGTGAATACCTTAAAAAGCATTCATGCATACAATTACATAACAAGAGAGATGATTTTACAGTACTTACTGGATTTCTCCTATTCACTGTGCTATCTCCAGCTCCATCCAGCTCCGCCACACGACAAACAAAGTGTTTCAAGTCTGTGATGCTGAGCTGGTTTTCAGCCTGAATTGATCTTTCTGTCTTTCTTATCTCGGGGCTCAGTACCTGTTTGTTTCTGGAAGGAAGCTGACTCTTGTCCTCCCACCCGCAGCAAACCACAGCGCCAAGCAGTGCCGCACGCCCTGCGCCCTGCGGACGGTGTGCGGGGAGTGCACGAGCGGCAGCTCCGAGTGCATGTGGTGCAGCAACATGAAGCAATGCGTGGACTCCAACGCTTACGTGGCCTCTTTCCCCTACGGGCAGTGCATGGAGTGGTACACCATGAGCAGTTGTCCACGTGAGTATTTGGCTTCTGCGTCTTGATGCCTGGGCTGGGGTTTTGTGTTTGCTGACCAAGGGCGTCAAACCCTGCACATCAGTTAGACCAAAAATCCCCTGGGCAAAGGGAACAAGTACCTGACCCCAGGAGCTTGTGTGTGTAATTCAGTCCTGCATCGTGTGAAGCATTAAACAGAATTAGGTCCCAGTTACGGGAACTATCAATTAAACAAAATGGCAGATAGATAGTGAAGGCTGTCAAGTGAGATGATGAAATCTCCACTTTTTTTTTTTTTTTCAGTGGAGAAGAACTCGCTTCATTATTTGAATTCCTATCCTTCAAATTAATTATTACATAATTTCATGTGATTAACTTCTTTTTGTATCTCTTCTGTATCTCTTTTCTACATGTAAGGAGCCATGTAATTTAATATTAGATTATCAAATCCCAGTTAGGTTTTGCGCAAGTGTTTTATTCTGAAGTATTGTCTCCGTATAGCCACAGTAGGAATTTCTAACTTACCTTAAATAAATTACCTTTTCCCCCCCTCCCCTTCCCCTTTTAAGGAGATGTGAGCAAACTGCAAAAGATTTATGGTGCTTTGGAATATTGCTTTCTGTCTTCAAACTGGATTGACATAGTCTAGAAATTAAAAATTATTTCTAAAACTGTTTGAGCACTTTCTAATTTATGTTGAAATCTTCAGGAGCTGAGTGTAAGCAGGCGAGTCAGGAAAGCCAAGGCTCTCAGGGTAGCAGAGGGAGAGGAGTGCCTGTGTTCCCCAGGAGGGAAGTTGGGCAGTTTGAGTTGCTGCAGTTGCTCCAGGAACTTTTGGAAGCTGATGAGAAGCTCAAAGTGTTGCAGAATATAAGATGGAGGAAATTAGTTTCAGGTAACAGGCAAACCTGAGTGTGAACTTCCCATATTGCCATAGGTCAAAAGTTGGGGGAAGCATCAGGCAGAAGATGAGTAGGTTGAAATAATGGAAAACAATGGTTTTCTACTATTTTGTTTTTTTAAAGGCAAATACTGTTAATTTAAGCATCATGATAGAAAGCCTGCTCATCTTGGAACACCAAGAATCTACAAAATATTTTTTAAGATGATATTGGAAAAGGAATAGAAAAACTTCCCTAGATCTAAAGAATCTGTCGTCCCTTACATACAATCCCGTTTGAGAAAAGGAACAGTTAAAGGGTGGTGATGGTTTTTCCCTGGTTTAGTTGATTGCTTGGCCCAGGGGATCTGCATGTGGCACTCTGAGCATTCTATTTTAAAAAAAGGCAAATTTTATTCTGTACTTATGTTCTGTGCTTTTTTACTGGGATAAATACTTGAAATAGTAGCGTGTGATATTAAAACGTGCAGTAAGAGACTCAAAGCCTGTAAACAAACTGTGTTTTAGCCTTTGCTTCTGGATGGCTTATTTTATCATCTGATCTGTTGTAAATCCATCAGATCTTTCTTCGGTGGGAACGTTAACCTCTGGTTTCAGTGGGTGCTGTGTAACGGTTGGAAAAACTTTGTGTATATTGTGTTGTTTTGTAACTCACTGATTAATTCAACTTCTGTGACTAGTTGTCTTAGATCCTGGAATAAATATGCTGGTAGGCATGAATATATATGTGTGTGTGTTACTGTGACTATCAGAATAAATATTCACAGAATTGCCAAGATAAATACTTAAGGTCACTAAAGACATACAACGGTTTCTGTGTTTGTTGTCACCTGTGTTTTGGGACAGTGATTTATTCCACAATTTGATGTTTTGTTTTTTTAATAGCTGAAAACTGTTCAGGTTACTGCACGTGTGCTCACTGTTTGGAGCAGCCTGGCTGTGGCTGGTGCACTGATCCGAGCAACACCGGCAAGGGGAAGTGCATCGAAGGCTCTTACAGAGGTCCAGTCAAGATGCCAACCCCATCTGCAACGGGGAAACAGAGCTTGGAGCCCGTCCTGAATGTCAGCATGTGTCCTGTGGAGAACAGCTATAACTGGTCCTTTATTCAGTGTCCAGGTAAACGAGCAACATTTAATTGTTCAAACGCTTCAGGCGTAGCAACTTAATTAAATGCAAGGGGAGAGACTTTTTAAGACTGTAGTGATGTCTGTGTTCCCTCCTGTTAGTGGAGGGAGAAAAGAGCTTGGAAGACAAAGAAGAAATAACACATTTTGTGATGGAAGGAGCTGTGCAGGTGAGCTGCAGAGGTTTGCTGCGTGGTCTTATCTATGCATTAGTCAAGTGGAATCTTTCCTTTCCCTACAAACCCTCACTGAGTTTTTAACTTCTTTTTGTTTATTCATTTTAGTGTTGTTTGAAAAAAAGCAATTCTTTCTTTGAAGGTTGATTTAGTAACGCTCAGGGTGATTCTGAAATAATAATTTTGACACCAAACATACAGAATAAAATTACCTGGACTGCTGCTAACACTCTTTCTTCCCCATTCCTCCTTGTAAGTCTGTCCCACCAGCTGCTTCCAGTCCCATATGCACATAATGTCTTGGAGTCCAGTTTTCCATGTGCTGCTTTAAATTTTCAATACACATTTCCCTTAGAGTTTATATATTGCTAGCAAGACCACAAGAACCTTTCTGGAAGATGCATGAAATGGTTTCCTCCAGCCTCTGCAGAACGCAGACTTCTGAGGCTCTATGTGAAGCACTCTATTTGAGCACAAAATACTCATCCTTTTCTGTTTTCTGCAGCCTGCCAGTGTAATGGGCACAGTAAGTGTGTAAATGAAAGCATCTGTGAGAAATGTGAAAACCTGACAACTGGCAAACACTGTGAAACTTGTATCTCAGGCTACTACGGTGATCCTACTAATGGAGGAACGTGTCAGCGTAAGTGGTGCCTTAAATCTTCCTGTGATGGAGTCTTTGATGTTTTTCGCTCTGTACTCATTTCTCTGCTCTCTTAACTGAAATTATATCCTGATAATATAATTTTTTTCTTCCCTGCAAGCAAGGCACAATCCCTGTTTCTTCAAATCAAAGATAGGAAAACTGCTTGATGAAATTCTTTGACTTTCATTGCACGAGATAAAGATGATTTTTTTTTACCTTCCTTTGTAAACTTTAAATGACCACAGTGAAAAATATGTGCGTTGTAGTGTTTGATGATTCGGTTTTGAAAGGAAAGTGGTAATCCCAATGTCTTGAACAAATTTCTGCTTATCTAAATTCCACCTTCTATTACGTTTGGTTAATGTGTTGTGTTTTTATTGTTAGAATCGTCTGCTTCATAAAAGGCTTGCCATATTTCAGTGAGGAGTTGGCTGGATTTCAGTAGGGGATTAGGTGATCCCTGTTAAAATTGTGGGTTTAGTTTGTAAATTGCTTTGGGACTCTGACAAAAAGAACTTTTTTTGGTTGTGCAAGATCCGGTTAACAAACTGGGAAAAATTCTCTCTCGAAGAACCAAAATAGGTAATAGTGAGAAATCAACATGTAAGATTTGGAGTTTTGCCCTTGAACCTTGCAACTTTTACTCTGAACTACTGTAAATTTTGTAGTGGTGTAGCATGGCGAGACCAGTTGTAAACCAGAATCCAGCTGTCAGAGGGGACATGCAGATATAAGGGAAGATGCTTCTTTCTCCAGAGAGCTTTAACAGAGCGTTGTTAGGTGGAGTGATATAACGAGATACGGTGATGGAAAAGGTGGAGCAGAAATAACACTGTTTGGTGTCAGAGTAGCATCAGTACATCCATGAAATGAGTGTGGGTGCTTTGTAGGCACCCTGGGAGAAATAAATGAAGGTGATTGAAGGGACACTGAAGATGCTCGTTCCAAGTGTGGAGACAATCCAGTACAAAATACTCGGAAATTAATTTAGTATGATTACTGGAAGTAACATCGACCTTTTGAATGAAGATGAGAGTCAGTAGCTGGAGCATGAACATCCTGATACCTAAAGCAAGAGCAAGTAGCTGATGTTTGAGGCTATGAGGAAGAACCTCTCAGCGGACAGATTTGAGGAAAGGGGTGAAAAGATAACAGACAGAGACAAGGCTGCCTGACTTAAAGAAAAGGGTGTTGCAGTAACTGGGATATGAAGCTATGACAGACAGCACAACGGCATGGGTACGAAGGAAAAGGTACATCTCTGACATTTTATTTCAGAACATTATCTGCGAGATTAAATACCGCTGATAGTCTAAACTCATTTCGAGTGAAGATAATTTGAAGTGCAGGATTGAATAAATTGAAACTGAGTTGGCCTGAGAAAATATGAGCATTCAGGTTTAATCACTGGATCACAACGTGCCTTCTGGTATTTGTTGCTTTTCTATGCCTGTGGAAATGGAGAGTAAGTTACTTTGGACTTTTTTGCATGAGGATTGTCCAAAAACAGATTGTTGTTGAGATAATGAATGATAGAGTCATCCAGATGCTTGAAAAAGAAATTAGAAAATGTGTTTAGAGACTGTGGAACAACATTCATCCGTTATCTGATGAAACTGGTAGCTCATGTCAAAAGTGCTTTGCTCTCAAGTGCTTTGGGCCCAGTTTTTTAATTTGCTGAGATGTTAACGCTGTTTACTGGGAAGGCGAAAGAATGAGGGAAGCAGGAAGCTGGGCAGAAGGACCGAGGTGGATCAGAAGAGGGAAAGTGAGAGGAAATCGTCCTATCTGATGCAGGCAGAGTGACTGCTGGCCATTAGTAATTTTTGCTCAATTGGAAGGTTTCCGTAGGGGAATTCTTCAGATAAGGGTTGACTGGCGGGCAACAGAGGCAACTGCTTTTTCCTTCCTCTGAGCCATGGTCCCTCCTTCCTTTCCCATTAATGATGTGCTGATGCCACTCTTTGTGCATTTTTGTGCAGCGTTGGGTGTTGCTCTGTTTTTAGAGCCCACGGTGACGTTGTTGGTGCTCTCCATCCTGATACGCATCATTTGCACGCTTAGTGCCTAGTGCGAGTCCTTGCGCGTTGATATGCAGATCTACAGCCCAGTGGCCCCTGCGACACGGGGGACCATAAATATCCTCCAAATGGCAAATACTCAGCGCTGGAAAAGTGTTAGTGTTTAGTATTTCCCATTCTGCTGAGCCATCGGGAGTTTGAGCGACAGTGTTGGGCTAGCAGTTGCCTTTCAGAGAGGTAAGGCTGTGCTGAGCTGGAAGTGGTAGTGATGGGGTTCAAAAGCCAGGGAGGAATAAGAAGAGTGGATGAAATAAGATGCTTTTTCCTGCTGCTCCGTGCTACCAGGGCAGGTGAACACTGCTCTATCGCTTGTGTTGGAAAAAATTTGACAAACTGCAGTTATTTCTCTGAAAGAATTGTTTGCATATCATCATAGGCATTGGCGTTTGAGAGCTGGGCGGATAATAACTAAATGGTAGGTAAATCACTCCTCAGCGGTTGCTTTTAGGAAGTGTCCAACGTAGAGAAGTGTTAATCGGGAAGGGCAGGGAATGCAGCACATCAAATGTAAAAATAGCTGCAAGGTGCTTTCTCTGCATTCAGGATTTTTTGAATTTTCTGATTAAAGTTTCACATGAAAATATGCTGGCGGTAGATAAGCAAGTTATTTGCAAGAGAAGGGAAGGCGCTATTGTGCCTGAAATCAGATTGCCGCAGCGGCAGCGCCTCGGAACGCCTCCGTGGAGCGTTTGCTGGTGGCCCACGATGAGCTGCTGGTGCCGGGGTCCTGCCTGCTCCCCCCTCCCAGGGCTGCGTGGGGGGCCTTGGAGGGAGGCTGAAGCACTCGGTGTGGCAAAATCAGGGGATGTTCAGACTGGGCAGGAGGAGAAAATGTTTCCCAGACAGAGTGGTCCGAGAGTGGAACAGGCTGCCCAGGGAGGGGGGAGTCCCCATCCCTGGGGGGGTTCAGGGCCGTTGGGATGAGCTGTGGGGGATGTGGGGTAGGGGAGAACTTTGTAGAGTCGGGGTGAGGGTTGGACTCGGTGATCCCGAGGGGCTTTTCCAACCGGAGTGGTTCTGATTCTGTGAAAATGGTGTTGGGCAGGTGGGTGATGCGGTTGCTGTCGGTGTGCCAGACTCTCACAAACGCGGGCAGAGGAGCAGCGATCCCCATGACCATCTCTGAATGAGTCTGTGACCTGTGGCTTGTGACGAAGGTGGAAGGAGACTCACTGTACAGGGATTCACCATCAGGCTGTTACCATGCTTTGCTGTCAAAAAGCCGTTTCAGTAGCGTAGGGTTTCTGCTCTAGCACCAAACTCTGGAGGGCAATTCTCATTTTTAGACTCCAGTGAGGGTGTCTAGTACCTTTTGTCAACAGTTTGTTTCCAAACTTCATAGTTGCTTGAAAAAACATGATAAAATTTCTCTTTGTGCATATTCCAGTCCTTTAGTGACTGATCTCCAGTTACAGGGCTCATAGGAAAATGAATAAATAAATAGACTCTGTTGTTTTAAATAGAGATATTTGAGTGTTCGGTCTTTTTACTAAATATGTGTCTGAAGTGCAGGGTGAGGAAGCATTAATGTGAGCGCTCAGGATAACGTGATCTGCATCTAAACAACATGAAATTTGAAATTTCTCCTAATTTTTATGTATTTTAATAGTGTATATTGATCAAATTTCACTTTGCTCACCTTTTGCAAAACAAGGGAGGAAGTACAAGACATTCTCAGTAGTATTAAGAATTATTTTTTTAAAGTGTTACTAATGAGAAGTGTGTTTGCTTCACAGAATACAATTATTTTGTCAAATTTTCATTCCGTCTACTTGCTCCCACAATAGGCCTTTATGCTTCTTCATATTTTGCTCCGTGTTGCTGCTAGGAAACCACTCATCCACATCTGAGAAGCACAATTAAGTGTCCCTGATACAATATAGCTTGCATTACATGCCAATATAAAGAAGACATCAAAAGGATTCATAAAATAAGGTCCAGTGCTGGCGAGGATATTCGGGATGGGGACTTGATGTCTAAGAATCTGCTGGTGCATTGAGTGGCACATGTCGTCTTAATGAGAAGGCATATGCCTTCTTAATGAGGTGTCACCAGCCTTTAGTGTGCTATTTCCAGCAGGCTCAGGGACCACGAGTGAGAGTTCTTCCCTTTGTGTCCTTTTTCCCTTCTTATATTGTACACTCTGCCACACACAGCTCCAGGTGAATGTGTCTTCCAGTTCATGGGTAGAACAACTTGGAAAAGGCACCTACCTTCCAGGAAAAGTTGTTAAATCTATTCTTCTAGGTATGGGGAACATCATATGAAGGACAGCTGCTTGTGTCGGTTTTATTGGTGGTGGTTGTTTTGGTTTAGGGGTTGGTTGGTTTCTTTTGCGTATACCTCCTCTACTTCTTTATGAGTGAAGGTCTCAAACTGTGTCAACGTTAGCGTTTTAATTTGAATCAGGAGCGTTGATCTGAAGCAAATCTCCGGTACATCCCCGCTGTTGAAGGGAAGTTGCTACAAGTATTCTTGAAGTTGCTAATGGACAGGGACCCGTAAAGTAGGTTCTTTGTTTCACTGTCATACCTTGGTTTGTACCTCGAGCAGGCTCAGAGTATATGAGTATTTTTTGGGTGTGCCCAAAACTTGGTGTAGTCTATTGGTGTGTTTGTTGGCTTCAACCACGACTCGGTGTCATTCAGCTCATGAGACCAGTCTAAAGCCGTTCTAAAATACATCAGGGCACGTGCCCCAGACACCCACAGCTTGGATGTCGTGTGGTTAGCACCAGCCCTTTTACACTGCAGACACGCTGACATTGTTGCTAATGACATTATTTTCTCAAGGGCCTATTCATGTCTAGAAAAAAAAAAAAAACTAAATGCACCATGAGCTTTGCTTTATTTGCAAAAATACTCTTCTCTCAAGAGTTTGGAGTTTGACTGAAATGTGTTAGCAAACCCCAAACTATTCCGAATATTGTCTTTTTTCTTACCAGTGGGGGTATCCTTAGTGCTATCTAACAACAAGAGAGGTAGTTAAATAAATTTTTGAGGCTAAAAAGCACAGTCTGATCATGATTTCATACAAAACATCAGTCATGGAGCCTACACTCACTCTGTTTTGACGCACAGTTCTATTTTTGGCTGCCTTCTGTAACACAAAGAAACCAAAGAGTACCAAATGGGTTTTCATATGCACTTTAATTGTTGATGTATCTCAGTTTAGCAACTAAAGGACTTAATTGCTATCGAATCTGTTTCTCTTGCTTCATTCAACATTACATCTTTTTCTCCCCCCCCTCTGCTCAACAGCTTGCAAGTGCAATGGTCATGCGTCTGTCTGCAACACAAATACGGGGAAATGTTTCTGCACCACCAAGGGAATAAAAGGAGACGAGTGTCAACTGTGAGTTCGTTTTGCTTTGTTATTTGAAATCAAAAGGCGGTGCGCATACCGCCATGGAACCCCCCACATTTTTTTAATGATTGTATTTATGATGTCTCTGCTCGTCTCTTCCTGCTGACAGTTGACTAACTTCATCAACAGTGCAGCCAGCCGTGCTTCCCCTGGGGGGCTAACATGAACAAAATGATTTCCTGAAGATTTCCATTTTTAAGAACACTTCAACAGGGAATGTCATGCGGAAGGGACGGTGTGAAAAAAAATAATGCCCCCCACTCCCCAAACTATACATACCGCTTTGCTTTATCCCTCAATAGCTTCTTTTTAATTGGTAGATTTTTACTGCCTGTGCACGCTGATGCTGTTCTGGGGGAGTGTAAATATACCTGAAATAAGACTCTGACATTCAAGCATTTTAATGGAGCAGTTTCAGAGCAAGAAATTTGCTGGAGGTTTTTCTGTAACATAACAGAAATGCTTTTAGTGTAATGTTAGTGGAAATAATTTCATTCCAAATAATTTCATTGCCAGCTTTATTTTTAAAGTGTTGCTCACATGAGTAAACGTTTATAGGGCTAGATCCTGGAATAGCCATAAATGTAAATGGAAATGTTAGTTTTTGATTGTAGTAATCCAGTTCCGTGCATTGTGATGAGCTAATAAATACATCCCAAGTGGATGCAAAGGTTAATATCCAGAATTTTTTATTTCTTTTTTACTGCATACTAGTTTGACTTGCAGGGATCGTGGAATTTCTTCGGCAGCCCTGTATAGCTCAGACACGCATCTTTTATTTTTAATTGTGTACCGTTATCAGCACAGGTGGTGATTTCTGATTTTTAGTGGCTGGGAATAAATAGAACTGAAAAAAAAAAATCCATTTATTAAAAGATATGTATTCTTTTTAGGTGTGAAGTCGAAAATAGATACCAGGGAAATCCACTCAAAGGAACGTGTTACTGTGAGTACTCTTGGGATTTTGTTTGCAGATAAAAAAATGTGTTTGAAGTTTCAAATGACTTATTTAAAACTAGTTTTAGTTGCTTCAACATCTGTTTAAAATACGGGGGATTAAGGGAAGGACTAAAAAACAGTTTTCACAAAAGTATTGTTTAAAGAGAATGAAAATGCTCTTCTTGATAAGGTCTGTGTGATGATTGGAGCTTTCAGAACAAACTTCTAAATTTTTTTCACATGACTGAAATGCAATCTGGTCTTCTGGAGAATACTCTAAAATACGTATCTAATAAGTCACAACTAAAGCATGTCTTTAGAATTTTTTGTAAGTGCGAAATACTGGGGTTTTTGTTAGTTCTGCTTTATGTTAGAATGGTTAAGGTTTCGAAATTGCCACATTTGCTCCGAAACAAACAGTTGGATTCTCGTGCAGTTTGAGCAGAGACTTTGCCAAGATTCAGATTACTTAATGGAAACTCTCCAGCTTCTATTTGCAAATATTAGCAATCAGCACACTGGCAGGCACGGATAGATGTAATCTTAAATTACATAAAGATGCAAGTCTCAAACAGTATTTTTGTGCAAGACAGAAATTATCAACATGCTGTATTTAGCAAATTTGAATCCTGCTTGTGTAGCCAAACAAGGGCACTGATGTCTTCTCATGACAGTCCCTTTGCAAGGATGACCTGATCCGCTGTTGCCAGTGGCAGGGGTGGTAAAGTGGGCAAAAAGGGGGAAAGAGACAAAATTTACAACTCTTACAGGCACAACTTTGGGCTCTACAGATTCAGTCACACTTGGTTTTCTTCCTTGAGAATTTCTTGGTGCTTCATAGGAGTTGTGGGTAAACGTCAGAAGGTTGTCTAACCCGTGTCTATCCAACAAGAGGCCTCCAGGAGACAATGAGAGAGACATAACACCTGGTTTATAGCTTCCTATTTACTATTGCTGGGAAGATCTCTGCATGGGTTTGCAAATATGTATGTCATAATACTGCGTTTTAATGAAAGGATACTTTTATTGATGAATGTATCCCCAAAACTGACTGTGCATTGTCGATTAACAGAGAGGTAGTGGCAGGTCTAGGCAGACGTGAGCCTAGGAGAGCGTACAGGTAGGGCAAAACCTGGTCCTGCCATGCCTGGACATGATGTGACTCAGGGTAGAATGGCAGCTGGGTCCATTAACAAGAAGCTGCTCCGTAGAAATCCTCCCTGTGGAGTCCACTGATGTAGAAAAATTTATCATGCATGGAACTTAGTCCCCTCCCAAGTCTGTTTTACTTTGCTGGTATTCCCTTGGCACGTGGAGGTATTGGAGTATGGGAGAAGTCAATGCCTTGGCTAGTTTTTTTACAATGTATAGGTATGAACAGTCATTTAGATTAAGGCTGGAGGCTATTGTCTGGGAAATGTAAGCAGAATCTTCTTCCCCCTCCAGACTCAAATTTTTTTACACATTTTGTGTGGCATCATCCCTAGGTTGGAGCCGTTCGTAACAGCGTGGTGACCCCTAGTTGTGCTCTCAGTGCAAGAAGCACTTTGGTGACATCAGGCCTTGCTTTGCAGAAGTTTCTTTTATTCCAAGACCCGGGATAACTTTCTCCATGCATTCCTTACAGATACTCTTCTCATTGACTACCAGTTCACCTTCAGCCTGTCTCAAGAGGATGATCGCTATTACACAGCAATCAACTTTGTGGCTACACCCGAAGAGGTAAATTTTTTGCTTTCCTTTTAAACTTCACCCTTTGGGTATACGTTGGTCTTCTCTTTGCCCTGGAGGTGATGAATTGTTACAGTTCTGCAGGTCTCCAGGTGTAGTCGCTTAACATGGCACGTATGTCCAGCTCCACAAAGCAGCCAGAACTTTTGGAGCTTGGCTTGGCCATGCAGTTTCAAATCTTCATGGTAAAACTGTTGTTTGAATAACTGCTGAGCAACTCTAGTTTTGCTTATTCACCCAGTATATTTTGTCTCTATTTTTCCTGGTTTAGTCTATACACATGACCTCTTTTGGTCTTTGTTATGCTTTCCTTGGTGAGGAGAATACTGCTTTCAGAAAATGTAAATAGTTTTTGGCTTGATGTATTTGCTTCATGTAAATAACACGTTCCAAGATTTTTTTTTTTCAGTGAAGATTTGCTAGGAAACAGTACAGTAAAATTGTAATCCTAAAAATGATTGGTTTTGTTTTGTTTTGTTTTGTTTTTTCTCCCAAGCAAAACAGAGACCTGGACATGTTTATCAATGCATCTAAAAACTTCAACCTCAACATTACTTGGTCCACAAGTTTTACAGGTAAAATGATCATGATCTAAGTTTCTTGGTAGCTTGTTTCAGTTACACGTTTTCAACAAATGCAAATTTCATTGGGGAAACTTTTTTTTTAAAATCTGTGTACTTTTTCTGTAATGGCTTTAAATGCTAGGCCTGGGAGGCAGAAGTGTTTTTCTGTCTTAATTTGGAAACATTGAAAGTGCAAATTTGATTTTTAATAATGCAGAATTTTGACATACAGTGATTTTGAGAATGCATTGCTGTTTAAAATAGTAGTGTTCGGATGAATAGATAATTTTGTAACATTAAAATTCAGGATGCTCTGTCCTTTTTGTTTGCCACTTAAAATGTGCATTGAAACATCTTTTCTTGCTGCTTTTTAACATTTGATAATAGCTGGCACGCAGGCTGGGGAGGAAATTCCAGTTGTTTCAAGAACCAATATAAAAGAATACAAGGACAGTTTCTCCAATGAGAAATTTGATTTCCGCAACAATCCAAACATCACTTTCTTCGTTTACGTCAGCAATTTCACCTGGCCGATAAAAATACAGGTAGGAGCTGTTAGTGTGTATATAATTATTTTAAAGTACTTTTTTGTTTCTCTCAAGCAATGTGGCAGTTTGGCGTGAACCAGCTCGCTGTCTAATCCTGCAGCAGACAAAGGGTTTGATGTTCCTGATTAAGAGCAAAAAGGTGTGTCATCTTCTGATGTTGCCTCAGCCCAGTGGATCTAAAAATATGCTGTGAAATAAAGTGGGATGCTCGCTTATTAACAGGGCTGTGTACTAACGAGGTCTCGGAGTTTGAATGTGTGGATATTGATGTTGAAGAAAAAAAGACTCATCTAGCCGAAAACCAAGCCCAGAGTGAAAAAAAAAAAACAGAGGAAAAATGTTCTTAGTGTCTCTTTTTAATGTCTTGTTCTCAAAAGGCAGAGCTCGGAGGCCATCCCCCTTCCTCTTTGTGCTGCCCAAGGCTGGTGGGAGCTGCAGAATAAGATGAAGCTCATTCTTTCCCTTAATTCAGTGCAGTCAGTTAACACACACGTTGTTGCCTCAGGTGTCAGACTGACTGTGATGATAAGCCTAGCGCTGAAGAAGCAGTGGATGAAGCTTGGTGAATCATGAAAACACTCATAGATCACAGACTCCAATCGTAAAGAGAGTGCAACTACTGCAGCAGCTAATAATTCAGAGAAACCTTGGCCACCTTCTCGCTCTGAGCTAAGTCAGGTATCAAGCTGCAGTGTACTCGGAGTGATACAGGCACCTTTTGAAGGACAAAAGGACTTCTAGGTCTGGAACAGAGATCTCAAATGAGACTCTGTATATTTGAATTCTGCCTTTTTTAAGAAGCTTGGTCAAATGTGGGAGCCCAAATTCTTCCATCTTCACCCTTATTCAGCCAATTATTGTGTGAAAGCTGACAACTGTGCATTAATTTACTTACTATTTCAGACATGACAGTCGCACGAAGTCACCGCAGGGGTCACTTCCACCAAAGATAATGCACATGATAATATTGAGCAAGGAAATTAGGTCCACCTGTAAAAAAGGTCCTTAAGCTATAGTGATGTTTTTCAAGGTATTTCTTGAACTTTTGAAATCACATTGGGAATACTTGTGAAAGTATTCTTTCTGGTGTCACCTTCTGCTAAAGATGGTGGGTTTGAACTACTGGGGAAAATTTGTCGATTGCAGACTGGTAGATTTGATAGACTGACTATTGGACTACATTTTGGTTCTTTTTAATAAGACTTACAATATTGGTAATCATTTTCCAACTGGAGAACTTCCACTTTACCAATTGGTAAAATCTTAGTTCATTGTCAAGTCCTAATTTTTAGATATGGAGGAGTCTGCAAGAGCTTCAAGGTAAAACCTTGATATCATTGATAGTCGAGGACCGAGTCATTGTTTTAAGACAAAGTAAAGTCCTGCGTACGAAGGTGGGCACTTGTGTAATGACTTTTTAAATATTCAGGCTTCTCTTTTATCAAATTGGTAATCACATAAATCAGAAAAAAACCAACCGTATTTTATTTAACTTCCAGGTTATGTTGGCTGATGGTTTACTTTCCATGATTGGTGCTGGCCTGTACCTTACCCTGATTGATTTATTTGCTATTTTGTGATGCAGAACTGCGTGTTAGGACTTTGTAGATGTTTAGGAACAGTGCTGCCTCCTGTCCCTTAAGCTCCCCTCTGCTTACTCCAGTCTCCACTCCACCTGTGCTTATGATGAATTTCTGCTCACTTTCCCTATGCCAGTGTTGTCGCTGAGCTTGAATGTCCCATCCATCATCTTGCAGGGCAGCTGGCTCTCCTGCTTTCGCCCAGATGAATTTGGACAGGTCATATCCTCTCTCAGCCTTTCGTATTTATGTGTTGGCTTAAGCAAGAGAAACCCTTATCATTTTTTCTGTGAAACAGGTTACTCGGGTGCGATTGCCTCATTTGTTTTTCCTCTGCGCTCGCTTGTATTAATCTTGCTTGTACAGTTTTGGTCAGCCATGTGTAAGGTCGTGGAGATGAGGTTTCACCATTGCTTTGTGCAGCATTATCTCTAGATTCTTTATGGTCCTTTTTAGGTTCTTTTATGGCAGTATTTTGCTTTGTTCATCCTCATGGCTGCAGCAATTAATAGTCCTTATTCATTTTAATAAAGACTAATATCCCTGTTCTTTCACATCCTTGGTTTCCACCTGATGAGCTCTCAGTTTTGATAGCAAATATTCTCAGTCCCAAATAACATCTTAAAATGTTATCCTGCAGCTGTTACTGGATAATATTGACAGTCGTGAAGATCATCTAGTTCTTCTCCTGTGTGGTTCTTTTCTGTATTTTTATTATCTCCTTTGACTTTGTCAGCGGATTGCAGTTAGCACACTTTCTTTTTGGGTCTGTTATTAATGAAGATATTAGTCAAAGTCTGTCCAAATGCCATGAACTAACTTCTGTCCCCTTTAACTATTACGATTCTGGAAATAATCCTCACCATCTTTCTCTCACCCAGGAATTTCCAATGTATTGAAATCTGTAATAAATTTTGGAGTAGCTGAGCTAGGTCTATACAATTAATTTATTTTTACAGACAGAAAATAGTGGTCTGGCATATCGCGGTTCACCACTGTCAGCATTATTGCTTGATGAATTCAGTTTTTCATTTACTATTTCAGTTCTTCAAAACTTGTCCTGAAATGTTGCATACTATTGAGGTCTTGGGAGCGTGAATATCTAGATTCTCCCTCCTCCTCTAAATACGAGTTTCAAATTTTCCATAGTGCCGTGCTCGGCTGGTAGGTGCTTTGAACAGCCTTGCTACCAGAGGTGTTATTTCATGTACCATTTCTTTTGGAGTGCTGGCATGAATGCTGCCTGCTTTCACTGACTTTGAACACATGGAAATATTGTTTTCTCTCCGCCTTTGTTGTGTATCTTTCTAACCTCAGTCCCGTTAGACGCTTTGCCTTGCACCTATGTTCAGTGTCCTTGTCCTTAATGAGAAGCCTAATTAGTTTCAGGGAGGCAGATGATTGGTTTTAATCTCTTGCCTATCCTTACAGCATACCCTCTTCCCTTTCCCTTTCTGGACTCCTTTACTTGTTTGGCTGAAACATCTCTTGCTATTTTATCGTTTGTGGAGGTCTAGCACAGCTTGACATTTGGCAGTTCTTATTTTATCTCTGTACTACTTGCTGGCTTCTTGCTAATGAATCCTTTCCTCTCCATAATACGTAGACTCTTTAATTGTTCCTAATGTCCTTTTTGAGGTTAGTTCTGAGGATACAGCTTTCAAATAGTTTTGTGTCTTTGACCTGAGAGAAATACTTAGATGGCTGCTTTCCCATCCCTTATCTCCTTAGTCCACTTGATTTTACTGTCTTAATTTTTCATCGTTAAAAGGAGTGAACTTTGACTCTCTTACAACACTTACCTTGTTTTATCCTTAATTTAATATGTATGTGCTTGTGTGTGCTCAATCCAAGCTAATTTTATATCAGCTCTTCTTAATGTCCTTGTTACTTGCCAAAGCAAAGTCTAAAATAGCATCAGCTCTTATTGGTTGAGAGACTCTTTGTGAAGAAATCTGGCAGCCATACCGCATCCAGGAATATGTGGTCGTTACGATTTCTATTAGCATGTTCTTCAGTTCATGTGTAAGAAACTTTTTCCACAAAACTGATACTGTTCTGCCATTTTTTTCCCTGAATACCTATTGGCGTTGAACTTTGCTGTGGCTTTGTTGTCTTTCTCCAAGAAGCCCACCTTGCACCTCCTTCCACTGGAGATCTCCTCATAGCCCAGCATAGCATTCCTCCCTCCTTTCTCACAGCAACCCAGCAGCATTCCTCCTCTGAGTGCGAGATAAAACCAGTTTGCTGCTGCGTCCTTTAATAACCGTTGGAGTCTCAAGTTTGCGTTTTGCATTGCTGAATTTGACAGACAGCATGGTCGTCTTCACGGAGTTCCAGAGTGGTCGGAAGGGACCTCTGGAGGTCAACTACTCCAAGAGGGCCACCTAGAGCCACTTGCCGAGGACTGTGTCCAGGCAGCTTTTGAATATCTCCAAAGGTGAACACTTTTCAACATCTCTGGGCAACCTGTGCCAGTGCTTGGTCACCCTCACAATAAAAAAGTGTTCCCTGATGTTCAGGGGGACCCTCCTCTGTTCCAGTTTGTGCCTGTTGCCTCTGGTCCCGTCACTGGGCACCACTGGAAAGAGCCTGGCCCCGTCCTCTTTGCCCCCTCCCTGCAGGCATTTACAGACATTGATGAGACCCCCCTGAGTCTCCTCTTCTCCAGGCTGAACAGTCCCAGCTCCCTCAGCCTTTCCTCACAGCAGAGCTGCTCCAGTCCCTTCATCATCCTCACGGCCCTTCACTGGGCTCTCTCCAGCCTGCCCGTGTCTCTCTGGTACTGGGGAGCCCAGCATGGACCCAGCCCTGCAGGCGTGGCCTCACCAGCGCTCAGCAGAGCAGCAGGATCACCTCCCTGGGCCCGCTGGCGATGCTTTGTCTAAGGCAGCCCAGGGCACCACTGGCCCTCTTTGCCCCAAGGGCACGTTGGTGGCTCAGGGTCACCTCGGTGCCCGCCAGGACCCCCAGGGCCTTTCCTGCCAAGCTGCTTTCCAGCTGGGTGGCCCCCAGCACATACTGGTGCCTGGGGTTGTTCCTCCCCAGGGGCAGGACTTTGCTCTTCTCCTTTTGCTTCTCCTTGGAGCTTCACGAGGTTCCGCTTGGCCCATTTCCCCAGCCTGGGGAGGTCCCTCTGATGGCAGCACGACCCCGTGGTGTATCACCCCTCCTCTAAGTTTGGTGTCATCAGCAAACTTGCTGGGGGTGCACTCTGTAGATCATGAATGAAGATGTTAAATAGGATCAGACCCAGTATTGACCCCTGGGGCACACCACTAGTTACTGGCCTCCAACTAGACTTTGTGCCACTGGTCACCCCCTGGGCTTAACTATTCAACCAGTTTTCAATCCACCTCACTATCTCCTCATCTTAGCCCATATTTGCTAGGTCTGCCCTTGTGAGGGATGTCACGTCTCCTTCGTAAAGAACCTGTAACCCTTTGGATCTGCTTTTGGTGTGTATCCCACTGTACTTTCAGCCCATTCACTGTCTGGCATAACTGTGCTGTCAGCCCTGATGCCATGGGAAAGCTTTTCCACGCTGGATGCTAAAACTGTGCAGTTTGACACCACGCTTCTCACACCACCCAGGGCTACTGCTTTACTCTCTTAATTCATTTTTCCTCTTCACCATCCTGATAATTTTTTTCAGAGCAGTTGATGAGTAGGAGATGGTAGTATGAAAAGTAATGGTTCCATACAGATAAAACTGGAGAAAAGTCAGTTTAAAAAAAAGTATGATTTGTCTCCAGGACTTATTGTGTCCTTTCAGGTCTTGTGCAATCTTCCATGGTGGATTGAGCTGCCCTCAATTGCCCTTAATTGCAACCTGTGTTCCTGCCTGTCCTTTCTGTATCTCTTTCCTATTTACTTTCCCTATTTTTTTTTTTGCCTTTTTGTAAAGTCTTGGCTCTCTGTAGGAGTTTATCTCCAATAAGATAAAATAGAAGATAAATCATGGTATGGATTTTTGGGACAAAGACTTCCTAGCAGTCAGGTCTTGACCAGGGTTCACTACAAGATTTAAACCAGAGCCATGGGGTGACTTCTCACTTCTTGTCCTCTCTGCTTTCCTGATTGCTCCTTCGGGACTCATCCCATACTCCTTTCTTCTCAGGAATAGTTTTTACTCAGACATTTCCCATACTTCCTCTCTTACTACTTTTTCTAGGTGGTCAGTCTTTATTTCCCCACATAAAAGTTCCTGTGCAGTTGGGTTTGGTCCTTCAGGGCAAGCTAATTTGTTAATTAAAACTACGCGTTGCAGTATGGGCAGGATGCAAACTGGTTTTGTTATCTCAGGCTTCCTCCTACAGTTTTGCTCATTGCGGTTAAACTTCTCGCAGCTACAGAACATGTTTCAATTTCCCTTTAGAATTTAGAGTGTTTAAGTCAGGAGAACTCTGCTACTGCTGGAAAATAGTTTCTCCTGGTGTGTGTGTGTTTGTCACCTTGCAGCTTACGCCGGGTTTTGGTCTGTGCCTGTGCAGTGCAGCATGTCCAACTGGTTTGTTTTTTTGGTGGGGTGTTTTTTTTTTTTTTGACTATCATAATAAATAGTCATTGTACATGCACTCTCCGATCCTGGCTTATTTTCAGTTTAGATAGAGTAAATGTATCTAAACAGAAGTTTTCATATATATACAGAGAACTTCAGAAATGTACAAACTTTACTGCAGAGCAATTAACCTACAGTCCATGTTAATTTTTAAAAAATATTAGAAACTTTATTCTGAACTCCTTGATTGAAATCTGTCTCTCTTCCCCTCTCTTCTTGCCTGTTAAAATCTGGACTTGGAGAGTATAAATGCTCTTTTGTGTTAGAGATAGCTGTGTTCCTGCCAATGCTGAATTCTGGTTTTGTTTTGTTGGTTTTTTTTTCCTTCTTGCTCCACCTCTCTTCAAAACCACTTCAGGGTTGGGGTTTGTTGATTTGGTTGGGTTTTTTTTTTTTTTTTTTTTGTAAAGTATATTGCTTTAGGATGCCTTTCCCTGCCTGCTGTAATGACCTGAAATGATTGTTTTGTAAAAGAACTAAAGCTGCAAAATGCAGAAAACCTTCAGAATACAGCAATCTGCTTCCTAATACCTCCCGTGTGAGTGGTTTCTGAGTATGCAAGCTACGTTGTGAAGATCACTCAAAACCTTAGCTTGCCAGGCTTTCTTGAAAACCCAGGTAAGGTCTTGTCAGAAATGTCTCAGTATTTCCATTCTCTGCTTTGCAGCTCCTCTCTGCTAACAAACCTTGTCTGGCATGGCCACGGGGATTTTATAAGCATTATTGCAAACCACAGCTGTTCACCTTTCTCTCTTTTGCTTGGAAAATATTCCCTAAATATTCCAGATCTTCCACCAAACGGAGAGAGCACCCTTTAGAAAAGGACATCGGTGCATGTTGTTAGGGTTGATGTTTTTCTGCAGTCGTGTAAAGGTAGTGTGATCTTTTTCCCCCCACTATTTTTTCTGTTTTAATCTTTGTTGCAAGTTTGCTCTGTCATTCTTTCAAAATAGGTATCAGATTAGAAAAGAGCTGTAGAATCCAAATAATCAATTGTACAATATTACAGTAAGAAGCGAGGAAATTCAGTGCAGAAACTCTGAGGTCGTCTTTTCATGGGTTCCAATCCAGACAAAAGTCATCTCCCTCAGAGGCGAAACTTCGGTTTTGGAGTTGACAAGTAGCTAATGCGGAGAATTTGAAACTCTCTGTGATACTTGTGTAAAAGTCAGCAGTTTTTAACGTTTAAATTAGCATGTATTTACCTGGAACAGATTTCAGCGAGTCCCTCCCCTGAACGCACAGGGGCTGAAAATCAGAGTTGCTAATATAGCTAACTTTGACCCGTTTTTAATGGTTCTGAGCTTTCTGCTCCATTACAGCTTACTCCTGATGGTATTTTCTACCACTCGCTAAATATAAACTCGTGTTCTTGTCTGGTTTCATATCCAAACTATTGTTTTCATTAACATTCTGTCACATTTCATTTTAGATTGCTTTCTCCCAGATTCAGAGCCCTCACGATGAAGCTTTTTGAATTGATCGCTACTTTCTGAGTAGATGTAAGATGCCTAGGAGCCGATTAAGGAAAAAAACCACTGTTTGTAATTGTATCATTAACTGGCAATTGCCTCCTCTCTTTCCCTCGCGTTGGTTGAAGTATTTTAATTTGAATGCGCTTAAACGTTAATTATGAGCCAAATGCTTCAAGGAACAAAAAAAGAGGCAAACGGATTTTGCAGCCTCTTGCATGCAAAATATACCGTTTGCAAACTCTC
Organism: Athene cunicularia; assembly: GCF_003259725.1. Taxonomy (NCBI): domain Eukaryota; kingdom Metazoa; phylum Chordata; class Aves; order Strigiformes; family Strigidae; genus Athene; species Athene cunicularia. The sequence goes on along the minus strand of NW_020799098.1, from coordinate 1,686,346 downwards.
GTTAGAAATTCACTATATATTGTTTGCTTGGCAATTCATCATCACGTTGGGCTTCAAATAAAAGGCCACCGTGACTACGTAGCATCGCTGCACGTGCTGCTTGGTGGAGGACTGCAGCAGCATTAGACAGCTGACGCTGAGAACTGGAAGTATTTGATAAGCGGTGGGAAAATTTCAGTTAAACGGCTGCCTTCCACTCTGATTTCATAAAGGACTTTTATGGAAGAATAACTAAAATTGCCTCTGCTGCTTACACTTTTTTAGTTTCTCAAACTTTGGAATGGGCCGTTGAAGCTTTTTTTTTGGCTCCCCCAGTTGATATCTTTCAGGACTGTGGGTCTATAACCTCTTCTAAAGCTTTGTTCCTTTCTACACGGAAAGCTAATGCACTGTGGATAGCTTAATTCAGTCACATAATGGGTGGTTGTAATTATACTCGATATTGAAAAATACGCTGTGATAGGAAAATATTTGTGAAGCGGCTCAAAATGTTGAATTGCTGTCTAGTTCATCTGCCGAAATTGTGAATGGCGAGCGGAAAGGTGGAAATAATTTGTCTCCATTAAACTGATCACTCTTTTCCAAGGAGCTGCCAAAAGTTCAAGCGCCGAAACTGTTACAAATGGGGAGACCTGAAAAATCGAGGACAGCCTCCGATGTTCTGTAATTAAATCAGCCTTTTGTCTGCAGCTCTCGCTTCTGGTGATGGACGGGGTGACTGTTGCTAAGCTGTGGGTATACACCGCACACTCAGGGCTTACACAGTGTGTACAGAAACCACCGTGTGTGCTCTCCCAAGGAGCCAAATGTAAATCGTTACGTGTAGACCTCTTGGATGATGTACTCTTTAATGAACTACCTTCCTTTGGGGCCCTCCCTCCCGTTACTGCCTTATGTTGCTTTTATTAACTTACTGTTGGCGCGGGGATTGCCAGGATGACTGCATCCAAGTTTTGAGGCAAAAAGACACATTTTAGTGCTCCAGTTAAAAGCTGCGCTGCTGCCATCGAATAAGATATCAAATAGATGTGGAAGTACGATCCTGCTCTGAATAAAGCTTTCAGAATTGACACTTTCTTGGATTCGAGTGCTTTGTGTATTAGACCCGTGACTGCTAATTTTGATACATTTTTATGACCTTTTCTTCTTTCCTTAGTTGTTCGTCTGAGGGAACAGCCTAAGCTCTGTTTGTTCCCGTGCATCAAAAGGCTTCTGCTCTGCCTCTCATTGCAACCCAAGGGTTTGCTCTGGGATTGCATTATTTTCACTAATGGTCTCCTTTGACCTGTGTAACAGTTCCCACTGATTTACAATGATACGCTGAAAATGTATGTAGGAATGTAAGAGAGCAGATTCTCTTCACATCTCTTTATTGCCAGCTCTGCAAAGCCAGTGTTCGAAGTGTCTTTTTCTTAAGCCAGTAGATATTTCCTGTGGTAGTATATAGGCAAAGTTCACGTGGAGCCATATGCTGCTGGTGTCAGCTGGATTTCAGAGTAGAGATGAATTATAAACTAGACTGAGATTCTTCTAAGGAATGATGCTCTGGCTGATTAAAGCAGGCTTATTTGCTCTTGTGCTGTACGTGTCTATTTAAGTGGGAAATAGCCAAGATTTTCTAAAGTTCTCAGAATTACATTCCTAAAAAGTCTTCACAATCCTCAGACAAAGCTCTTACTCTGATCTTTATCATCATTATTTTAATCTTTCATGGTTCTTGTGTCCAGCAGTATGCAAGTACTGAAATCTTCCCAAGCTCTTATTTTTCAAAGGAAATCTCCCTCATTACAGCAGTTTTGGATTAAATTTCTTCTTCTTACACTCTTTCCCCATCCTGCTATTTTTATTGGCAATGTTACCCACAAAACAGGTGGTCTCCATTAACATGAATCTTAATACCAGTTTAAATTAAGCTTTAATTTTACTCGCCTTTTAGTGTTTAATGTGGCTCGGGAAGCATTTGTTTTCTTGCAGAGCTGAGTGATGGATGACACTTTGCTGCAGCCAAGTAAAGCTTTTGGGGTACCCTTAGCTCCTGCCAGGTGAGGAAGACAGTACCCCTCGGCTTAAAAATGGAGCTGGAGGAATGTCAGATCCCACGCGTCCACCTGCCTTTTATTTTAGGCCTTCAACCTCTTTAAGGTGACACGAATATTGCCAGCAGTGGTGCTCTCTAGGGTTACCTCTTTGAGGTTTACAGCCTAACTAAAAGGCTTTGATAATGCACGTAATAAGATAGAGCGAAGAAACCGTACCGCGGTTAAAAAGCAGAGTCTGTAACTGACTCTAATACCCTGATCCGTCTCTGGAGGAAACGTTAGGCATTTGATACAGGGCATAAATATCCCTGAAGACTGGACATGACCCGTGGAGGTTTCCAGTTTTTCTCTAAATTAATGTCGTTCAGTAATCAAAAGCCACGGGCTAATCAAATGAAAGCTCTCGGTAAAGGGAAAGGGAAAGGGAAGGAAAAAAAATGTCTTTGTTGTTGGCCAAAGAGAATAAGATACATATAGATAGGTAGTGATTGCTTTGATAAAATAATTATGTAGGCTTGAAACCCTACTGAGGATGGTGATCTCCATAGCTTTCCTGCCAGGTCCTGAGTGTGCCTCATGCACCTTTAATGAGGAGTAGGTGTCGGTGCAGAGATTATAATCATCCTTCGCTCTCTGGGACCCTTCTGTTCCAAAAATGTTCTTTTGCTTTTGCTTCTGAAAGCACTGGAATGCCAAAGTTGTTTGCTAATGATGTCCCTTGCCTTTATTTAGATATAACTGCAGGTGCTTTTGAGCCCATTTCGCTGCATCTCTCTCGCTGTGGTAAGAGGTTTGCTTTAAACCGAACAATGAAACGCAAATCAATTTGTTAATCTGATGAAATTTGCTGTTGAATGTAATTACTTTTGGAGACATGCAATTACATGCTGATTTTTCGGAACAGGCAAACTGACATCTTCTGCTGGGGATGGAAAGATTTAAAACAGAACAGTTAAATGATACTTTAAAACATGAAACAGCTGCTTCCTTTTTATCTGCTCCTGCTCTCTTATTTTTGGCATCAACCGATGACATTTTTCTCCTTTTAGAAGTTGTTCCCTTTCATATTAACTAGTATTTTTGTTAGAAGCTTCTTAAATCCCTAAAAACTACGGTTTCTCTCAAAGGCAGTTAACCCTTGCTAGGGTGTGTTGCAACTTGAGTACTTTTACTGCAGCTGGTGGCTTCAACAACATTGAGAATTGCTCATGCTAAACTTTCCCCAAGTACTGTATTGTTGCTTGGGATTTTTATCCTTTTACCCAACCACTGAAATCTTGGGGTTTTATAGCTACAGCTTGAGCTATACTTCGGATGAACTGCAGTAACTCACGTATCTTTGTTTGCGAGGGTTATTGTAGTATCTTCACAGAGCATTGGAAGTCTGCTCGTGTGGCTGTTGCAAAACTTTAGCTGCATAAAAAAGCAAAGTTATAGGAGAACAGAGAGACATAGACTGAGATTCAGATTTAATAACACCAGGAGGATTTCTTTGGATGAGGGTTTTCCTGGATATGAGAGTAAGGTATGTATGAATTGTCTTACTTAGAAGGAAGCTGATCTTTTTTTGTCTTTTAAGATGCAGGGCTGGAAAGCATAATATCAAAAAAATGCAGAATTACTTCTGTGTGGAAGCAAAGTCTGCATTAGGCAATTAATTTCTCCTGGGTGAGGCCCGAGGTGATGATGTGCTAGTTGCTTGCAGTTGTCGTACCTCTGTGCTGAATAGCTCTTGAAAATACATTATGCCGCTGCTGAATGTAAATGTAAACCTCAAGTTCAAATATATTTCAGAAAACGAGTGATGTGGGCCATTGCTGGGAAGCTTTTACAGCTACCAGAAGAGCTAGATATATTTACTTACACGAAAGCTTATTTAAAGAGTCAAAGAATAGTAAGCAGACTTAATGAAGAGGAGAAAAGTGCACTGCCAATAAAATATAAGAAACCAACATACTCAAATGCAACAGTAGATACAGCCTGGCTGAACCACGGGGGAAAAATATATCCCATACTAACAGAGTGACAAAACCGAAACCCCTCTGGCTTGTTTAGCTAACCGACACGAAGACAGAGCCACCAGCGCTCCAATAATAGCTCTCAGATGGCTCTGTGGGTCTGCTTTTGGTCAAAACAAACCGGTCCAGGAATGTCGCTAAAATTTCTATTTTCTCTCACTTAGTTTCCTGACTTTGTAGTATTCATTTTTTTCCTACCATATTGGCAAAATGTTGCTCACAGCGGCGTTGCCCAGCAGCGTGGAGAGTTGGGGTCAGGGTGGTGTAGTACTGTCACAGCCCTGTGTAATAATAAATCTCTGGGTCAATTTTTTGTTTGGTTGTGTTTTTTTTTAATTGGTTTATTTGTTCTTTTTTTCTTGTCATCCTTCATTATGAGTGTCATGTATAGTTCTTTATTAAAACAGTCTGCTTGGCCTGCACGACGAGCACCATCCTGGTTCGTACACCTGCACCCAAAGCATCTTTAAATTACCTGAATATTTAGACTATGAGCATTGAAATAAATCACGAGATATTGATTTGTCAGTTCAGCTTTTTACGGGGAAGTTCTTCCGTGACAAAATGGTGAAATACAAGTTCTAGAATGCCTTTAGTGATAGGTAGTAACTGCCTGTCTTTTTTTAATGCTAATATGAGAGCTTATATATATAGGTTGTTCATTTTTCCCTACCCAGCAGTGTTCTTTTTTTTCATGTTAAGAAGTCTTTAACACAAAATCATAGCCAAAGCTTTCAACAAATAAAACCTTGATGAGTAAAACAGCCCAGCCTATGATTTCTGACTTCAGAGCTCTTTCAAAACTGATAGTGATGCCGCGTAACGCGGCAGCCCTTTGATCAGCCCTTACATGAGCTCTCACACCCTGTGCTCCACAGCATAAAGTTTCCTTCCAAAGTACCTGCTGGTTTTTCCTTGATTTTAGGTTGGAAACATGGACCAAGCTGCCAGTCCTACAGTTACGGGTATGCAGCAGAGAGAACTCTGTGTATTAAAGCTCCCAGCATTTTATTTCATAACTATGCTAGTGTGTCGTTTAAAAAAAAAAAATAAAAATCCTAGAATGGGTTGAACCTTCAATTGCTCTGCATATCTTTGGTTCTTCGTTTTTTTTTCTCCCTGCAAATAGGCAGTTTGGTGAAAATAAGCTTGTGGGTTGGTTTTTTTTTTATTACTGCCACTTCACGTAGATTTGTGATGGGAGGTTTGAAACAGCGTGTGGCTTCGGTACTGTGTAATAATGTGAGAAATGTTGTCACTAAAAGATATTTTTATTTGGTTATTTATATAAATATATAGTTACTTTATTTTGAACTGGATATATACTTTATATATATCTAATATATATATATTTATTTTACTACTTTATTTTATTAAGGATGTAAAATCCTTAGAATTTCTGTAGACACTCCTGCGGCTGGCATATTGCAAACCTTTTGTGATACAGATTGATAAATGTTTTAAATCTTTCATCCTATATGATCCTTAGAAATCATGACTTCCTCGGAGAGGGAGACATATCTTTTTCTCTGCTAATACCACTGCAACACCGAGCTCTGTCTTCCATTTATTTCCAGTGTTTTGTCTGGTCAGAAATAATGCCAGACATAAGGTTTTGCCCATTTGCATCTGTCAGCTATTTTGCAACCTAAAAAAAAAAATAAATTGCTAATAAGGATTTAGCTGCTTTACTCTTCTTTCTGTTCTTGATTCCCTCTTGCGTACTTACACTGCAAGCTCTTTAGGGAAACAACTTCCATTTCTTTTAAGCTTTTGGCACACAAGTTGTTGTCAACTGTGAAACTCCTCTTTTTGCTGGACTTTCAGGGTCTGAGAGAGTGTTTGAGCTGCTGTGCGTTGAAGTTTTTAATTTTTGCCCCGCTGAAACTCTCCAGAAATAGTTGGTACGCTGACGAAAGTAACTTACCCTGCACACAGATGGTGTCAGAGCTCTGCTTGGCGCAAAGCCAAGGAACGGGATCCTTCGCAAGCGGATCCACCCGGCAGCATCTGAAACGGGAGGGAGGTACTTGAGGGCTTGTAACTGGGAAGAGTGGAGTGTTTGAATGCTAGCGGCTCGCTTTCTGTGTGTAGCTTCAGCATTTTTATTTTTAACTATTTTTTTTTTTTCCAAAGTAGCTTAGAACTGCGCTTGTCTCCAGAAGAATTGTTGCAGTCGTGTGGAAATCCAAATCCATTTGAAATTTGGAATACATCAGTGTGTTTCTCTTAAAAGCCTCATACGGTGGCAAGAAAGCTTCCTCAGTAACCAAAATGTTATTCTCAGCTGTGCGTTATAACCACTTTTTCTTTCTATGGCATGAGTGAACAGCTTAGTGCTTTGTGAGCGAGTCGAGCTTTGGTGCTGGCCCTGGCTACCCGTCCCCCCGTCCCCGGCGAGCTCCCCGCCAGCCGCTCGGGCTAACACGTGAGTGCGGGGTCCCTGCTGCCAAGTTCAAGGTAACTCAAACCAGCTTTTCAGCATAAACACAGCTGAGGTCCAGTAGAAGGATTGATATTTTATATAGGTTTTTCAAGAACTCTTCTATTTTTCAACTTGTTGCTTTTAAACCAAGCAGTGGAAAATGTGCTTTTTCTTTAAAAAAACAGAAGAGGGATTTTTTATTGCGTCGTTTTTCTCATGTGAATTCCTCTTAAAGGAGTGAATTCCTCACCTGCATTTCATCTAATAAGCAAGACCTTTTAGCAAAGAGGTTTTTTTCCTCTAGTTAAATGTTTAAAGTAGAAATGGCATGAAGTTTTTGCGCGGTGCTTGAGAAGGGGCTGTTGCATAAAGGTTGTAGAATTAAATCAAGCAGCATCTGGGATTGCTCCTTTTTCAGGTAACTTCCACCAAACTTGTAGGTCAGTCTTCAAAGTTGGACATGGAGAAGGGATTGTAAGCAACAAAAAATCCCTTTTTGGACAAAAAGAAACACTTTAGAAGGGAATTTTCTGGGGGCAGGAGCGATGTGTCAACATCTCTTCTATACTTACACCCCCCCACCCCCTTTTCCTTTTGAATTCTAAGCATAAAATTTGCATTTTAAAGGTATTCAGCTGGACGTCTTACCAATTCATAGATTTTGAGAGGCTAACGGTAAGTAAAGATTCTTGTCGGCGAGCTGTATGGAAGGTTGTGAGAGTCCTGACTGTTTGATTCTGTTTCCAAACCCTGAAAATAGTTAAAGCAGTTTCTTTTCTGTAACTGAAGTCTGTGGTGCTGTTTACTGCTAGAAGTGATTAATGTTGTTAGTCTTTGTCTCCAGCTGATGATAGTAATTTGCTTGAATTTAATCGCTGTTATCATGAAATCCACTGTTTTTTAACTCTATAGTCCTGAGTGAGTTGTTATGTAAAAAGTTAACAGAATTCAACAGGTCAAAATAAGTGAACAGTTGTCTGCAAGAACCCAAATGAGGCAGAATTATTCGTGTACTGTGCTTCTCTGCTTTGGGGAGAGATCACACTCAGAGTTTGAGGGCGTTGAAGTGCACCTTCGAGGTGCTCTTCCCCATGGCAACCCACCTTACTGAGTTTGTAATTCTAACTTGGCCATCTCAGCTTGTTGGATCTACTCCTCGTCCTCCTGAACGCTGCCTCTTCACCGAATGTGCTCTTAAACTTTTCAAAGCCAACGGGAATTTTTGCTGAGAGTATTTTAGGAGTTGCTACCTGAATTTTCAGGTTCACCTCAGCTCCTGTGCGTACGGAGTCACCTGCAAGGACAGTCTTGTTACAGTGGGAAACACAGGACTTGGGTGGAAAGCCACTGTCTCGGAGATCAGCCTGAGAAGCTGCACTTTGCATTTCTGGGGCAGATTTATAGGTGTGAATTCCTTCTGTAAACCTCCGTGGAGGCTACTGAACACCTGGGTGAGAGAAGAGTTGGGACAGGACCTCTTTAACCCATTTGCATCAAGGATTCTCAGAAATCATCTTTCACAATCCTTTAATTCCAGCCACAAACGTGTCGTCGTTGTTCACAGCAGTTACCGAGCAGGAGCTCTCAGGAAGGAGCATCCCCCAACTGACCCCAAACTCCGGTGTCAAAAGAGACTTTACAAGGTGGTGAATTCTGGCCTGTATTTTCCTACAACCTTACACCACCGCCGGTGCCTGCACAGCCTGTGAGATTCACCACCACCACAGCCCCACCTTTACTGTTATTTCAGCTCCTCCCTTTTTTTGCCGTAGCTCTGAAAGCAAGAGCTAGTCCCTTTTGGGTTGCGTTAGTTGGGTTAGGGTTGCATTAATTTTTCTTTATCAATTTTTTTAGGTTTTCATTAATTGTTTGGGTTATTATTTCAGTATTTTTTCTTCTCTCCCACAAAATTGCTACACTTGTCTCCAGTTACCACTCTTCTCTTGCATGACCATTGCCACCTTCAGTCTGCGCACAGGCTAGAGAGTGGATGCAGCAGAGGTCTATGGGAACAGATAATAATTAGTTTTAAAGTGTCTGCCTAACATTCAGAAAAGCTGAGTGTTTTCTGGCCCTGCCTTAGGTTTCTCGTGGCATTTAGTCGTGCGTTACTGTAACACGTAGGTGTGCGGGGTTTGATCTGAGATTACAGTTCCGGTTGTGGGACTTTGCAGAACAGTTGCTAGTGCACTTTAAATTTAAATGAGCATCACTATTCAACACCTAACTGTTTATTGAACGAATGCTTCCCCGTTTGTCAGATTTGTGTGGTAATTTTTCTGATGCAGAGGAAAGGAGGACTAAATCTTAAGTGCTGTTTTTAATTTAGAGGCAGCTTTGCCCGTGTTTGCTCTGTGCAGCAATCTAAGAGTTCACATGGGGAGACAAAGCATATATAATTGGCATTTCTGAGCCAACTGCTGACTGCAGCCAATTAGCTGAAAAGTGACAATTTGTGACTACTGCAGTAAGGCAGCGCAGTATTGGAATATAAATCGATTTCCATCTCGGTATAAGTTCAGAAGTGAACTAGTTTTTATATTTGCACAGTATCAAGTCTTTGTGCCATAAAGCTCAATGGCTTAGTTAATATTGCAGCAAGCGAGGAGTAAGTCATTTATCTCTTTCATTGGGCCTTCACACAGGAGGAACGCGGCTTGTAGTAGTAGGTGTGAAAATCAAATTTTAGTGGAGATTTTATTTTTACTTGTTGTAGAATGTAAATCTGAGCCTCTGAACCTCTTCAGCTGCACCAAGTTAGCCAGAAGTTTTTCTTCTACGAAATAGAAAGCAGCAGTCTGTTGAGTCTGGCTTTGGGGTTTTGAGCAAATCTTTTGGGGTTTTTGTACAGTCTGTTGAGTGTGCAGCTGGGGTTTTGAGCTTCTGATGAGCAACGAATAAGTCTTTCAATACAAGCAGGAGCAGATCAGTCTGGACTTATGCCTGGGACTCCTCTGCTTTCTGTGATCCACCTCTCCTGGACCTTCAGCTCTCAGATCAGCTGGTGCTGCAGCTATGGATGGTTATCCCTTATTCAGATTTGTCGTATTTCAGTTGAGCATCGCAACTCCTCCTTCTGATGTCCGCACCTAAGTCATCGGGTGCATTACAGACTCTCTGGGATCTCCCACCTCTGAATCATGCTGCACTTCAGCTTGTGGTGGTGTCTCAGGGTTTTTCAGGTCACCATTATTTGGTGTAAGACCCTTCCTTCTCTCAAATTTAGGGTTTTACTTTTCAGTCTAGAGAATCTTTCCCCGTAGAACAGGTTGGTTTCGCAGCTTTTGAAGACTTACAAGGGTCAAGTCAGCTTAAATTTCCTTTCTAACCTCAAAATTTTGATGTAGTTTTGCTGTTCATTTAATAGATCCGTGGTGCCTCTGAAAGGCAATGTCCTCCTGCCTCCATGGTGTGGCATCACATTGTGCAGTGACTGTGACCCGGGGTGTGGATCCATCTGAAAGCTGGCTCAGCAAAAACTAGTTTGCAACTGCAGTGGGTTGTGTGGTCTCGTTTACTCTACAGCTGTAAATACACTGTACACTCTTGCTGGGTAATGGGAAATATGGGAACAAATGGTTAAAGGGAGAGTATAGATGCACATTTGGGCACCAGCAGCACTTGTGGAAGGTTAAAATGGTGGTGAAATCATGGTCTGTAACAAACTTTGCTTCATTCCCTCGGGGATGCAAACATCGTTTGGTTTATCAGAGTAGGTGTCTTGTTCTGCACTTAACTGAACATTAACCCTGCACAGAGGCAAGGACTTGTAATGCTTCTCTTCCCTTCTGGAGATTCAGCATCCATATTTCACTGTCAGATGTCTTTATTCGCTGAAATTTGTATTCCATTATACATTTATTAAGTTGCCAAACTGTACTTGGTACATCTGAATGCAAATAGTTTGGGTCTTGACTGAGACAGGGCGTAATGCTTATCAACCTTTTTCCAGGTGAAGATGGACTGAGGGCAACTGATCCCCTTGCATCAAAAAGGAAACTCTCTTTTAGGATGCTGTGACCCGAAGGATCCCAAAACAAAGCTGGTGTATGTTCTCCTTCTAGAGCATCAACCATTAGAACAGGATTTGTTAGGTTAAGATCGTGATTTCTTTCAGCAATCGATCATCCTACTCCATTTGCCTATTACCTTTTATACCTAGATTATAAATACAACGTTTTTGTTCTCTAACATTTTCTGAGGTGTTAGCCCACGGTTGTTGCCCCCAAGTTCTGCCACAATGCAAAGAAGTAAAGAAAGAGCAGGTATTAATGAGCTGGTGTGAGCTTTCCAGGTGTGATAACGCAGAGGATGGGTAGTCCTGAGTTAGCCTGCTCTTCTGTACTTTGTGGTTTGCTCACTGGCCTGATCTGAAAGGTAGAAATAATTATAATAATAATAAGGCATTCCCCCTGTACCTGTATCCTGATGTTGGGACATGTTGGTCAGGTCTCTGACTGGATTTAATTGCCTTTCAAGGCTCCTACAGCCTGAATTTATCTGATTTGTCTTAGTCAAGTTTGCGGATTTGTATTGAGGGGTGGGGAGAGGAGGGATGCAGGCTGTTTAACCTGCTTATCAGGCTTACAGCACGAGCTTTTCCTATGCTTTGCCACTCTGGATCAGACTTAAAAAAATTGAGGTCTACTTTTAATCTTACCAGCCACATCAGAGAGTTTTGCAAGAGGGAGGCAAAGTGGTTCTTGTAAGCTCGAATCCTGGATTTAAGTAGTTCTTCCATTCAGTGAAGTTCTTCCATCTTTTTCATTGCATCATCTAAGCTTCTAACACTGGGGCGTGCTGACCCAGTTTCCAGTCTCTCTGTGCTCTTGACACTGAAGTCAGGAGCCTCTTTCTTTTTTTTTCTTTAGCTCAACATCTGCTCCAGTGTATGTGTGCCTTCCCACAAATGTAGCTGCATTCAGTCCAGCAGCGTGGTGTGATACTCAGTGCCTAAACACAGCCCCGTAGTGCCATGAGGATGGCAGATAGGACCTAGGACTTGTCAGAGGCCCATGTCCTTCAGGAGCAGCAGCTGGAGGCCGGGTGAGATGTTCTGGGGCAGCCGAATGGCAGTGGGTTACCCCTGTTTAGGCAGTGAACAGAGCTTCTAGTGCATCTGTGAAACCAAGGGCAAGGATGAACTATGGAAATTGAAACCATCTAAATGTAGGGGTCTACAAATAGATGTCTTCATGTGCCTTGGGTGTTTAACGTCCCATTCTAGATGGGGACTTGGGTATGGAACTGTTCAGGTAATCCTGTACTAGACACCTACACACTGGCCAACGGAATTGCACATGTTGAGTGTAAAGCAATGATAGGCACATCCCTCTGTATTTAGATGTCTTAATCTGTGTTTGTATTCCATAAATCTCTTCTGTAGAGATGAATGGATTCTTCCCTCTGAAAAGCTACCCTGGGAGCTAACACCGCTGAGACAGTTTGAGAGCCACCTGCCCAAAAAGGGTCACCTTGCCCTGCTCCTCCCTTGGGCTGCTGCTGAGTTTGCCTCATCCCTCAGTCAGCAGGGTCAGCTCAAAAATACCAGCAAAAAACCCCTGCGTTCCTACAGTTAGCTCTCTTCTGGCTTAATGACTTGCCTTGGCTCATTAAAGATGTTCACAGAACTCGTAGAACAGCAGCAGCAGCAGCATGTGGCAGAGCCAAGACCACCTTTTAGGTGGTGGAGCTGAATTGGCTTGGTTTTTCCTGAAACCTCAGCGCCGAGGCTGTTGGACTTGGCTCCTTGCTCCTGTTGAGTGAAGAGCACCAAGAGCAATACATGTTTTCTGCCATGTGTTTGACCGAAGCCCATTATATTTGTGTTTAAAGGAGAACTGAAAGAGGGAACGATGTTTCTTTTGAGCAGAAGAGCAGCCTTTCCCCACGTCGCTATCATAGAGGGCAAAATGGATGTTTTGATGACTTTGGCATCGCTCAGGAATACTTAAAACCCATTCGTTTTTCAGCTGGTCCTTTGACAGAAGTGCAGGCACTCAGCATTCAGGCCACGGCATCCTGTTACTGTTGTCTGCGTTCTCCAAGGTCAGCTTGAATCCTTGCCTCTAACCATGAAAAAAGAACGAGACAGGGGAAGTGCTGAGGAGAAAATAGAGGAAGATGTACATAAATGTCATCTATAGCTTGTTTGGCTGTTGGCTTTACCTCTTTGCAAGCCCTTAGAGCTCATTGCCTTTCAGTCTTACGTGCTGCTTTTTTCATCGTTAACTTTGGTGCTGGAGCTTTATTTAAATAAAAAGCAAAGCAGCCTGAAATCTCTGAATTTCTGTGGTTTTTCAGTGCTGTGTGGTCCCGTAGACTTTTGAAACACGAGTGCTGTAGCGTTCTCCCACCTGCCAGGTGAGGTTAATGGATCTAGCAATAGGGACCTTTGATATCTTCTGAATTCACAGCAAGCGCCACGCTCCAGCAGCCTGCTTCACGTTGTGCCTTCTCTGTTGTACATCTCTGATTTCATAAGTTAATTAGACTTTTATTTTTCTCTCCTTCACTATTGTATTCTAGGAGTGTGTCCTGTTCAAAATATCATTTCCAATTTCCTTTTTTCTTGTCCCTAATGTGAAGTAGGGTTGGAAAGACAAGCAGCACGGATGTGAATTTAGTCACTTCGTGCAGTAGTGGAAAAAGGCAAATATATGGCATGTTAAATAATCCTGAATTGTGAGTGGGGAAAAAAAAGCTGTAGAAACGGTGTTTTCTCCGTGTGTTCATGTTTTCTTAATCATTTAGAGACCGAAAATATACCAAGTTATGTTACAAAAGTGCCATACCTAAAATGTTCTTCAGTACATTAGCAGTTCTTCAGTTAAAAAGTTTAGATTAGGAGTACTAATATTATGTACAATATTGGTGTTGGTACTGTATAATATTAGAAGTTATTTGGGTTTGGAGAGATATTTGCCTCGTCCCCATTGTGGGTAATAGTTTGGCTTCAATTTCTCTAAAATAACAGTAACTTCCAGCACAAGTGGAAGGAGTTACGTTGTGATGATTTATCTGTAAATCTGTTTATGATAGGTGAGAGGAGTTACTTGAATTTATTCCTTGCTCTATTTAATGAAAAAAAATGTTTCTACATAATTTCTCATTGGGTTGATGATAATAATTTTTCTTAGTGCTGTGTGAAAGTCAAGTACTTTTTAATGAATTCAAAGCACGAGTAAGTCAAAAGAATGGAGGCTTAAATAACTTCAGATACGGTTGCATTTACAGGCTTAAGATGAACACGTTTCAAAATAAGTTGAACTAAGAGTCAGCTGGACCCATTTTTGTACAGAATTATTCTCTTGAAATGATTCTCAAGTTTCTTTTCTCTTGAAGCACAAACTCAGGTACTAATGCAAACCAATTCCCGGTATGGAATCGTCCCAATTTGTTTGTCAAAATTTATATCAGTCACCGGCTGTAGTTTAAGCCCAGAAGTATTTTGGGTTTGAAATATCAACTGTTACTGAAATGTCAATTGGGTGTCAATTGGCTTCAAATTGCTTTTCCTTTACTCAGGATATTTTGTGGCCAAGTACTTGCCGTTAACTCCTTTGGAATACGTGTGTACTGATTTCAAAAGTAGCCCACTTTTGAGATGCTGGCTAGTTAGAGGTAGCCACATTTTAATCGTGGCTTAATATTTTATGCTAATCGAATGATGAAGAAAGTAAAGCTCTTAATTATACATTTTTATCAGTTCACGTAGCCAACTACTTTTGTTCATCTGGAAAGCAGCCCAAGTTGTTTGATACTTCAAATGATGTGGCATTAGAAAAAGCTTGATAGGCTGATGTGCTTCTTCAGGTGCCTTTTCAGATCAGATAGACACAAGCTTTATAATATTTTCCGGGATTAACGTAATTAATTTTCTGATCCGTTTTGATCTTCGCTACTTAAGAATACAGCATTATGCTGAAGAACGTGGTATAAAACATCTCTGAAGAACACATATGTTAACCAAAGTGGCAATTTCATTTTGCAGCTGAGCTGAAGTTCTGCTCAGTACCTGGAGGATGACCCTGTCCCCAGCCCCAGGTACACGCTGGTTTCCTGCACTCACCCTGCTTATTCCTTTGGTACAAAATGAGTTTTTTGAGAACGGGTAAATGAATCTTCTACTGTCGTTTAAACTTAATTAAAAATCCATGCTGCTAAGAAATTTGTGCCATATTTTTCCTATATCCAGAATGAACAGTCTACTTTTCACAGCTATTTCTAACCAAACTTTCTTTGTAACTGAATTAATTAAGTTCTAGGAACAGATTACATTAGGGGAAATTAAGCTTTAAGTAAGCAAACCATTAACAATTATGATACTAAATTGCCTGTGACACAGATTGGTCAGCTTTAATAGCATAAAGTGTTTTCAGCTTGTGAGAAGTAAATTGCAGAGACCAACCTAGGCTGCTTTTATTTATTTATTTTTTATTATAATCTGTGTATGAGGTACAGATCCTCAGTTGGCCTTTGCAAGAGAAGAGCTCCAACAGGTAGGCAGAAGAGTCACCACTGGTAAAGCATTTATAGTGCTGCTCTGTGAAACAAACCCAATTAATCCTTCTCTTGTTTTATTTGTTTCCTACACTTGAATTATCAAAAAATGAGAAGCCGTTCTCTGGTAACGGTTTAAAGATGAGTTTGCAGTCTCATTAATTTTTCATAGAATGTGTCTTCTTTTAATATTAGCATATACTTGTTTCTTTTTCTAATTGGAGCAAGCTTTAGTTTCCATCATAGAAACTGGTCCTAATGATCATCTGCAGAGGACTGGCCTGTTGACGTTTTCTTTGCTTTTAATTATTTAATTTTTTTCCTACAAAAGGATTTTTGAAGATAGGCTGTTGATACGTAATAGGGTCTTTGTTTTGAAATGCATCTTTATAGTCAGCATCGTAGCTATTCCTGGACTGTATTTCTATATACTGGATATATTACATGTTTGTATTTTGGGATGTGATATTTTAGTAAGAAAATTCTTTGCCTTAAAAAATGCCAGAATAATTATGCGACTATAAAACCACCTCAGTTACCATGCACTGAATTTTAAAATAAAAAAGTGAAATCGTACTCGCTCTCTTTTTCTAAACAGAAAGCTATTGGGAAGCACTTTATAAGGAAAAAAAATCAGCAAAAAACTATGTGTTTTCTTGCCTTTTGTAGGCAGTAATATTGAGGTCAGAAGCATCTGGTCTGCAGGTTTCAAGTTAGCTTTCCAGCGAGACAGAAGTTCTGCACTGTAAAGGAGCTTTCAACTTAAGAACATTTCAACATATTCATAAGAAAATTATTTTGGTCAGCTTGTATACCAAGTTACAATGGATATTTAAAGCAAATATTATAATAGAAGGTGAGCAACAGATATCCAAGCAAGAACTCATTTATATATATTCATAATTTTTGGAATGTGACTGTTGCTGGGAGGAGAGATTTGTGGTTTTGCCACAGCGTGCAGTTTATGAAGGAAGAAAAAAAAAGAACCAGCAAATGATGCCTTAAGTGACTTTAATATCCATGGAAAGCTTTTGTAAGTGCACGTTTCGGTTTAGTTTTCAAATAAATTCTGTTACTTCATGAAAGAGTTAATACCCTGTTGTGGTGCTGAGATTGATAGTCAGAGGAAATAGGAGGTACCTGGAAAGAACTTCTGATTCCTAATATTGCAGAAGTTGCCTTTCTCTTGGCTTGTCTCCCCTCTGCTTTGTTATTTTTAACCAGGCTCCCTAATCTTTCCTTTTGCCTCTAACCACCTCCCAATTTCCTGTTCGCTTCTTCCCTCTGTTTTTTGTCCAAAATATTCAGTTGTTTTTCACTTTTCTTTGCAGTCTGAGGGGATTGCAGGAAAGTGAGTTAAGATGAATGCCGTAACTGTTTTTACAGTATCTATTATCTTCTGTGTTTCATGCCTTTTTGCTGCTCTCGGTGTAAGTGACTTATTCGAGGAGATTTTGATGTAAGAATATTGTCTGATTAGGAGCATGCGTTTTAAACTTTTTAATGTTGTACTTTGGGTTGCTGTGTCTACGGTAATTAAAGATGCTCTATTTTTAGCTCTGTGAAACTTCGGTGTTCAAACTTTTTGGACTAATGTTTTCTCCCGGGTAGTTAATGTACACCGAAGGCTATTCCTTGAACATT
This sequence comes from Athene cunicularia, assembly GCF_003259725.1. Lineage (NCBI taxonomy): Eukaryota > Metazoa > Chordata > Aves > Strigiformes > Strigidae > Athene > Athene cunicularia. The sequence continues at coordinate 1,669,718 of NW_020799098.1, read as the reverse complement.
GTTGGGAGAGAGAAATGTTACTTGTTTAGAATCTCTTGGGGTATATGATTTCAAAATACTGTGAAGTTATGTTTGTGTGGTTGGTTTTTTTTTTATTTTCCCTCAGAGTATTTCAGTGCTTTTTCAAAACAGTGTTCGAAAATATTAATTGCCTTAACTAAATATTTATTTCATTGTAATTTTTTGATCCCCACAGCAGTGCATCTTGAATATCAATTCACTTTTCAGTAAGTAATAGAAAGCATTTGCTTTTCTTTTGCAGATTGCATTCTCACAACACAGCAACTTTATGGACCTGGTACAGTTCTTTGTGACATTTTTCAGGTACTTTTCATTTAAGACAGCTAAATTTTTTTTTTTTCTTTAGGAAAGATCTTTGCCTTTTGTTTTTCAGTATAGTGTTTGGGTTTTTTGTTGGTTTGGGTTTTTTTTTTTTACTTAAACATCCTGCTTACATCACAGCCTAGAAAATGGAAATCTCTGCTATGTTTACAGTATTTAATGAGGAAATAGGTTAAGAAAATTGTCTGCCTATCTTTCCAAATGCATCTTGGCCTGTGCATGCATGCAGGGAAAGGGAGGTTGGGGCTGGGGGAGTCTTTTTGAAATGGTATAGAAGAGGTCATCTCAGTTACCATATCATACAAATAACGTGTGACTTCTAGAAATTGCAGATATTCACACATCGTCAGACACAAATCATAAATTAAGGAAGTGATTTTTGTAAAGAGTTAGGCATGGACTGATTTCGGACTCTTTTAGGTAACGCCTTTTGATTTTAAACTGAACTCTGAAAATACGTCAAGTTAAATACAAACGTAGAGGCTTCAGCACAACTGAAGCCAAATACCCTTCTGCCCTTCGTGAACTCCTTGGTAAAGCTCATTTCTTAGTGTGAATTGAACTGATGATTCCCTAGAAGCTGGAACCAACAGAAGCAGTATTAACACTTGTTTCCTCTTCCATCCTCCAAAAAAAGTGTATCCCTAAGCAGGAGGTTAAATATCTCCTGAAGCATAGCAGGCCACTCTTTTAAGGTTTCAAAATCTAATGTGTTAGCCTCTATTTTAGGAAGCATTAATACTCCACAAATATAAACCAATACTTAATAAGGAAAACTCCTTCAGGAGGGATATACATGGAATAAACAGTACTCCAGATCTTACCACCTGTTTTAAAGTAGGTAATATTATGCCCATTTTAAAATGAGCAATAGGAATAATCTTTAGATTCCATGTTAAATTTATTTAAAGCAAGGAGCTCCAGATGGGTCCTTCAGACAAGTGGTTTATATTAGGGTTTTTTTTTTAGTACGTAGCTTTTACAGAGCAGAGTGTGCTTTAATACAATCCCAGGTGAACACCAGGCTTCAACTACCACCTTCCTTCCATTGATACGGGGTAAGTGTTTACTCCTGGATCAGCATTTGTTCTGCTGAATCTATCTTGCTCAAGGTCTTCTCTAAAAATCTCTGTGGCAGGGTAATTACTTATAAGGAGAACAAACAGGGAAGCAGTTGGTTCCTTAGTTCCTTTTTAATGGTTTAAGAGCAACCTGTGCTTTAAATACTACCCGTTAGTTCTTTAGAGACCCAGACCCGCCTGCATAGGAGAGTTTGAAGCTTCAATATGAGCGATTCCTTCAGTTCCATTATTGGAAGAGAATCACAGTTTGAAGCAGAAGATATGTGCATTATATATCTCAGTCAGCACATGCAGCTGAAAATACATGCCCAAAAGATAGGCAGATTGAAGATAGTCAACAGGGATTTTTTTTTCCTTCCCTCCCTCACTGCTATCACACGGAGCTCCTTGAGAAGTAATGTTGCAATATTATTTCATATCCTCACATGCCAGAGGAATAAGAACGTGTATATTTGGGAGAAGACAGTTTATTGGTGTTTTCCAACTAAGCATTAAAAATTCTTTGATTTTTTTTTTTTTTTTTTTTTTTTCTAAGTTCCTCTCCCAGTATTTTATTTTACAGTCACTGTAACTTGCTAAATAACCGGTGTATTAGAGCAGCATGATGATTCATCTCTGCTGTTTGTAGGGGAAACTGTTGAAACGCTTGCATTTTAATGCTCTAGGGTGCATTTCATAATTACAGTTGAATCCAAGTTAGACCATAAATAAGTAATATCTGATAGCCCCCTGTGATGTTAATGAGATAGAGTTGGCTGAAAATTTGCACACAAAGTAGAGGCAGTGAAAATGCTTTTCCGTGAAGCCTAAAGACAGTTTGAGATATAGGTCTCTAACTCGAAAACTGAGATATGTATCAATTCTTTGAGTGTAATGGGCACAAAAAGAGACTTTGTTCTGGAAAATGGATCTTTAGAATGACGTTCTGTTAGCACGTTCAAGGGTCTTTCTTCATTTTGCCGTTTTGCAGGCAGTTTGGGAAATTTTTCTGTTGCTGGTGATGTTGTGGCCCGTTTCCAGCCTCTAGAAGCCACCTTGTCCACTTTGTTGTAACCCCATCCTAAACACCTTCTTCTGCTGTGCTGCTGGAAGATGCAGCTGTGCCTTAAACTGCATGGAGAACCAGAGAGAGAGGCGGGGGTGTGTGTGTGCGTTAGATTTATTTTTATTTTTTTTTTCCCCCCCAGTTTCTTTGCTGACATTTGTGATGATTTAGGGCAAATCAGTCCCTCCAGCGGGCACTGGAGTACAAGCTGGATTGCCAAACTCCATCACTGCTGAATTTATGGAGTATCACAGGCACTGGCTGGACTGACTGTGAGCACACAACGTTACAGAGACACCAGGAACCTGGCCGTGCATTTAAACATCAGGCATTGGAGCAGGATGAAACGTGGCTCTGGATTTGATTTCCCTTTTATTTAGAAGCTTGGGCTACCGTGGGTCAGATGGGCTGTGCCTCACATTTCGAGGTGCTGTTAGATTCCCGGAGCTCCTTCTGGAATCAGTGTTCAGCGTGCGTGGCTGTATGTTAGCGCTATTTTATTTTGCAACACATTAACATTTTATTTTAAGCAAAGAAAATGTCAGTGGATAAAGGTTGGACAGAACGGTGAAGTTACGGGGTCATTAATATTGCATTATAATTGGACCCGCAGGAGAAATGATATTCTAACCGTTGTTAACCTTTGCAAAGCTAAATGAATTGCAAGCAAACTGTTTGGTTGGGGTTTTTTTTTTCCTGTTTTCTTCTCTCTGCTTTTTATAACATATCTCTTTAATTTACAAACCTGCGTGTTGTCTTTCAGCAGATAGTTTGAGCTCTTTTGACAGTCTCTAGTAAACATTTTTATTAATATCTCTGCTTCGTTGTCTTTTAAAAAAAATCTCCGTATGCCACCACACCTATCTATAATACGTATTTCTCACCAGTGTACTTTTCCATGCAGAAGATGTGAAAATATTTATTATTATGAATATTTTGCCTTCCAAACTCATATTGCTCACAAATGATCCTTTTTCTTCCTTTTCTTTAAAAAAAAAAAAAAAAAAAAAAAAAAAAAAAAAAAGTGCATCTGTATTTCTTCTGTGCTTCTCAGCTTTATTGGCCAGTTCTGTAGAGATTTATAAGAGGAGTATGAAGAACAGTTTGAATGAAATAAGGACGTGTAAGCACCAGGAGAAACAGCAGAACAGGAGTTGAAAGCAGGTTTTGTGTTCTAACCGGGGGCACAGCTGGCTGTAAGGCGATTGAGGATCATGCTGCAGCCAGTCAGGAGGAGACTTCTTGCTCCAAAACTAGAAAGAAGTGTAGCAACAAGGTCACATCACGTCACTGCTGCCATTCCTTTTCCCAGTGTAGGAGCCCTAAGAAACTCAAAATGAGGAGATGGGAGGTTATCGACCAACAGACTTGCCTATAAGGTTGGAAGTGTGAAGTGAACAAGACTGAAGCCAAAGGGTCCTGCCAAAGAAACTGTTGACCCCTGTGGAGTATAAAAGACCTATAAAGCCCATAAATCAGGCTGGCTGTCTCCAGGAAAGCAGCCAGGAGATGTGGTGAGGCCCTGACAGCCAGTATCCCTTGTCCTCTCTGTGGGATGCAAGTGGTGTTGGCCAGACTAGCTGGCCGATGCATCTGGGTGTGAGAGTGTGAATGCGTATAATTGATTTTTCTCTGAGGTTTTTCTTAAATAAAATCAGCCAGGATGAGGCTCTGGGGAGACCTTATTGTGGCCTTTAAATACTTGAAGGGGGCTCCTGAAAAAGATGTGGACAGAGTTTTTAGTAGGGCCTGTAGCAACAGCTCGAAGGGGTAATGGTTTTAAACTAAATGGAGGTAGATTCAGACTAGATGTAAGGAAGACATTTTTTACAATGTGATTGGTGAAACACAGGACCAGGTTGCCCAGAGAGGTGGTAGATGCCCCATCCCTGGAAACATTCGAGGCCAGGTTGGACGGGGCTTTGAGCAACCTCATCTAGTGAAGATGTCCATGGTCATTGGAAGGGGTGAGGGGGGTTGGAACTAAAAAACCTTTAAAGGTCCCTTCCAGCCCAAACCATTCTATGATTCTACAGTTATGATCTCATCCTGAGCTATGTTAGACTGATTTACCATAGACCTCCGATGTCTTCCACTGCACCTCCGTGTCCCCACGTGCACAGTTCACCCCGTTTCTTGACTGCTGTATGTCTCATCTTTCATGTCTGCCCTTGAAACGTCCTTCTTGGGGTGTTCAGTGCTGGCTCTCTAATCCTGTCATAGCCTTACACCCATTTCTCTAACAATCATTTTATTTCATGAACGGAACAAAAGTTGCCAGTTTTCTATTTCCATGGTGGCACATGAAACCTCACGTGCCTCTTCTAAGGTTTGAATATCCAATAATGTAATTTTAGTTTGGTGCAAATAATTGGACTCGTTCCCCAGAAAAAACTTCAGAGGGAGCAGTATTTGTCTCTGTACAACAGCCAGACAGATGGTTTAATGTGCTGTATACTGTTTTTCCTGGCTGTAAGCATTTGCCCAGTGTTTTCAATAAATGGGAATGGCCTGTTACAATAATTTAAATCTGGAGTTGTGCTGCAGATATTTTATTTACTCTCTTTTCTTTATTAAATAATTTCTCACTGCAGCACAAACGGCATTACTAAGTATGTGCCTAAACTATAGTCTGAATCCCCCCCCCCTTTTTTTTTTTTTTTTTTTTTTTTTTTGTTTCCAAGGAAAAGGAGGCACTTGGGAATACTTTTGTGTTATTTCTAACAAAATGAAGAGGTCTAACAGTTCATCATCCATGACTTCCTCCTTCCCATGTTGTCATCATCACTCTTTAGTCTTTCTCAATGGTCACATACAGACCAGAGCAGTGAGGCCATTTGGTCTCTTCTCCACTAATTAGTCTCATCATTATCTGGTCCCTTTTATGCTTTTGGCCTCTAAAATCTCCTGTGACAACGCAGTGGTTTGGGGTGTGATAGAAGCACTTTGGGTTTTTAAACCTTTATTGAGTGGGATTTATTTTATAGCTTTGACACTTTAATTTCGGTTTCTGTGTGTGCTGTCTCCAGCTGACGGACACCAAGGAGCAGTTCAGTTACCAGACATAGGTGTCCTTTTTAGGGTGAGCCACGGACATCTGTCTGTAATTCCTGTGGGTATTTCTCACGGGTTGAGTTGGCGAGGTGAGCAGGTTAGTGCAGAGACTACAGAAGAGGAGAACTGAGAATGGAAAGAGTCTGCGGGGCCAGTACTGTGCTCAGTCCCCAGTCCTGCTTGTAGCTACAGCCTGCTCAGATGTCCCTGCCTGCAAAAACAGTATGAGGGAAAAACTGTCAAAACAGAGGTCAAAATAACACTGACTTCCATTCCACTTCCATCATGGGTCCCGTGTTTTTTGGTGTGTTTCCTTAAAGCTCCATCTTCCAGACCTGCAAGGCTGACTCTTTCCCTTTCATGTTATGCCCTTTGTGATATCGCAGAAAGCCTTGCAAATCTGAGCCCTAAAAAAACCAGAACAAAAATTAAAAAAAAACAAAGCAAACTAACAAACAGAAGAGCAGATATATTAATACCTGCTTTCCCAAAAGGCCTCAAACCTCTAGTTAGGCTGATCTTGTGTTTATAGAAGCTGCCCCCAGTTTACAGGGTGTCAGACTGGTTGTGCTAGCTACTAAGTACATTTTTAAAACAGACCCAAAAGAAACACCGGCTGCAAAGAAGGTGGGTTATGGCTTGTTAAACCTTGGTGCCATCTTCAGCAGAAAGATAAGGTCATAAATCTGTAGATCAGATCTGTTGGTTTGCTGTTGGCTGCAGATAGCTCTTTGGCAAAGGCCGACTGTGCAAACCCTGGGCACTCCTTCAGCGTTATGTACTTGTTCCAATTATTTTGAGGTTTAATGCATCAGAGTACTTAAAAACGTGTCCTATAACTCTGCAGCATATTAAAATTTACTTTTAAATAGCACTTAAATAGCTTCCAATTCATCAAAATAATTTGGGATGTGTTTCTAGTAATCATTGCAGTGCTTTCTGAAATTATGAAGTGACCTATATATGTTAAAGCATATTAGTATTGAAGCTGCTGTATATTTTGGCATTTAAAACTGGCATTTTTTACTAGCAGTTCTGATGTTGATAAACATTGTAGGAGAGTTTAATAATTGGGCCCTAATATGCCAGATGGATTTTCTTCTCTCCTCGTGAGAATGCATCATATCAAAGTGCTGATGAAGTTTTCCAGCCATTTAAAAATGAAAACGTGCTTGGTTGAAGAGTTTTAAGGATACCTGGAGTGGAGAGAATATCCCCTCTGCTATGAAGAGGAGTTTAGAGTATAGAATAAAACCAGACAGGGTGTTTAAGTTCAGATTTTTGTGTGTCAGGGTGAACATACCCTGTGGTATAAAGAGTGCTGAAGGCTTATCAGTTAACAATTGGCGCATGTGTTGAGGCCATCTGAGGGGAGATTACTTATAGCCACGTTGCTTATTTGTTGCATTTCAATATGAAATAATTAAGAGTTATGTAAGGTATTTATCAAATAGAATATGGTTTGTAAAATGTAAATCTAACTTCTCCCTGTATTACAATATTTATGCTGCATAAATATAAACTTTTAGAAATTGTATAGGCCACTGGAAGCCGTGTTTCGTAGAACTTGACCCAAATGAGGAGTCACGGTCAAATTTCCCCGGGATGAAAAGCTCTTCAGGGCTGTTAGATGTCTTTAGATGGCTCTTTTTTCCTTCTAGTCTGGTTTCACATCTGAATTTTCTGGTTTCTTCTTTTTCTGCTGGAAAAATGAAACTTTTCTCAAACTGGCCTGATAGTTCAGGTACAGCCACTGGACGTGGTGCCTGTGCGTGACGTGTCGTACAA